>NC_047095.1:108902814-109211040 GCF_902459505.1 Geotrypetes seraphini | reverse complement strand
TTATAGCCTCTTATTGTTGGGTGACCTGGGAGATGTATCCGCTGCAGGCTTTACCACACCGTATCAGAAGTTTTTGTACACTGCACTTTTAGTGGTGAAAAAGCTGTTGCTTTTACATTGGGTGAGGCCTGAGCCCGCATCCTTCACTCAATGGCTCCACAACATGCGGGAGCTAGCTGCTTTTGAACTTCAAACCCATGCGGCATCTACTGGACGTGATAGGGTAGTATACGTTTCTCTGTGGAGAGCATTTCAAGTTGCGGCTGAATCCGCAGCTCCCATAGCCCTGCCTTAATTTGATCCTTTTTGGTTATGGGTGGCCCCTTGATTGGGGCTTACTCCGTGCACCCTGACCGGTGACTCTCGAGCGCGGTTGATTGTGGTATGTCTGTGGAGTGCTAGGTGGGTGGCTGTTGTGGATTGTGCGGATTGTTTGTGCTGGATAGTTATGTCTGTTGGCTGGGTGGGTGATTGTAGGATGTGGGGTTTCTACTAACGAAAAATGTTTTTGCAGTCTTCCTTATCTTGAGGAGGGTGCTTTCGGGGGCACCTGTTGAGACTCGTTTTTCCTACTGTTTCGCTTTGTTGTTGTACTTGTTCTGTGGTCATATGCCAGACCATTGTTGTGTGTATTTGACTGCTTTTTCAATAAAAATTATATTAAAAAAAAAAACCAAATAATGCTCAACATTCAGCAAATAAACATTAGGGGAAATTTTACTTACTAGGGTTTGTCAGGCTTTTGGAAAGCCCCGACGAGCTCTAGCCACATCTAGAAGGCCTCTGAGTATGCACAGATGACGTTGCACACATCCACGCATGCTCCAGGCCCTCCAGATGCGGCTGGAGTTTGCCAGGGAAGAGAGGAGGCTTTGTGGGGCTGGGGGGGGGGAGGGGTTGGCGGAACTGGAGACAGATCTGGGCGGGGCTGGTGTGGAATGGGTCGGGGCCAGAGGCAGAACGGGCAGGATCATGAGTCCAGGGTTTTGCAGCCCAAAATATGGTAACCCTACTTAACACTTATCCCAAAAGAAGAAGATTTAGGCCAATCCCAAGCAGCAAGCTACAGTCCAGTAGCAAGTACATTACTCCCCCGATATTCACGTGAATTGTGAAAAACCGCAAATATGGTTTTTCAATGGGGGAGACTTGAGAGGGCAGCGGGAGAGGCAGGAGAGAGCAGCCGGAGGAATGTTCATTTGGACCGAAACACGGACCGTGTCGGGTCCCGTTACCAACAATTGGGTGTTTTTTTGCTCTCAAGTGGAGGTTACTTCCTGTTATTTGTACTCGATCTTACAATAAACGAAAATTCAAGAACATTGTTTTTCGATAGTATTTTGGGGGGTTTTGTTCTTCGTTCCTTACTGTGGAAACCTTGGGCTTCAGTTGTTTCTCTCATTAAAAGTTATGCCCATTCCTGGCAGATATTTAGCACTGGGATCCACATGGCTAGCCTGGTCAAGTTAGGACAGCTTTTGAGCTTCAGCTTTTCTCATATGGCTCTGTTGTCCAGTTCCACATGTTGCATTTCCTTTTGTATTCTGGTAAGAAATGTTATATGTTCCTCTAGTTTTTAGTGTACATCCCCTCTACAGTCTCCAGTTTCATAGGTGTCAACTTTTAACAGCAGATATTATGTTCATGATTTCTCCCATAACTGAGAAAATATTTTGCTTTAAGGCTTAGCTTATGAAGCTGTTTCTTGGAGGTTGCCCGATTGCTAACCCCAGTTATATTTTGTTAATCGGGTTTTTTATTCCGCCTTTACCTATTCGGTTCAAGGTAGGATTACATTAGAAGAAGTTGGGTCAGTTACCCAGGAAGTTACAATGGATAGTTTGATACAGACATTTAATAAAGTTTGCTAGTACAGGGAGATCAGTACAGTTACTAATACACGCCAGCTTTTACAAATCTGTGGTACAGATTTCTACCGTGGGCCAATAAGGTAAATTCTCCAATGCTCATTTCTATGAGCGTCTGAGCATTTACCTTGTTGGCCCATGGTAGAAATCTCTACCACAGCTTTGTATAAGGAACCCACAGTTAGGCCATAGTTACAAGTTCAAGTAGGTCATCGTTTGCTCATCGTTATGTCCCAGGAGTTACATTAGACAGTTTAGAAATGGGCTTTTACAATTACCATTTCAGTTACTTCAGGTTTGGCTCCCTGTCTTGGTACAGAAATACTTTTAAAATTTTTCTGAATCTGAGATAGTGGTCACAAGATTGTAGTATAAATGGAAGTTGGTTCCAGCATTTTGCTTATTGATATTGGATGGATAAGATAATTTGCCTGGTAGACTTTATATCGTTGCATGCTGGGAATTTTAAGTAGAAAAAAACTTCTGGTAAATGTCTGTTGCAGGTGCCCTGGAGAAGCATGACCAACTCTGTTAGGTAGCTGGAGGCGTTGCCTACCAGTATTTTAAAGGCAGTGATGACTAATTTAAACTTGATCCTTGCGGTTATAGGCAGCCAATGTAGTTTCCTTTAGTAGGGCTGTTGGTGTTCCGATTTTCCATAGTCCATATATGAGTTTTACTCCTGTATTTTGAACTAGTTCTAGACGTGATAGCAACATTTTAGAGCAAAGAACTAGTGTTACATTACAGTAGTCTAGTTGAGATAGGATTAGGGATTGTACTAAGATTCGAAAGGCCTCTGTTTCAAAGTATTTTCTGATGGATCTTAGCTTTCTCATCACGAGGAAAGATTATTATTGATTGTACATTTGTCTTCATGGATAGGTGGTTATCAATTTCTACTCCTAAGATTCGAGATTGTAATTCTAGTGGAATGTCTGTGCCATCTACTGTAATCCTTGGAGTGTAGCGTGTTCCAGTTGAGGGTCTTAGCCAAAGGAATTTGGTTTTGTTCTTATTTAGTTTGAGGCAGTGGGTTGCGAACCAGTTTTCTATGATATGGACATATTTTTTGATAGCAATGAGAGTAATCTCATCTATGAGTTCTGTATTCAAGTTCATCATTTTACTAGGCTCTGATACCATGGAGCCATGAACTTACCCAGATTTAGAAATGTCTTGTTCCACCAGTCAAAAATATCCCTTAATAACGGTTGCTATATTTCTTGTTGACATAAAACAGCACTACAGATTAAAGTTTATTGGATTGGGAAACATAAGCAAGTTTACAGACTCATATTCTTGGAACTTTTAGTTTAGGTGAGGCTCAGGAGTAATCTAAGGAAATACTTTTTTACAGAAAGGGTGGTAGCTGCGTGGAACAGGGTGTCAGGTCAAAAGCGCGCCGGGACAAAGGCGCGCACAGACAACTGAGTGCAATGTGGAGGCGCGCGCCGAAGAAAATGACTGTTTTAAAGGGCTCTGACAGGGGTTGTGGGGGGATACAGATCGTGCCGCGTTGTGGGGGGCTTGGGGGGTTCTAACCCCCCACATTTTACTGAAAACTTCATTTTTTCCCTAAAAAACAGGGAAACAGTTAAGTTTCCAGTATAATGAGGGCGGTTACAACCCCCCAAACCCCCCCAACACCACCGCAATCTGTATTAAATAAAGTGTGTGTGGGGGTTCCCCAACAAAACCCCCCGTCGGAGCCCTTAAAAACACTCTTTTTCTTCGACGCGCGCTTCCATTTTGCGCTCAGTTGTCGGCGCGCGCCTTTGTCTTCGGCGGTTTTGTCTATGAACTGTGGGACAGTCTCCAGGTAGAGATATATCTGATTTCAAGAAAGCTTGGGATAGGCATGTGTGATCTCTTAGAGAAAGTAAGAGATAATGGTTACTGCAGATGGGTAGACTGGATGGGCCATTTGGCCTTTATCTGCCATCATGTTTCTTTGTGACATTATTTCCTCTGCACGTCTCCTAATTTAAATGCCAAAAGCTTGATTCCACACTGGTTAAGGGACAGCCTATCATTTCAGAACAGGCTCTTCCTTCCCCCAAAAGATTGTCCAGTTCCTAATAGATCTAAAGCTCTTTTCCCTGCATCACCATCAGATTTACAAATTGAGATTCTAGAGTACTGCCTGCTTTCGGGATCCTGCGTATGGCAGAGGGTGTAATTATGTAACTGCTGCTTATGAGGTAAAAACTCATTTGACTTCTCAAGCTTGCTTACCATTCGTTCCTATGCTGTTGGTACTCAAATAAACCAAGCTAGCATCTCCCCAGTATTATCTAAAATCTTATCTAGGTGGCTCACGCCAGGAGGCAAGTTACTAAGTGATTATCATATCCACCAGACATCCAATTATCTAGATCAGGAGTGCCCACACTTTTTGGGCTTGCGAGCTACTTTTAAAATGACCAAGTCAAAATGATCTACCAACAATAAAATAAAATAAAAAAAACCACAAAGCACACTGTATGCAGAGAAAATGTTAATTCTTTAGCACTCTCCAGACCAGTAGAGGTTAACTTTACGAATGGGTATATATCTAATCATGACCAGCAGGTGGAGACTGAAAACAAAACTTTGGGACAGTATATCCTAGCCCCTCCTCTCTATTTCCCTCAGTCTTCTTTCAGTCTCCAGCAGGTGTTGAGTGATCTGTACCCATCTCCCTTGGTAGGGCTGTTGGAATTTGTTTAGGGGGTTTATTGTCCCTGTTTTTAGCCGGACGGAGCTTGGGCGGACTCTGTTTGGGGGTTCGTCCGACCTCGGGGGTGTTAAACCCGGCGGGTCACGAGCGGGGTCCCTCCCCCCACTTCCTCCACCTCCCCACATTTTTTTAGAGGAGCCTCAGCAGTAAGCCTTGCCCCCTAAGTCAAGCAAGGCATATTGCTTCGAGAGCCTGTGGAGTCTGTTCTGTAAAAAAAAAAAAAAAAAAAAAAATCCTGAGGTAGTGCTGGTCTGAAGGGTTGTTTCCCTTTAAGAAAACTGTATTTTACTGTATTTTTTCATGTAACCAGCACTTTTTTATAGCTAGGTCGCGTATGGAGCAATTGTGCCCTTCTCCGGGGGAGTAGGACACAATTTTAGTCCAGCCGCGAGGCACTCGCGGCCGGCCTGAACTTGGCGGTTTGGGTCGGTGAGGTGGTGGAGCTCCGTCGGCAGCGGCTGCAGGCGCCCAGAGCTCCCCGCCGATGGTGCCTCGCGAGTCGGCTTGGAGCAGTGGGGAAGCCCGGTCTTCCACAACCGCCCACGGAGGGATTCCCCGAAGGATTCCCTCTCAGCTGATTTTTTGACAGCTGATGCCGGCTTGCCTGCTTTAGCGGCTGAGACTATTCAGGTTTCTCAGCCGCTTCAGGCTATGGAGGGAGCTTTTTTGGCGGGAAAACCGCCATCTTCTCTGTCTGGCCCCTCCATTTTGTCTTCCACCTCAGGTGACCTTCCCCCTGTTTTGACTATGCAGGGGCAAGGTTCTGCTGGGTCCCCTGCTGTGGCAGGGAGTCCCTTGGGACCCTCGGGGGGTTTTTCTCCTGAATTTTTCTTTTCTTTATGCAGAGCCTATTTTCAGGCGGCTGGGGGTCCCGGTTGCGCCCAGGGGGTTTCGGGGGGTGGGTTTTCCTCCGCGCTCCCTGCGGCTTTGCCTCTTTCGTCTGGCGTGACGTCCCCTCCGCCGCCTCCCTTGTCCAAGCGTCCGCGGGTGTCGTGGGACGAGAATTTGTGGTCGGAGGAACGGGTCGGTCTGGAGGAGGACCTGGACCCTTCTGAGGAGTTCCAGGACTCTCTGGAGGGGACGGAAGCTGGCGGCGGGTTGTCGGATTTCCCGTTCTCCAGTGACGAGGCGTCCGTGGTGCGCCTTTTTCAGAAAGATGAGCTGCCTGACCTTATTCAGCAGGTTTCTTCGGTTTTGCGTTTTGAGGACGCGCCGCCGGAGACTCCGCGTATGGGGGACCCCCTGTTACGGGGGATCCGTTCCGTTTCCCGCTCTTTTCCTATGCATCAGGATATTCGGGATATTATTCTGGAGCAGTGGAAAACGCCGGAGACGCCGTTTCGGCTGGCGCGCAGCATGGCTCGCCTGTATCCCATTCCGGAAGGGGATCGGGCTACGTTAGCTTCGCCAGTCGTGGATGCGGTGGTCTCGGCAATTTCCAAGCGGCATACCGTGCCTGTTGAGGGCGGTTCTGCCTTGCGGGACTCTGAGGAGCGCAAATTGGAGAGCATCCTTAAGCAAAATTTTCAGGTCTCTGCCTTTGGGGTCCAGGCGGCTATTTGTGGGGGACTGGTCGCTCGCGCCGTGTTTCGGTGGGCGGAGCGGGTCTTGGATCGAGAGTCTGACGACTGGTCTCTGGTGGATCAGGAGGTAGCGAAGATTGAGATGGCGGCCTCATTCCTCTCAGATGCTCTATATGACTTGGTGCGGATCTCGTCTAAGTCTATGGCTTTTGGCGTGGCCGCAAGGCGTGTGTTGTGGCTGCGCGCTTGGGCGGCGGATGCTGCGTCCAAAGCTAAGCTTACTAAATTTCCCTTTCGGGGGTCGTTTTTGTTTGGAGAGGACTTGGATAAGTTGATTCAGACTTTGTCGGACTCGAAAGTTCCCCGTCTGCCGGAGGACCGTGCCCGTCCGGCGTCTCGGGGGGGTGCGGCCCGGGGGCGTTTGCGGGATTTGCGCAAGTATCGCCCTGGGCGTGGGGCTGCTTCTTTCCAGTCTCCGGGATTTTCCCGGGGTCGGTTCTTCCAGCGCATGCAGCCCTTTCGGGGGGCCCGTCGGGGGGCAGGGAATCCCTCCGCCGGTTCCCCCGCTTCCCGTCCTGCACAATGACGCCTTGCCGGCGCCCCCTTTGGTTCCGGTGGGGGCCCGGCTGCGCGAATTTTTCCCCAAATGGGCCGAGATCACGTCCGATCAGTGGGTCCTGGAGGTGGTGCGGGACGGTTATGCCCTGGAGTTCGCCCGCTCTCTGCCGGATTTTTTCCTCGCTTCTCCATGTCAGACTCCGGGGAAGACGCAGGCTTTTCGCCAGACCCTTCAGCGCTTGCTAGATCTCAGGGCAGTTGTTCCGGTGCCCCCTCCGGAGTGGGGCACGGGCAGGTACTCCATTTACTTTGTGGTGCCCAAGAAGGAGGGGACCTTTCGGCCCATCCTCGATTTGAAAGGGGTCAACAGGGCTCTCAAGATTCCCTCTTTCCGTATGGAAACTCTGCGGTCGGTCATTCTGGCGGTTCAGCCGGGGGAGTTTCTCACTTCTCTCGATCTGACGGAGGCCTACTTGCATGTTCCCATTCGGGCCTCTCATCAGCGTTTCCTGCGCTTTGCGATCTTGGGTCGGCACTTTCAGTTCTGTGCGCTTCCCTTTGGGCTGGCCACGGCTCCTCGGACGTTCACCAAGGTGATGGTGGTCGTCGCGGCAGCCTTGCGGTCGGAGGGCATCCTGGTACACCCCTACCTGGACGACTGGTTAATTCGGGCAAAGTCGTTGCAGGAAAGCTCCCGGGTTACTGCTCGGGTGGTGGAGTTTCTCCGGTCGCTGGGCTGGGTGGTCAACCTTTCCAAGAGTCGGTTGGTCCCGGCTCAGCGTCTGGAGTACCTAGGGGTGCTGTTCGACACCTCCTTGGGGAGGGTCTTCCTCCCAGAGGGCCGGGTGAGCAAATTGCAATCTCAGATTCGCCTGCTTTTGGCGTCCCGGTGTCCTTGGGCGTGAGATTTCCTCCAGGTCTTGGGGTCGATGGCGGCGTCCCTGGACGTGGTGAGGTGGGCGCGGGCCCACATGCATCCTCTCCAGTATGCTCTGCTCCGGAGGTGGTCTCCCCAGAGGCACGGGATGGATGTTCCGGTCCTCCTGCGAGGCTTGGCGCGCTGCAGTCTGCGTTGGTGGCTCCAGACCCCTCACCTAGTTCAGGGGGTGGGTCTGGATCTCCCGCAGTGGACGGTGCTCCTGACGGATGCGAGTCTCCTGGGTTGGGGGGCTCAGTGTTTGGGTCACTCAGCTCAGGGCACCTGGTCCGCGGAGGAGGCCGCCTGGTCGATCAACGTGTTGGAGACCAGAGCGGTCCGTCTGGCGCTGTTGGTTTTCCACTCCCTGTTGCTGGGCAAGTCGGTCAGAGTGCTGTCGGACAATGCCACGGCGGTGGCTTAGGTCAATCGTCAGGGGGGCACCAAGAGCACTCAGGTGGCGCAGGAGGCGGCTCTGCTCATGGTTTGGGCGGAATCCCATCTGCTGGACCTCTCGGCCTCTCATATAGCCGGAGTAGAAAATGTTCAGGCAGACTTCCTCAGTCGTCACTTTCTAGATCCAGGAGAGTGGTGTCTCGGCGCCGAGGCGTTTCAGTTGATAGTGCAGGCTTGGGGGCAGCCCCTGATGGACCTGATGGCCACGGGTGGCAACGCCAAAGTGCCCCGCTTCTTCAGTCGTCGCAGGGACGGTCTGGCCGAGGGTCTGGATGCTCTGGTCCAGCAGTGGCCAACGGAGGGGCTGTTGTATGTGTTCCCTCCTTGGCCGCTGGTGGGCAGAGTGCTTCTTCGCATTGTTCACCATCCGGGTTTGGTGGTGCTGGTGGCGCCGGATTGGCCTCGCCGTCCGTGGTATGCGGATCTGGTGAGGCACCTGGTAGCGGATCCTCTTCCTCTGCCTCTCTCGGACGACCTTCTGATGCAGGGTCCCATTCCCATGTTCGACCCGTCTCCCTTCTGTCTTACGGCGTGGCTCTTGAAAGGGGTCGCCTTAGCAAGAAGGGATATTCAGACAAGGTGATCTCTACACTGTTGGGGTCCCGGAGGCTTTCTACCTCTCGGGCTTATGTGCGGGTTTGGCGTCTCTTTGAGGAATGGTGTCGGGCGCGGGGAGTGACCTCTTTTCGCACTTATCTGCCTAACATTCTGGAGTTCTTGCAGGATGGCCTGGATAGAGGCCTGGCTTGGTCTTCTCTCCGGGTTCATATTGCGGCCCTGTCGGCCTTTCGAGGGTTGGTGTCAGGTCAGCGTTTATCGGCTCTTCCTGATGTGATTCGGTTTTTGCGGGCGGCCAAGTTGCTTAGGCCTCCCCTACGGCCCTCGGTTCCCTCTTGGGATCTTAATCTGGTTCTCTCTGTTTTGGTGCGTCCGCCTTTCGAGCCCTTGGACGACTGTTCTTTGAAGGACCTTACTTTGAAGGCGGTCTTTTTGGTGGCCATTACTTCTGCTAGGCGTGTTTCTGAGCTGCAGGCTTTCTCTTGTAGGGCTCCCTTCTTGGAGTTTTCTAGGGAGCGGGTCGTCTTGCGGCCTGTTCCTTCCTTTCTGCCGAAGGTTGTTTCTCCTTTTCATGTCAATCAATCGGTGGTTCTCCCGGTCTTGGGTGGTCGGGAGGGCTCTTCTGAGCAACGGCAGATGCGCAAGTTGGATGTCGGTCGGGTCCTTCGCTCTTATGTGCAGCGGACCCAGGAATTCCGGAAGTCCGATCATCTCTTTGTCCTCCTGGCGGGTCCTCGTCGGGGAGCGGGCGCTTCTAAGGCTACTATTGCGCGCTGGATCAAGGAGACGATTGCTTCCGCTTATCTTCTGAAACAGCAGCCTATTCCGGAGTTTCTCAAGGCTCATTCCACTCGGGGTCAGGCGGCTTCTTGGGCTGAGTCGTCGCTCGTGCCTCCAGTGGATATTTGTAAGGCTGCGGTTTGGTCCTCCTTGCATTCCTTTGTTCGTCATTATCGGGTTGATGTGCAGGCGCGTCGGGACGCGGTGTTCGGTGAGCGTGTACTGGTATCGGCCCTTCGGGGGTCCCGCCCGTGAGAGGGACTGCTTTGGTACGTCCCATTCGTAAAGTTAACCTCTACTGGTCTGGAGAGTGCTAAAGAAGGAGAAATTAGGTTCTTACCTGCTAATTTACTTTCTTTTAGCTTCTCCAGACCAGTAGAGGTCCCCACCCTGTCTGTTGTTGTTGTTGTTGGGGCTGTTGCGCGGGCAGTTTTTGGTTTTTGCTGCGGGTTCTAGTATTTTTCTAGGGCCGGGGAGAATTGAAGAACAGCGGCTGTGGCTCGGCTGGCTTAGCTGGCGAGCTGTGGGGACATTCTTCCTTCGGGAATTTCTCCTCTGCATTTTCCAACAGCATTTTGGGTATGTTATTTGTTACTCCTTTTGGAGTATTGTTTTTTCTCTCTGTTGTTTTCCAGTTCTTGGTTCTGCTTGGCTATTCGGCAGACTGAGGGAAATAGAGAGGAGGGGCTAGGATATACTGTCCCAAAGTTTTGTTTTCAGTCTCCACCTGCTGGTCATGATTAGATATATACCCATTCGTAAAGTTAACCTCTACTGGTCTGGAGAAGCTAAAAGAAAGTAAATTAGCAGGTAAGAACCTAATTTCTCCTTATCATTTATATTCCAGGTTTTTTTCAAAGAGGTCAAGGCAGATCATACAAAAATAGACAAATATACTCCCCTCCCTTTTTACTAAACCGCGATAGCAGTTTTTAGCGCAGGGAGCTGCGCTGAATGCCCCACGCTGCTCTTGACGCTCATAGGCTCCCTGTGCTAAAAAACGCTATTGCGGTTTAGTAAACGGGGGCCATAGTGCAAAATATAGACAGCAGATATAAATTCTCAAAACGGCCACATTTTGATCACTAAATTGAAAATAAAATCATTTTTCCTACCTTTCTCTGGTGGTTTCATGAGTGTCTGGTTGCACTTCTTCTGACTGTGCATCCAATATTTCTTCCCTTCTTTCAGCCTCCTATATGCTTCCTCTCGTCCAGACCTCATTCCCTCCCCCAACTTTTTCTTCCTTTATCCCTGCCCCCTCCCCTTTCTTTCTTTCTCCCTGTCCCCTTTCTTTCTGTCTTCCTGCCTCTCTTTCTTTCTCTCTCCATGTCCCCTTTCTTTCTGTCTCCCTGTCCCCACTTTCTTTTGTTCTATTTCCCTTCTTTCTGTTTCCCCTCTTTCTTTCTTTCTCCCTGCCCGTCCCCAAACCACTGCCACCGCCATTGGGGTACAGGCCCCCAAGCCACCGCTGCCCCAAGCTCTCCCTGCAGATTAGAAGCGTCGGGCCAACCAGCATTCCTCTCCCCTTCGTCAATTCTGCCATCGGAGAGGAAGTTCTGGTCCAGCCAGGCAGCGATTGGCTGGCCCGGAACTTCCTCTTCAATGGCAGAATTGACGTCAGGGAGAGGAAGACTGATTGGCCCGGTAGATAACGAGGGCAACGCAAGTCTATCATGGAGCCCGGGATGGGCTCCGCGGTCGACTCGCATTGCCTTCATGATATACCGGTCAATCGCGATCGATGTATTGGGCACCCCTGATCTAGATTCTTAATGATCAAATAACTAATTACAGCAGCCATCATTTTACTCACCTTCTGGGCTTGTACCCAGAGAAACATATCCTCAGTGAGAGATGATATTTCATAAACTAGAGTGCAGTTGCTAGCTATAAGAATACTTTTGCTAAGCCAAGATGAATAGAACATTTCTTGCAGCTGGACTTCTATCTGCATCTATATAATATTGAGTTTTTCATTATGCTAAGGGAGTAGGGTTGATTAACCTAAGGTATAGTCTTTCAAATCAATGTGGTGTATATTATGTTTGTCATGGACCTACAAAGGAACACCAATAAATCTATTGATAAGGCAGGCTTACTCTTTTCTTTTATCTAAATACCTAATTAACCTGTGAATAATTTCTTTCTGTCCCCTTAAGTCAGAATATCAGTCTAGAAATCAAGTAATATACTTTGTGATAAAGAGTTGGGGGAGGGGTAAGGTAACTAAATTAGCCTAACTTCTTTTAAAGACATACCTAGAAATAACATATATATTAACCCATCAGCATTTTTTCATCTCACCTGTTCAGTTGTTGATGCCTCTTCCTTCATCTCATTTGTACAGGCTGATATCTCAAGCCCACATGAGGAAAGGATAAAGCAGCTAGGGTTCTTCAGCTTGGAGAAGAGGCAGCTCAGGGGTGATATGATAAAGGTCTATAAAATACTGAGTGGAGTGGAAAGGGTAGATGCGAATCACTTGTTTACTCTTTCTAAAAATACTAGGTCTAGAGGGCTAAGTAGTAGATTTAAATCAAACCGGAGAAAATATTTCTTTACACAACGTTGTAATTTAACTCTGGAATTCATTGCCGGAGAATGTGGTGAAATCAGTTGACTTGGCGGTGTTTAAAAAAGGCTTAGATCATTTCCTAAAAGAGAAGTCCATAGGCCATTATCGAGATGGCTTGGGGAAATGTACTGCTTATTTCTAGGATAAGCAGCGTAAAATCTGTTTTACTACTTGGGATCTAGCTAGGTACTTGGGACCTGGAAATAGGATACTGGGCTTGATGGACCTTCGGTCTGTCCCAGTATGGCACAGGTGTCGAAGTCGGTCCTCGAGGGCCGCAATCCAGTCGGGTTTTCAGAATTTCCCCAATGAATATGCATTGAAAGCAGTGCATGCACATAGATCTCATGCATATTCATTGGGGAAATCTTGAAAACCCGACTGGATTGCGGCCCTCGAGGACCGACTTCGACACCCCTGCAGTATGGCAATTCTTATGTGCCAATGCTTACTCTTCATTCTCCTTCAACAACTGAAATTTTTTGTATGGGAGCTAGGCAATCTATAAAAAATATTATATATTTAACAGTCCATAAATCTCTTCATATTATACTCCATTTTAAACTGATCTAGAGAGATGTGGGCTAGTGGTGGAGCTGCTGTCTCTGTAACCAGAGACTATGGGATCAAATCCCAGCGCTTCTTTTTTTGATCCTGGGCAAGTCACTTAATCCTCCCTTGCCCCAGGTATAAAAATAAGTATCGGTATATATGTCAACCGCTTTGAAGGTATAATCACCAAAAAGTCAGTATACAAGTCCCATTCCCTTCCCTCCCTTCCCCTCAGTGACAGAGGCTAGATAATAAAGCTTATCGCGTACACATTACAATAAAGTTGGAGGGAGAGGGCCTGAGGGTATCCTTGTTGTTTCAGGCATCGGTCATATTCAGTGACGTCGCCGCTTATTTCTGGGAAATGGAGTGGAACATTCTGGGAGAATGGCAGAAGAATCTGTACAAGAAGATCATCAAGGAGATTCACAACTTTCTGATGTCACAAGGTAAATATTCCTTCTCTTATCATCGATTGCACAGTTGCATTACAGAACAAGTGCTGCCATTATATCAGCTCTGATGTCAGATCCCACGGAGAGTCTCAATATTTAACCGCAGTGGTCAATAATTAAGTAATATGATGGATGCTGTGGAGGGGAGGTCGTGGCCAGGATTTTAGGGCAGCGGGAGAGTGTGTGCATCTCTCCCACTGTGGTTCTGTTGTTGGTTTTGGGGAGGGGGGTTTGTGCGGAGTTGACAGCGTGTTTTTTTTCTTCTGTGCATGTGCCCATCGCTATCATCAGTGATGGGCACATGCAAATTTAGCGACTCTTCTCTGCTGTCCGCCGACCTCATTTGCATGCATGATTTTTTTAAAGAATGCCTCGGGTTTTTAGATTCGGTATCAAAACGGCTGCGGTAGCAGACCGTCACTTTTTAACGGGGTTTTTTTTGAGAATCCTGGTCTCAGGCCGTTAACCAGATAACTACCTAGATAAAGTTAGGACAGCCTTTTGGGGGCTGAATATGGCCACTAACCTAATAACCTCTGACTCTGCTCCAACTCTGCCCCAGTATTGTCCAGGTAATGCTGAAGCTTCCAAAGGACATGTTCAGTGACACTTATCCTGTTAATACAACTCGCAACAAACCAACTTCATTCAATTGTGTCCGAAATTACTTCAGTCTTAGTAGACCTAACAGTCAGGAGGAAAAAAACCTCATAAGCCCAAAATTTGCAGTTAGCACGCTTCTGCTGAATGGCTAACTTATAATCTTTGGTATAAAAACGTCCTGAAAAATATACAGTCGTTCTCAACTTTACATCAAACAAAATTTTTTTTACTTAGCTTATCATGTTTAAATCAGCAGCAAACAAGTCCCAGGCATTCTCCACTTCCGATGGTGGCCAGCATGTCACAGTACAGCGACTGCTGCGTCAGGGAAACTGGGCTCCAGCTAGTGCACGTGGCAAAAAAAAAGACTATTATATAATTTATTTAAAACATCCAAAAAAATTAAATCCAAAACTATAACGATTAACAAAAAATAGCTTACTACAAGAAGCTACTACTAGTCTTCGAATGCTGAACACTTCTAATATAGGAAGTCGACTTTTCAATATCAAACTTTATTAGGGCTAAACACACATTAGGATTTGAATCATTTAGTTATGTCCTCTTAACACTTACCATCAATTCAGACGACATTTAAAAAACATATTTGTTCACTAGATCCTTTGGGTAATTGGAGTATTCCATCTATTGTACCTATTATTTGTATTTTGTAAACCACCTAGAACTTAAACAGTATTGCGGTATAGAAGTGAGCTTTATGTTACATTAGAACCACCCTCACTCCTCATTGGATACCTTCCCCTTAATCAACCATGCCATAATAACTGTCTGCTTAATGCCGCTGAATGTCCCGCTTGCCAACTCTTACCTAGAACAGGACATGGATGAGACCGTCGAGGACTTTACAAGAACAAATGTTTCAAATGCAGTTTTGCTGGTTTCATTGACAGGTTATTCTATTGTTAACCCTGATGTTATATTCAAGATTAAAAAGGAAGATGAGAAACATTTCACTCAATGCTATGAGCGGGAAGACATGAAGGATTCCATCATGAGTAAGTACACGTTTGAGATCTGAAAGGCTTTATGCCGTCCAATCACAAGAGATGAATCATTAACACCAAATATTTGAAAACAGGTATAACAGGTTGCTTATGTGTGACGTTTATGTAGGACTCTACTTTATTTCTAGCCCATTTTATAAAGAGAGAAAGATGTTTATGTGTCTTTATAAACTATTTGGAGAAAAGGGGAGAGTGTGGAGCGGTGGTTAGCGTTACAGCCTCAGCACCCTGAGATTGTAGGTTCAAACCTACGCTGCTCCTTGTGACCTTCGCCAAGTTACTTAATCCCCCCCCATTGCCCCACCATGACAGACAGGGAAAAATGTTTTGAGTACCTGAATAAATTAATGTAAACCGTTCTGAGCTCCCTTGGGAGAACGGTATAGAAAATTGAATGAATAATAAATAGCAGCAGAAATTACACCTTTATTGAATCTGTGGCCATTTACATATGAAATGAATAGTTAAGCTCTGGAACTTCTTGCCAGAGGATGTTGTAAGAGTGGTTAGCATAGCTGGGTTTAAAAAAAGTTTGGGCAGATTCCTGGAGATAAAGTTCGGGCAGATTCCTGGAGATAAAGTTCATAGTCTGTTATTGAGACAGACATGGGGGAAGCCACTACTTGCCCTGGGATTGGCAGCATGGAATGTTGCTACTATTTGGCTTTCTGCCAGGTACTTGTGACTTGGATTGGCCATTGTGGAAACAGGAAACTGGGCTAGATGGAGCAGTGGTCCAACCCAGTATGGCTATTCTTATGTTCTTATGATGTAAAATGTGTGTGTGCAAGTGTACTTCATAAACTACACAAGTAAATCACAATTCCAACTTTGCTCTCTCCGAGAACACACATGCTTACAAGTTGCATACAAATGCCTGCCTTGACACCATGTATACTTTTATTTAATATGATTTTTATTGAATTTTGCAAAAATACAAATAAAAACGGCATTGTGGAATTGATAGAAACATGATGGCAGATAAAGGCCAAATGGCCCATCTAGTTTGCCCATCCGCAGTAACCATTATCTCTTTCTCTCTCCGAGAGATCCCACGTGCCTATCCCAGGCCCTCTTGAATTCAGACACAGTCTGTGTCTCCACCACCTCTTCCGGGAGACTGTTCCACACATCTACCACTCTTTCTGTAAAAAAGTGTTTCCTTAGATTACTCCTGAGCCTATCACCTCTTAACTTCATCCTAAGCCCTCTCATTGCAGAGTTTCCTTTCAAATGAAAGAGACTCGACTCATGCGCATTTACATTACGTAGGTATTTAAACGTCTCTTATCATATCTCCCCTCTTCCGCCTTTCCTCCAAAGTATACAGATTGAGATCTTTAAGTCTGTCCCCATACGCCTTATGATGAAGACCACGCATCTTTTTAGTAGCCTTCCTCTGGACCGACTCCATCCTTTTTATATCTTTTTGAAGGTGCGGCCTCCAGAATTATACATAATATTCTAAATGAGGTCTCACCAGAGTCTTATACATAGGCATCAATACCTCTGTTTTCCTACTGGCCATTCCTCTCCCTATGCAATCTAGCATCCTTCTAGCTTTCGCCATCACCTTTTCAACCTGTTTGGCCACCTTAAGATCATCACATACAATCACACCCAAGTCCCGCTCTTCTGTCGTGCACTTAAGTTCTTCACCCCCTAAACTGTACCATTCCGATCCATAGAAGAAAAGGAGAAACCAAAACCAAAATGGCACTGTGGAATTGATGTTCTTGATGTAAAAGTTTATTAATACTTAAAATTTAAGAGTACTCTTCAAGAAACTGAGATAAAAAATATAAAAGTTGAAATTGATGAATCCAAGAACTCTATTGTGAATATACAACAGGAGTTAAAAGCATCAAAACAGCTTAGTGAAGCAATGGTAAAAGATAACACAAGTTTGCGTAGAAAATTGGAAACTTTGGAGAACTTTTCTCGTAATAATAATCTCCGCCTGATTAATTTTCCTAAGATAGCCTCGATGACACCTAGAGATATGTTGAAACGTTATATGGTAGAGATTTTGGGTATTCCAGAGGATACATTACCACCATTTACTCAAGTATACTACCTACCAATGAAAACTACTAAATTACCACTTAAACAACAGGAGGACAATCAACCACTTAATGTTTCAGCAATCTTGAAACTTTCGGATAGAGAGCTTGCATCTCCGGCAACATTGCTTCTTACGGTGGCTCTTGCACCAGATAAAAACTGGTTGCTTAGATTGTACTTTAGAAATAAAATGAAAGAATTTCTTGGACAAAAAATATTAATGTTTCCAGACTTGGCACGGGAAACCCAGAGAAGAAGGCGAGAATTTCTTTTGATGAAGCCAGGTGTTATATCTCTTGGAGGGACTTTTTTCCTACGACACCCTTGTAAATGTGTAATACAGTACCATATGAAGAAATATGTATTCTTTGAGCCATTCCAGTTGACAGCCTTTCTGGCAGGAACTCGACTGGATGAAGGGAAATCAAGCGAGGTGCAATTGAATAAATGATATCCTTCCTCAGCTAAGGGATTTTGTTTTCCTAATATTTGAATTGATATTTGTTAGCATTTGTTAATATGTCCGCCTCATCCTTCTTGGATCTAATTTAGAGGACTTGAGCTGAATTTAAGCTAAACATTTATTTTTATTTTATTTGATTATTATGTATTTTACCTATGAGTATTATTTTCCTGCTTTTCTTCAACTTTCTGTACAAGTGGATACTTGATTTATAAAATGTAAAATTTGATAAATAAAAAATTAAAAAAAAAAAAAAATACTTAAAATTTAGCCAATATAAAAACTATGCAGGCAGTGAAGATAATAGAAGTTAAAAAAACCCCAAAACAGTCTTAAGTTGGTGTGGGCCCAGCACGGTTTATGTTTCGGCTCTAGACACCTTCTTCAGGGATCCAAGTTTTAAAAGCCACAATCTTAATTAAAACGGGGACCCAAAGTGTCAAGTCAAATTTTAAGAGCCAAATCTGTATTAAACATTGAATCCAAAATGTCAAGCTTGAGTACATTAGCTTCTCAATGCTCTGCGAAGCCAGATACGGTGCAGAGCACTGAGAAGTTAGTGTACTCAGGCTTGACATTTTGGATCCAATTTTTAATTCTGACTGTGGCTCTTAAAACTTAGATCTCTGAAGCAGGCGACTATAGCCGAAACACAGGCCGTTTTGTGTCCGTATCAGCATAAGACTGTTGGGTCCGTACCGGCTACAGGCTTTATATTATCTGCACCGCCTGCATAGTTTTTTAACCTGCTGGATTTTATATATTAATAAACTTTTACATCATGAACCATCAATTCCACAGTGCCGTTTTTGATTTTGTTTCTCCTTTTCTTCTGTGGTTCAGTTTTTTGTTGTTATTGTTGTTGACTTCTTCAAGAATACAAAGTACATAGTGATCAATAATGTAACATAGTAAATGGCGGCAGATAAAGACCTGAATGGTCTATCCAGTATTCCCCAGCAGTCACGCTCAATAATAATTCATGATTCAATTGTCTTTCTTTGGCATTTCTGGGACATACGTAGACTGTAGAAGTCTGCCCGGCACTGTCCTTACGTTCCAGCTATTGGAGTTACCATCGAAGCCCACTCCAGCCTATCCAGACCATCTTGGCATTTGCGCGACACGGTCTGTAAAAGTCTGCCCGGCGTTGTCCTGCATTCCAAATTACTGGAATTTCTGTCGAAACGCTCTTCAGCCCATCGTAAACCGAACCGCCATAGGCAGGACACAGTCCGTGCAAGTCTGCCTTAGTTTTCACAGCTAGAATTGTCATCTAAGCACTATATAACATAACAAAAACACACATGCAACCATTTGAGCTTTGTTTTCTATGCCATCCGTTTTCTAATTATAAATCCTCTGCGCTACACTTTATTTTGCCCGAATAAGCAAATACGGCACATTCGGATAATGAGAATGCACTGCACAAAGATTGGGTAATTGAAGAAGAAAGGGAAGAAGTAGGGCCAAAAAAGCCATTCATATTTTAACTCATGTAACCCGTACGTAGTTTTATAAAAAAAAAATCATTTTATATATGAAGAAAACTTTATGAAATTATCCTATTAAAATCCATTTCCTAACATAATAACATGTCTTTGATGTAGCCTTTTAGACCTATTTGTTTTCTTACCACAGAATTTCCAATTGTAACATCTGTGTTCTCCCTGAGCGTAACACCAGAGGAAGATTTCCCCTTCATTTATCATCCTGAATCAGAAGTGGCTGAAGAGATTCATTCTCCTGTAATAGGCAAGTATAACGTTTGTCCTGGACACATTTTTATGAGGTCTATCCCAATCTCTTCACCGGTCTCTCCAGTTTTGAAAAGTTTAAACCGATTGCCTGTTAAATGGAGAATTCGGTTTAAGACCTCCCATATAAACAGTGGAGATCCTCAGAACAATATTAGTACCCCAACCATGCCAGTAGCCCATTCCACGGTGACGCTGTCTAATCAGTATAAGAAAAAAACCTCAACTACCAAAAATGTATATGAACCTCGATATTCAGACAGCGGGAGGCAGCCTGGTTGGCCTAGTGACCAAAGAGAGAACCGTTTTTTAGGTGGGGCCTTCTGCTTAGCTGGTAAGCTTCTAAATATTGGTGGTGACCAGTTATGTTGTTTCTTCAACAAAAATGGCACTAAACAATATTAAAATTATAATAACAAATCAGGTGTATTTATATTTGAATATGTGGAATGTGCTCAGAACTCCCAACACACACCGGCCATCTGGTTTGTTATTATAATTTTAGTATTGTTTAGTGCCATTTTTGTTGAAGATATATTGAAAGGGTGTCTATGTAGTAGTATTATCCCCATGAATTGAAGAAGGCCAGTTTTGTTGTGCGACATAGCTGGTCACTGGGCTATCTGTTGGCCTGGCTATTCAATGAAAGATAGCTGGCTATCTCCTACTGCATGTCAGCAAATAGCTGGCTCTGTGCTATTTGGACAGTCAGGAGCTGTCCCTTACTGGCTAAAGAGCGCTGAATATCGGCTGGTATATGTCCATAAAAATGTGATTCCGAGGATTTATATAATTCAAGCAGGCGAAAACAAAAAGCCAGAACACAAGAATTTGGCAGAACAAAGATATATGTAGAACCCCCACCCAGATGTCTAAGTTAATTGAGAAAGGTCATTTGAAACAACTTGGCTTTCTGAGCCCCTGTCCTGCACACAGGTTTTACAGATCAGTTGATTTCCGACTGGCATTTTTATCCACGTATCTTTATCATAGGGACCCCTGAAGAAGACTTTCTGTCAAAACACGGACTGTGTTGGGTCCAGGGTTCAAAGCTTTTCGGTGGACTGTGTCCTAGAGGTTTTTATGTGGTTTGCCAAGTTTTAATATTAATAAAAGTCCATCTCAGGAACATCATTTCTCCGCATTGTTTTTTGTGCCTAAAAAGAAAAAAAAAGGCACCAGAATCGCACCTCCGAAGGCTCTTATCGGCCCCTAATGCTATTATAGGCATGTCTAACACTGGAAGTGGCATTAGTCACTGTGAAGTGCCTACATAGGTATGATTTGTGGTAAAGATAGGTACCGGAAATGTAGGCCTTGAACACCATGGCCTACATTTTGGGCACCTATCTTTCCCCGAGGCGCGATTCTCTAAATGGCGCCATCGTGTGATTGACACATGATTGGCGGCCACTTTTTAGGGAGCCGCTGATATCAGCGCCATTTAGAGAATCTGAGCCACAGTGTCTTATACAAACTTCAATATATAATGTCAGCTTAGCTGAATGTGCGGCGAAGCTGCCTCCTTCAACACAACTGAAAAGTAAGAAAACATTCACTGTGAAAGTTAGGCCTGGTTGTAATCAACTTTCTTTGGAAGATATCAGGATTTATTTATTTAATTGACTAGTTAGTAAATTCCTAGTATTTACACATTTGTATTCTGCATACAACTTTGGGCCTGATTCTATAAATGGTACCTAGGCTAGGCGCCCTTATCATGGATGCCTAGCAACGCCTAACTTAATTCTGCAAGCAATTTAATAGATTTTTATTGATTTAATTGACCACATCATTCAAAAACGATTTAGAAACACGTTATATTAATTATAATTTTAGGTTGTGCGCAGATATCCGTCTGGCGCCTAAGATGAAGCACCCTCCAAACCTAATGACACCTCCCTGAAAAGTAGACATGGTTAGGGGGTGGAGAATAGTTGTGGTTGACCTAAGCTTCGCTAGGCATTCTAGTCAGGCACTGGTTAATTGGGCCAGGACAACCCTGGCCTAATATACCGGCGCCTCCACAAGGACGCCTAGGCACCACTAGGCATGATTCTATAAAGGATGCCTAGCAAGTTGATTGACAACCGTGCGGAGTGATGCCTACAATTTAGGTGCTGCTATATGTCGTCTATAGAATCAGGCCCTTTAAGGGCTCCTTTTACAAAGCCGCTTAAATAACCCTTTGGGGTTTAAATAGCCTACAACTCATTCTACAGGGATTGTCCTGACAAATTGAGTTGTGTTTAACTGAGGATTTTGCACAATATTAAATTTGCTTAATTTATTCACAGTTTAGTACTGTCTCCCCCCTTTTTGGGCTTCGGTGCAGATCTCCCAATATATTTGGCGGTTTATGAAGAATTTTGCATTGAATTCTGACTTATTTATTCTTCAACAAGGTTTGGTTTTGACCTTGTTCAAGTGTTTGAGGTACATGCTCCGACACACATAGGAATTCTGTGAGCATTGGAGGATTTATCTCACCGGCCTGCGGTAAAAACCTCTACCATGGCTTTGTAAAAGCCGGCAGAACTCTTCGTAATACTTCCTTGTGGCTGTTCATCAGGATGTTTTTGTCTCCTCTATTAAAATGATCATGATATCAAAGGAAAAGATTTTTGATAACGATCAGCACAATGGCAGTTCTCTTTTCTTACTTCACTGATGCAATGCCTATAACACAGCAAAACTCGGAGCTTGCATACACTAATGTAGACTCTGGTTAACTTTCCTAACATATATTATAAAAACTATCCTTTTTTTCCATAATAGGTTCCCCCAGTATCAAACCGGACATTTTAATTCGGTTTCAGCAAGAGGGATTCAGGAGTGAGCCCCAGGAGTGTAATGAAGGAGGAAGCTTGCCTATCACAGGTATATTTAAACAAAGAAGTTAATGTAGTTTGGATTAAAGCTAGTAATTTGGTTGATGATGTTCAAAAAGTCAGCAAAAATATTAGCTATAGCATTAGATTCTTTTTTTGCCTTTCGATTTGCAGATTCAGAGTTTATCTAAGATTAATTTTTTTTACATTGCATAAGTTGAGAGCAATACGAACCCTGCTTTGTGTCGAAAGCTTTGCGACGTTGACTCAACAGCTGATTTTGTCTTAGTTGGATTATTGTTATTGGTCTATATAAGGGTTTAATAAACAGGTACTACAAGAGATTGCAACTATTGCAGAACACCTTAGCCAGAATAATTTGTAGGCAATCGTGGTATTCACATGTGTCTCCTATGTTGCTGTCTCTTCACTGGTTGCCGTTATGTGTATGTATTGAATTTAAGCTGGCTTGTCAAAATTCTTCATGGTCTGGGTCCTTATATTTAAATAGTTTAATCTCTACTTGAGCGTGCTGTTCTCTGTCGCTGCCTTGACTTCCTTTCATCTTGACAGATTCTTGATCCTCTACAATCTGGCTTTTGCCCCCAACACTCCACCGAGACTGCCCTCACCAAAGTCTGCAGTGACCTGTTCATGGCCAGATCTAAGGGCCTATACTTGATCCTCATCCTTCGTGACCTGTCTGCTGCCTTTGACACTGTTAAACACAACATACTCCTTGATACGCCGTCCTCGCTTGGATCCCACAAATCTGTCCTCTCCTGGTTTGCCTCCTACCTCTCTCATAGCACCTTTAGTGTATGTGTTGGTGGGTCCTCTTCTACTACTATTCCACTAGTGGCTGGCGTACCACAGGGTTCTGTCTTAGGACCTCTACTTTCATCTATCTACACCTCTTCCCTCGGTGCCCTGATCTTCTCCCATGGCTTCCCGCATCATCTACATATGCTGATGACCCCCAGATCTACCTCTCTACTCCCGAAATGTCACCCAAAGTCCAAGAAAAAGTCTGACTATTTGGCTGACATTGCTGCCTGGATACCCTGCTGTCATCTGACACTAAACATGTCCAAGACTGAGCTACTCCTCTTTCCTCCTACTCATCTCCCATCATTCACTGTCTCTGTAAATAATACTGTCGTCATTTAAGTTTCCTCTGCTTGCAACCTCGGAGTTGTCTTTGATTCCGACCTCTCGTTTTCTACTCGCATCCAATAAACTGCTAAGGCCTGTTGCTTCTATCTCTGCAACATCTCTAAACTTCGCCCTTTCCTCTCTGAGCACACTACCTGGACCCTTGTCCACACTCTTGTAACTTCACACCTAGATTACTGCAATCTACTTCTAACTGGTCTCCCGCAGTGCCATCTTCCCCCCCCTGCAATCTGTGCAAAATTCTGCTGCACGACTCATCTTCTACCAACCTCGCTACTCTCCTTGAATCACTTCACTGGCTCCCTATCCGCCTTCGCATACAGTTCAAGATCCTATTGATGACCTACAAGTGTGTTCATTCTGCTGCCCCTCAATATCTCTCCTCTCTTCACTTTCCTTATACACCTCCAAGAGAACTCCGTTCCTCAGATCAGCTGCTTTTAGCTGTACCCTTCTCCTCCACTGCCAATTCCAGACTTCATTCCTTTCATCTAGCTGCCCCCTAAGCCTGGAATAAACTACCTGAGTTTGACTAAACTAAACCTTAGGTTTGTATACCGCATCATCTCTACATTTGCAAAGCTCGACATGGTTAACAGGAGTTAGGGTAGAAAGGAACTCCAGAGGAGGGAAGGATGAAGAAGAACTTTAGAGGACTAGAATAATCAGAGAGGGAGGAAGAGTTACATTTTTGAGAATAACCACTCATTTTTGAGAATAACCACTCATGCCTCTGCTGCATTTCCCTAATGCTAGGCTCTCTAATCATAGCTTTAAAGGAATTTGCTGTTCTAGCTCCCTTATCTCCACTGATAAAATATCCTGTACCTTCGGTCCTTCCTTTATTAAGTGGTGAAACATCTTTCTGCGTAGCCATCATCATCTACTCTGTTACTTTTTCTAATATTAGATTAATGGCATTATAGTAAAGTACTTGATTCAACAATGAACAGAATGTAATAAACCATTAAACAGCAAAAAAAAACAACAGTTTATCGTAAAAGATTTGAATCCTCTCTAGTGCCCATACAGGAAAATTCAGTTCTTCTCTCCCATCTTTTCTTAAATCTCACTTAACCTTGACTGTACGGCCATGTGAACCTTTCCTTGTGTTCTCCTGCTGCAGAACAATCCCACCCAGAATCTGGAACAGACTCCGCACCACAAAGCTTCCATGTGTATTCTCATTATACTTCAGGAACTTATCCACGTCCTTTCCTTTACCTTGTTTAAAAGCAGACTGAAAACCTATCTTTTTGATATATGTTTCCAAGTTTATTCTATATTTGATAAACCGACCAGCGAGTATCTGGTTGGTTTACAATAATAAAATTAAGGTATAATTTTAAAAGAAAGGGGGACATTTCATAAATATAACATAAGTAACTGACGAGACATAGACAAATTTGGTACGAGTGGTACTGGTTTGGGGCAATGAAAAATACATCGAAGGTAAGAGAGGGAGGGGGAAAAACAATGGAGGAGGTGTCGCTTTTTAAAAGCGATTCTCATTCATCACTGAACTTAAGTGTAGTAGGCAGGGGATATGATCTTATCTATTTGATATGCATTCCTGAATAAAAATGTTTTAAGTTTGCTCTTAAATTTATCGAGGGATTCTTCAAGTCGAATGTCGGACTGGAGAGCATTCCAGAGTACAGGGGCTGTAGCGGAAAATATAGTATTGCGAGTATAGAAGAGCTCCTTAATTGGGGGAATAGCTAGTAAATTGTGATTAGTAGATCTTAAAGCCTGTGAAGTGGCATACAGGATAAGATATTTATCTAGGAAGGCTGGGGAGTTGGTGAGTTTAATTTTGAAAGCAAGCAGGAGTATCTTGTATGTTCACTCAACGTGTGGTGGACACCTGGAATGCGCTTCCAGAGGGCATAATAGGGCAGAGTACGGTACTGGGTTTCAAGAAAGGATTGGACAATTTCCTGTTGGAAAAGGTGATAGAGGGGTATAGTTAGAGGATTACTGCCCAGGTCCTGAACCTGTTGGGCTGCCGCGTGAGTGGACTGCTGTGCACGATGGACCTCAGGTCTGACCCAGCGGAGGCATTGCTTATGTTATTATGTTGTTCGATGCAATTTCGGTAACCAGTGAGCTTCGCGGAGTAGTGGGGTAACGTGGTCATATTTCTACCTTGTTGTATGAGCTTGATGGCAGTATTTTGACTTAGATGTAGTCTACAGACTTCTTTTTGTGTTATGCCATGATTTAAAGAATTGCAGTCATCAATGTGTGAAATGATAAGGGTATAAATCAGAATGTGAATGGAGGGGGGCTCCAGGAGGGATGTTATCAAGCAAATTAATCTGAGTTTGTAGAAACATTTTTGGGTTATTGTGCTAATTTGGTCATGGTAATTGAGGCCTTTGTCTAGGATGACTCCTAGGAGTTTAATTTTAGATTCAGTTTGTATGGGACTAGACTCAATACATATGGTATGCCTCTTGATTTTGCTATGTTTAATGATAATTTATTGATTCTGAGCCATGAACTGATTTTGCCCAATTTAGTAAGGCAATGACAGCTCAGACCTGTTGGCAAATTTTGGCTGCAAATGTGGCACAGCGAAGTTAGGGAATCACTCGGCGATTATCGAGAATTGCTTGGAGTGCTTATTTTAATATTAATGACCTCGTTGTACTATATTTGCATGGCAATATCAACGACTGCTAGAAAACTCGGAAAAGATCACGGTAATCCGCCGCTAAAATGCATGCACGCTAATCTGTCTGGAACCGGTTTAGTGAGCCAGTTCTGCTCAGGGAAGAGGTACGTGACGTCGGAGGGGTTGGACCGGCAGACGCAGTCATCGTGGGACCTTGCAGCAACTCTTTGCATCTGCCGGCCCACCCCCCTCCGACGTCACTTATTCACGTTGGTTGATGGCGATGCCGGGGTAGGGCGGTGTTGTTGATCTCCCGGGGGCCCACTCAGCGCTGTCGATTTTTCCAGGGGGAGGGCCCAACGCTGCCGATCTTTCCCGGGAGGCCTGCGTTGCCAAGGAAAAAAAAAAAACACCGAGTCCTCTCTTTCTTCAGCGGGCCCCCTCTGACCTAGAAGGGTGGTGGAGGGAGAGAAAGTGGCAGATGCTGATGGAATTGGTGTGCAGGGAAAGGGGGAAGGATACTGGATGGAATTGGGTTAGAGGGAAAGAAAGGGGGCTGATGCTGATGGAAGTGGGGGGAAGGGAGAGGAGAGAGTGAAATTCCAGACCATGGTGTGGGGTGGGAGAGGGAGAGAGATGGGAAGAAGAGGAGAGGAGAGAGATGCCAGACCATTGGAGGAGGGAATGGAAGAAGATGGATTCTAGACCAATGGGAGTGAAGGGAAAGATGGAAGATGGAGGCATACAGTTTCTGGAAGTGGCACGGAAGGACAGAAGATGAAAGGAAGAGAGTGACAAGAAGATGAGGAGAGCTGAAACCAGACAAGACAAAGGTAGAAAAAAAATTTAAATTTATTTATTTTTTTGCTTTAGGGGATATGCATTGCTGTTTCTGTGGTGTTGCATTCTATGCATAGTCCAGCGTCTTGGTGGTTTTATTTAACATTTGTCTACATATTTCTATTTTATCCCCCCTTTTACAAAACTGTAGAGCAGGAGTGTCCAACCCGTAGACCGCGGGCCACATGCGGCCCCGTGATGAATTTTGTGCGGCCTCACTTGCGCTTGAGGACAATGCGGTGTTTTTCTTCTGCCGCCCCCAACTGTTTAACATCTTGCCAGCTCCCTCTTCTGTCTTGCAGTGTTCACTCAAAGCCGCGGGCAGCAGCTCCTACGTGCCTCCTACGGCTGACCTGGAAGCGTTCCCTCTGATGTCATGACGTCAGAGGGAACGTTTCCAGATCAGCCGTAGGAGGCACGTAGGAGCCACTGCCCGCGGCTTTGAGTGAATGCTGCAAGACGGAGGAGGGAGCAGGAAAAAAGTAAACACCCGCGGCCTAGAAAGGAGAAAGGGAGATGGGCGTGTTGAGGGAACAATCCAGATCAGCTGCGGGAGGCGCATGGGAGCCGCTGCCCGCGGCTTTGTGTGAACGCTGCAAGACGGAGGAGGGAGCAGGTAAAAGGTAAAGGCCCAGAAGGGAGAAGGGGGTGAGGGCGTGAGACTTGAGAAGACTTGAGAGGGAGGGAGCACAAACTTAGGAAAAATGATGGAAGGAAGGAGGGAGGGGCATGAACTTAGGACACAGAATGAAGGGAAAGATAGAGGGAAGCATGAGCCATAAGATGGAAGAATGGAGGGAGTGAGGGAAAGAGATGCAGAGGTGAGGGAGATAATAGAAAGGGAGAATTGGGTGTCTGAGAGAGGGAAAGAGATGGTGCAATTGGGAAGATAAAGAAAGAGGAGAACTGTTGGGCAGAGAGAGGAGGGACGGGGACAGAGAGAGAATTATTGGACATGGTGGAGTGAGGTAGAGATGCATGGGCGCAAAGAGAATGGGGAGAACATGCTGGGACGAGGAAGCCTACTGGATGTTGTTGGGGTTTTTTTTGGGGGGAGGGTATTAAAAGAAGTGCCATATTGGGCCTGGGGGAGAGCTTATGGGGCCAGAAACAGAGGACAGAGAGAGAGAGAGAGATGGTGGGCAATGGTCTGAAGGGAGAGAAGTTGGACTTGGGGTAGTGTGGAGGAAGAGGGAAAGAGATACTTGAAGGGAGAACTGTTGGCAAGAGAAAGGAAGAAATGGTGGACCTGGGAAAGGGAGGCAGGCAGATGGGGGAGAGAAGGGATGGGGGGAGGCAGTTGGGAAGAGAAAGGGAGAGAAGTTGGATCTAGGGATGGGAGGGAGGGAGAAATGTTAGGCCTGTGGATGGAAGGCAGAGGATGGAAGGCAGAGAGAAGCAGCATCTCTCTTTTTTTCTCCATTTCATCGTTCAGCATCAAGGGGGGAGAGAAGAAGAAAAACAGAAAAGAGAGGAAGCAAAATGTTGGACCATGGAGATAGAGGAGGAGAGATGGAACCATGGAAGGACAGGAGGGAAGAGAGCTGGGATAAGATGATGCTAGGGATGGAAAGAAAGGGACAGGGAGTTATAGCCTGACCAGTGGAGAGAGGGAGGGGGATTCTGAAAGTAGTGAGCCATGTGGGTGAGGTCAAAAGGGAGATGACGAGTGAGAGAGCAGCGAGTACAGTGGTAGAAATGTGGTAATGGGGAGTAAGTAGAAGGGAATAGGAGGCTGGGAAAGGAGTGAGATGGGAAATGGGAGAGCTAGGTACAGAGAAGATGGAGAATTGAGAGGTAGCTGAACATTTAAAAAGAAGAAGGGTGAGAAAGAAGGCAAGATTTGAGTGGACAGAGGCAGAAAAGAAAAAGTTAAGAAAGCTGAAAGGGAAAAATCAATACGTTAGAGATAGGCATAAGAAGGAAATGGAACGACAGAAGAGGAGAAAAAAAATGGACAGCAGACACTGGAAAGAGAAAAAGCAGAAAGAGAAACTGGGACCAAGATGATGAAAAAACAAAACATCCAGCCAACAAGGTAGAAAAAATTGTTTTATTTTGAATTTGTTAACTGGAATATGTTAGCTTTGGGATATATGCATCACAGTTATTTTTGTATTCAGTGGTGTAGTCATATACAGCTGATTTGGGGGAGTGACTGTAGCCCAAAATTAGTGGATTGGCACCAAAGTTTCTCCCCGCCTGAGTGCAATTTATAAATACTTGAGTTAGTGGGGTTTCCCAAGCCCTGTTAACTGAAGACATCTTCCTCCAGTCTGGCAACTCAAACTCTCCAAGCTTTGCAGCCAATGGCAATATCCTCAAGCTGCCACTGCTTTCATGCATTCATGAAAGCCAAGGGGGGGGAAGGGAGGAGGGAAGGCAGCAGCTCTGCAATATTGCTGCCAGCTGCAGAACTTGGGAAGTTGGAGGGGGAGGAGGTGGCCATCAGTTGGTGAGGCTTGGGGATCCCTACTAGCTACAGCAGGGGAGATAAACATTTTGAGGGAGTCTAAGCTCAAAGTGGGAGGCCCAAAAAAGCAGTAATATTTACCCTGATTAAACGATCCTCCACGTGCGCTGCTGACAGCTGATTCAGCATCCCAGCTCTGATGAGGCTCACCTCTGAAGACGCTCACCGTAGCTGTAATCGAAGTGAATGGGAGAACCAGGAGCACACATCCTTTCTCATCAGAATGGGGATGCAGAAGCCTGTGACTGCTCTCAATGTCAGCGGTGTACGTGGAGGATCACTCAGTCAGGGTATTACTGCTTTTTTGGGTTCCTCTCCACAGTGTCCCTTTAATGAAAGTTTATTATTAGATATATACATCTTCTATATTAGTGATTGCAGATTTGGGACCTGCTCAACCATTTTTTTGTTCATTGGCTGGTGTTAGTGTTTGTGCGGCCCTAGAAAAAAATTTTTCAGCCAGTGCGGCCCCGGGAAGCCAAAAGGTTAGACACCCCTGCTGTAGAGCATTTTTTTAGCGCTGGCTGTGGCTAAAAACCATACTACAGTTTTGTAAAAGGGGGGAGAGGTTAGTTAGTGATTATTTATTCCATACTAGGTGAAGGTGTTTTCTGTCTTCTGTTTGTATGAAAGACATGGTTTTTTGTTAGCGTTGACTAACCTTGTTTGGCGAAATGCATCAGGCATGGTTCTTGGGAGCACTTTGAATTAACCTGATTTGAATCTCCTTATTTTCTGCTAATCTTCTTTTGTTTCTTGTTGGATTCTTTGGTGGACTGCTTGCCTTGTTGTTTCGTTGCAAATTAACATATGGAACATACTAGAGGAGTTGCAGATTTGATTCTATATACAAATGGGTTACAGTTGGTTGATGTAGAGTGAGGCAGTTGAGAGGCAATGTAAACTTGGTTATTAATATAGACTTATATTTCGTATAGTATTACTGCTTTACAAATATTTGAACACTTTCATACATGCATGGAAAATGTTCAGAGTTAAATTCCTGGGTAAGTAGGTGGGAAGGGAAGGAAGTGGGATTTGTTCAGAGATGTTTGGGGGTTGCATAGAAGAAAAACTGTGCACTGGTGCACTTGTTTGTTTTGAATTTTTTTTAAAAAAAAGAAATACAAGTGGAAACTGTGCACTGTGCACTTAAGAACATAAGAACATAAGCAGTGCCTCCGCCGGGTCAGACCATAGGTCCATCCTGCCCGGCAGTCCGCTCCCGCGGCGGCCCAAACAGGTCACGACCTGTCTGAATCACCAGAAGGGGCTCCCTTGCCACCTTGGTTTCTCATTGAAGTCCTATCTTCCCATCGTAGTCCTAACCCTCCGGTCTTGCACATGCACGACCTGTTGGGTTTCTATACTTATTACCTGGTTAGCTTTCTATACCTGTGTTACATCCCAGCACCTCTCTCAGTATCCCACGATCCCTTTATCCCTCAGGAATCCGTCCAATCCCTGTTTGAATCCCTGTACCGTACTCTGCCTGATCACTTCCTCCGGTAGCGCATTCCAAGTGTCCACGACCCTTTGGGTGAAAAAAAACTTCCTTGCATTTGTTTTGAACCTATCTCCCTTCAGTTTCTCCGAATGCCCCCTTGTACTTGTTGTCCCCTTCAGTCTGAAGAATCTGTCCCTATCCACCCTCTCTATGCCCCTCATGATCTTGAAGGTCTCTATCATATCTCCCCTGAGCCTCCTTTTTTCCAGAGAGAAGAGCCCCAGCCTATCCAACCTCTCGGCGTATGGGCAGTGTTCCAGCCCTCTTACCAGTTTCGCTGCTCTCCTTTGGACTCTCTCAAGTACCGCCATGTCCTTCTTGAGGTGTGGCGACCAATACTGAACGCAGTATTCCAGATGTGGATGCACCATCGCTCGATACAATGGCATGATGACTTCCCGCGTCCTGGTTGTTATACCCCTCTTTATGATGCCCAGCATCCTGTTGGCTTTTTTCGAGGCTGCTGCACACTGTGCAGATGGCTTCAGTGATGCATCCACCAGCACACCCAAGTCTCTCTCAAGTCTGCTGTCTCCCAACAATGCCCCCCCCCAATTTGTAGTTGAACAACGGGTTCTTTTTCCCTATATGCATGACCTTGCATTTTTCCACGTTAAAGCGCATTTGCCATTTGTTTGCCCAGTCTTCCAGCTTGTCCAGATCCCTTTGCAGGTCCTCACACTCCTCCCTGGACCTAACTCTACCGCACAGTTTGGTATCGTCTGCAAATTTTATAACCTCGCACTTTGCCTCCTTTTCCAGGTCATTGATAAATATGTTGAAGAGTAACGGCCCCAGCACCGATCCCTGTGGCACACCGCTCGTGACTCCCCGCCAGTCAGAATATTGGCCCTTCACTCCGACCCTCTGCAGTCTACCCGACAACCAGTGCTTGATCCATCTGTGCACATCCCCTCCCACTCCGTGGTTCCACAGCTTCCTAAGCAGCCTTTCATGTGGCACCTTGTCGAAAGCCTTTTGAAAATCGAGGTAAATGATGTCTATGGGTTCCCCATTGTCCACCCGACTGCTTATTCCCTCAAAGAAGTACAGAAGGTTCGTTAGGCATGACCTTCCCTTACAGAATCCGTGCTGGCTTGTTCTCAGTAGGCCATTCCTCTCGATGTGCTCGCAAATGCCGTCCTTGATCATAGCTTCCACCATCTTCCCTATAATTGAAGTCAGGCTCACCGGCCTGTAGTTCCCGGGGTCACCCCTCGATCCCTTCTTGAAGATAGGTGTGACATTCGCCAATTTCCAGTCCTCTGGTACCTCACCAGTTTTCAAGGATAGGTTGCAAACATGCTGGATTGTGCCCGCTATTTCTTGTCTTAGTTCCTTCAGAACCCTTGGGTGGATCCCGTCCGGGCCCGGTGATTTACCGCATTTTAACCTGTCTATCTGTTTGAGGACATCCTCCTTACTTACCTCTATGTGCTCCAATTTTTCGGCCTGTTCCCCACTCATGAGCTCCTCTGAGTCCGGTATATTAGATGTGTCTTCGCTCGTGAAAACCGACAAGAAGAACGTGTTCAACCTCTCAGCTACCTCTTTATCCTCCTTAATCACTCCCTTCCTATCCCCATCGTCCAACGGCCCCACCTCCTCTCTCGCTGGTCGCTTCCCCCTTTACGTAACTGAAGAATGCCTTGAAGTTTTTCGCCTCCCTGGCCAGCCCCTCTTCGTATTCCCCTTTCGCTTTTCTAACCTCTTGGTGGCATTCCTTTTGGCATTTCCTGTGTGCCTGGTGATTTTCCTCCGTTGGGTCCTTTTTCCATCTCCGGAAGGATACTTTTTTGTCATTTATTGCCCTCTTTACTTCAGTTGACATCCAAACCGGGTCCTTTGATCGCTTGTTCTTGCAGCCTTTCCTGAAACTGGGGACGTACATTCTTTGTGCTTCCTGCAGGGTGTCCCTGAATAGGGTCCAGGCGCTTCCCACAGTCTCCATCCTAAAGATGTTTCTGAGCTTCCTCCCCACCATTTCCCTCATAGCAACATAGTTCCCTTTCTTGAAGTTGTGCGCAGTTGTTGCGGTCCTCCTTACTATGGGTGTCCCCCTTTCTAATGTGAATCTGATCGCATTGTGATCACTGTTGCCTAGTGGTCCTCCCACTTCTACCCCTCTTGCAGGCCCCCCTAATCCGTTTAGGATGAGGTCAAGAGTAGCACCCCCTCGCGTCGGTTCTTTGACTAGTTGCTCCATGAAGCAGTCCCTCACAGCTTCTACAAATCCTGTTTCCCTAGTGCAGTTGGAGTGACCCGTACTTCAGTCTATTCCCAGGTAATTGAAGTCCCCCATCACTGTTACACTTCCAGTCCTGCATTCCTGTCTCAATTCCGCTTCCAAGTCGTGTCCGACTCCTTCTGGCGTACCAGGTGGGCGATAGTACAGCCCCAGTTTTATGCCTGCACCCTTGTTTCCCGGCAATTTGACCCATAGCGATTCCAGCCCCTCTGCCTTCGTTGCCATATCCATCCCGACCGAGTGGATAGAGTCCTTTATATATAGTGCTATGCCTCCCCCCTTCTTGTGGGTCCTGTCCCTCCTGTAGAGCTTGTACCCCGGCAGCGCCACATCCCATTGATTTTCCTCTGTCCACCAGGTTTCTGCAATTCCAATTATATCTAGGTCCTCCCCCTTGGCCACGACTTCTAGTTCACCCATCTTGGCCATGAGGCTTCTTGCATTTGCGTATAAGCACCGCAGGTCCCGTAGGTCCCGTCGTTTTTCCTCCACCTCTGCATTTACCTGGGCCGCCTGCCCTTGGATTTCGGGCAGTTCTCCCGTTCCCTGTGCTTCTGCTTTGCCCTCAGCCTTTACCCTCTTAGCTTTCAGCTTCCCCACATTCCCGCCACCCCACTTCCCCGCTTTTCCTCTGGGTTTTCTAGCCCTACCGGCCCCCTCCTGGGCTATCATCCCTTGAGCCTCTGTTTGATCCCCCTCGCCTTGTGGTACCTCTATATTGCCCTCAGCTTTCGCCCTCGTGCCACCCAGTCCCCCTGTGTCTCCATGCCCCTTAGTCTTCTCCCACTTGTTTGTTTTGAATTTAAAAAAAATGAAATACAACTGGAAATAAAGACATAAACAGATAAATGGGGGTGGGACATGGGTGGGGTAGGGGTGGGACATGGGAGGGTGGGGGCGGTGAAGGGCCAGGGGGACCCAGTGTACTTGTATGCCTAGGGGCCCTCGAATAATTAATCCTGCCCTGGTTTCGCCACCTGGCGTCTTCAGGAGCTGTGTTTGCAAGGTTCACCAATATCACAACTTCACCTACAATACAAAATAATAACAGCGGAAGCTGGAGTGGCCCGCTTCCTCAAAGCAAGACTTCCCCCCTACTCATACCACCCACCAAACCAAAGGAGACAATGAAACCTTGTGTGGTAAAAACTTGGCCGCAGCCCTGTTTATTGAAAATAAACATATTTAAATAACATATTAACATATCTTAAATAAACATCTTGCAAACAGCATTAAATAACATTATTGAATTAAACCAACACAATGGTATCACCATTTTGCCCCAGATCCCGAGCTACCATCACCAATGTAACAGGCCTTCAACCCCGCCGTCTAAGCAAGGGTCCGAGGTGTGGCATGTCCCCACATGCCCCATTGTCCCGGGTCATCTGACCCACCAGGCACGGCTCCCAGCTGGCCCACCACTCATCCCTTGATGAGCCCAGCAGCCAGTAAGACCGAAAGCTGTTAATGGTCCTCCGAGAGCCCTCCCTTTATAAAATTGCCCAACCTTCCCTCCAGCTGCGACCCGCCCAATCAGCGGTCAATCCCCGAATGGGAAGGACCTCCCCCATGTCTGGTCTTGCTTCCCATCCTAAATACTCCCCCTCCCTCTCACCTAACCGACAGGCGACCCCGCGGACCTCCCAGCAATGCATTAGGGTCGCCCATCGAGACTAGCTCTCGGGCTTAGCATTCACATGCATTCCCTTTCATTCATACTAAAACCTCACCAAAATCTTTAAAACACCTTCCACCTACCAGTAAACTAAGCATGAATCGAGCAGGGATCCAGGGTTCGGCACAAGCCGGGATCAGCTGGTAAGCAGGAAACACACTGTCTACCAGGAAATCAAACTGCATGACCTCACTTCCTCTCCATAAACTTTATATCCCTGTTCAAACAACTCCCATTCCAGTTATAACAACTTCCAGTCCACTTCTTTGTTGAAAACAACCATATTCAGCCTCCATTCCTGTCACAACAGATTCCATTCCACTTCTTTGTTGAGCCCATAAGGCTCAACTGTATTCCACTCACAAATTAATCTCTGTTCACTTCTAAGCAGTACCTCAGATATATTACCACCACTTGGTAAAGACACTTGAATCAAAAACACAAACCGCATATCCTCTACCTTATGAGCATTTGTTTGCCAATGTGAAACAAGCGGGGTATCCTCCTCACCCAATCTGAGATTACTAAGATGTTGAACCATCCTAAATTTGATCTTTCATCAAATTTATCACACCATTTATCACACGGGCAAACTATACCATACACAACCTGCTTAGTGTGTGTGTGCTCTTAAGAAAAATTCACGAGCACTCCCAGGGACCACAACCCTGTCAGTTACCAAGGCAAACTGGCAATATACACACCCTGCACATTTAAAATGCCCCAGTTGTATTGCGGCCCCACTCACTGTCACTGCAGGACTAGAAAACAATCCCTTCAAATTCCTACCCCTAGTGTAGGCAAACCTGGGCATTTCCACTAGTTGGGGATGAAAGTGGAGAAGCGGCCATAATTTCCGTATACTTTCCCTTAGCTCCTGTACCAAGAGTGTGGTAGCACACACGTGACCGGCTGCCCACATCGCGTCTGATCCTTTCGCGTCAATAACCATCGCCTGTCAGCATACGTAGCTTGCTTACGGGCTCTCTGAATCACTCTATAGGGTATCCCACTGAGTAAATCTTTTCATCCGCCCGTCTGCAGAACTCTGTCCTTTCAGTACAGAGCCTTTTTAACCGCAAAAACTGCCCATCTGAAACACTGTCTCTCAACCTTTGAGGGTGATAGCTGTTATAACGAAGGACAGTGTTCCAGTCCGTCTCTTTACGATAAATTGAGGTGATAAACTGCCCTGCCCTTAATGTCAATTTTAAATCCAAAAAATGGATTGTTTGGGAAATGGTGGACTGAAATGATATATTGGGGTCACATGTTTCAAAAATAATCAAGAAATTGCTGCAACCTAGCCATGGACCCAGTCCAGAGCAACAGTGTGTCATCTATAAATCATAGATCAGCCCCTACATTGGGTGCATAGGTGCATGGAAACGATTTACAGATGACATACTGCTGCTCTGGACTGGACCCATGGCTAGGTTGAAGCAATTTCTTGAATTGGACAAGCAGGTTAGACAAGCTGCTTTAGGAAGCAAGAGCTTTCGAGAACAAGAGCCCTCGAAATATGCTTCTGGCAAAGTGACGAGGTTGTCTTCGAAAGCTCACGCCCCGATAAATTTAGTCTAATATGGTACCATCGGCTTCTGTTATTTTTATGGTCACAGAATAAGAGATGGAAATAATGAAGAAAACAAAGCAGTATGGGACAACGTCTTTAATAACGTTAAACTCATTTGTTGATACAAACGTTACCTGCCTGATGTAACTACATTTCCGCTTGTGATGTTACCTTAATGGGGAATCTCAAGTTTATTTGGCTGTGTGAGCCATTTGGGAATTCCCACTTGCTGGATGTTTGGAATTTTGACAAACTTGAGATTCCCCATTAAAGTAGGGTTACCAGATTTTCCATTCGGAAAATCCGGACTCCATAGACCCGCCCCCCCCAGGCCCGCCCAGTTCCATCTATCCCTTCCCCATCATGCCCCCAGTCCCGCCCTCAATCCCACCCTAGCCCCGCCCCCTACTGCCTGTCTGATCGGGCAGGAGGGCATCCGCACATACAGCACGATGATGTTACACGCACGTGCGTGCATGTCACGTCATCGCGCTGCCCTCCTGGACGACGGCAATGTTGAGGGAGGCTTTTCAAAACCCCATTCAAAGTGCAGGGTTTTGAAATGCCGTCCGGACCCCTGGACATGTCCTCAAAAGGACATTAAGGCAATATCGGTCCGTTACTGCTGCTCCACTCTGCTCTCCTTTCCTCTCTCTCAGCAGCATATGTTTTGTCTTCTTTGAGATTTGAAGGGCGGTAGCTGGATGCTCCCTAATGGAATCAGATGGAGAAAGGAATCAGAATATCTTCTAGCGGCAGAGAGTCTAGAGAAGGAACAGGGATTCCATGATACAAGACATATGCTGTGGTATTGTGGAAACCTCTGTTCTAAGTCATAGTAGATCCCTAACTTGTACCATCAGGATACTTCAGTCTTCAGAGTGCACAGGATTCCCATCATCTCACCTTTAGCCAAGTGTTGCTTATCTTAAGTTGATAACAAAGGCCATTTGAAAGCTGATGAGATTATCCTAATTTTCTAACAGTCAGCGAAAGTTACAGTCCTGAGCCCCCAGTACAGACCCTAAAAATGGAAGAGGTTCAAGTTACTGTTGAGCTGGAAGAAGAAGAGGAGAATACGCATGCCAAGAACAGTAAGCAGAAAACTCCCCTTTATCTAAACATTTGGAGGGCAGGACTAACATGTAGGGCAAATTAGACATATTCCTTGTGTCCAAGTCAACAACAGGCCCACAGATTTGCCAAGGTTCCAGAATGCTAAACTTCCGAGAAATAGGAATACTTTTAGGCAGGACCAGCCCAAGGGTTTCTAACACTGGAAGAACATTCATACCTTTGCCTCGCTCCCTTCCCCAGGGGTGGCTCAATATCCTACCCCCTGTAGTCCAGCATCTCCTTTCCTACTCTCTACCTCTCCCCAATCCATGCCCAGCATCTCCCTCCTCTTCCCTCCCCCTGCCACCGCTGCCTTACCCTTTCTGAGACCTGGGCTGTTAAACATAGGCCTACTCTAAAGTGCTGTTGTGTCCTGCCCTCCAACAGGCATTTCTATGTGGAATGTGCAGAGTGTGGAGCAGGGGTATAACCAGCCCTCCGGTTTGAGGGGGCCCAGGGTAAGACTGGAGGGGGCAACACATTTCTCCTCTCTCCTCCACCTCCCCTCCCCCCCCCCACTTTCTAATGCTTTTTTTCCCCCTCACCCACCCCCTATGGTCTGGTGTCTCTCTCCTTTCTCTCCTCCCTGCGGTCTGGCTTCTCGTTCACTTTCCCCCAACCCCACACGATGCTGCCGCAGGTCTCCAGTATCAGCTCTTTCAAGGCAGCCTCACCTCTTGCCGACCTGGAAGCTTTCCCTCTGCAGCTTGGGCCCCTCATAGCTACTCCTTTTATGTGGAGGTGAGGATGATATACACACAGATCCAGCAAGATGAAATCAGATGTGATCTGTTTTCATCCTTTCATATACCCATTTGTCCACAAGCAACACCACTTCCTGTTATCTGTCCTATGGCATCTTGGCCAATCAAATATAAATACTCTCTTCCATAGTTATAAAATGAATGAACATACTGTCATTTTTCTCCAACAGATGACGGATTCAGACGTAACAGTAAGAGAATAAGAAGACGTGACAGGCAGCAGAGGGAGGAATGGAAGTGGAGAGACAGTCCAGGCCTGTCAGCTGACTGTGAAGGAGATTTCAGTAGAGTAACACCACCCAGGCTGAAAGACAAAGGCAAAAAGACACACCGACAAAACACTTATACTGAGCAAGAGAATAATTCCAACCACTTCCCAAATCTTCTAATAGATGCTGATGGGTGGGAAAACATCACCACAAACTCACATTTTATTGAGGACCAAGAAAAGAATGAATGTGGGAATAAGTTCACTGAAAGGTCAAGCTACTCATACATCCAGAACTATCATAAAAGGGAGAAAACAATTATGGATACTGAAAGTCGAAAAAGAATCCCTGAAAAAACAAAACTTACAACACATAGAAAAATTTGCATGCAAAAAAAACTGTTAAAGTGTGCACAGTGTGAAAAATTATTTACTTACAGAGCTGAGTTGGAAAGGCATGCAAAAATTCACACAGGAGGAAGAGCATTTCAGTGTCCAGAATGTGAGCAGAGGTTCGCTAGAGAAACAAATCTTAGAGCCCATATAAAAATTCACAGACAAGACAAACTCCTTAAGTACACTAAATGCGAAAAGTGTTTTACAGACAGATCACAATGCACAACTCATCAGAAATTTCACAAAGAGAAGAAAACTTATAAATGCTTTCAATGTGGTAAATATTTCAGTCAGAAAAGTAGCCTAAGAAGGCACGAGATGAATCACACTGGAGAGAAACCGTTTCAGTGCACTGAATGTGATAAATGGTTCCGTCAGAAATGCCACCTAAGGTCCCACGAAAGGACCCACACGGGAGAGAAACCATATAAATGTTCCGAATGTCATAAATGTTTCAGTCGGAAGGACCAGGTGCAACTGCATGAAAGGACGCATGCCGGAGAGACCTGGCAAACTATAAAAAATCAATTGGTCATATAAATAGAACTAAAACTACAGTGGCTAATAATGAGAAGAACACATCTCCTTCACCCAACTAATGTTCACAAAATCTACTGATCAGTGATTTTGCCCACCTACAATCTACATGCTGTTCACTGCAATAGATGCTGATATGATCATACTAACTGTAATAATATCATGGCAATAAGAAGGGAGAATATAGATCCAAAGACCAGTTAATACTGAATTTATAACTATCATGACCAGATATAAAAGATAACCTAATCTATGTTTTAATACGAAGAGGATTTTGATATCATACCCACTGTTGGATAATAAACAGCTTTGAAATGTGCAAAATAAATCCTGGATTGATCAAATATATCCAGTTAACAATAAAAATGTGGCAAACCACACTGCTCTTTAATCATGAGGATGAACAGTGTATATCAAGATCTATGAGGAATATTTCTGGGAGATTCCCTGCCACCACTCCTATGTTGTCTGGCATTAATCTACTGAGCACCTTTACCATCTCTTAGGACCCTACCATCTCTTAGGACCCAAAATCAGGGGCGGTAAATTTCATGGCGACACCAGGAAGTATTTCTTCACCGAAAGAGTGGTTGATCATTGGAACGAGCTTCCGGTACAGGTATTCGAGGCCAACAGCGTGCCAGATTTTAAGAGTAAATGGGGATGCCCATGTGGGATCCCTAAGAGGGTAGAGTTGAGGAGTAGGGCCGTTGGGAGTGGGATCTCTGGGAAGGTAAGCCTAGGTGGGTGGGTCTGTTAGGTGGGCAGACTTGATGGGCTGTGGCCCTTTTCTGCCGTCATTTTTCTATGTTTCTAGTTTTATGTTTACGTTTATTAAAATATTTGATATCCTGCAAACGCCAAAAAAGCCTAGTGGCTTACAATAAAACAAAATTATATATAAGATATAAAGAACTGTCAATTAAAATAGGACAGAAAAGAACCAGTCATTCATAACCAAGAGTAGTAATGTGCTTCACTCTGCACGCTGGGCCCCTGGAACATCTGGATTCACATGGTGGGGTAGTGACTCAATTAAATGCCATTTGGAAAAAAAAATGTATACCATTAATAGTGGTTTAAATTTTGGAAAAGCCAGTTCTGAATGGAGCTAGAGAGGGAAGCTATCCCAGAGCGAAGGGGACAGAAAAAGATTGGTTGCAAAGCAAGTAGTTTCATAGTGTGTCACCTTGGGAGAAGGAAGAACCAATATATGGGAGTCCAATGAAGGGTAAGGATTGTGATGGAGTGTAAGGGATGGCAGGAGAGGCCAAATACGATGGAACACCTAAATGAAAGGCCCTAAATGTAAGGCAGATAATTTTAAACTTGGCCTTACACAGGAACCTAGCAGCTGAATTTTGCAGTGTTTAGAGACGACAAAGCACTACTACTATTAACTATTTCTAGAGCACTACCAGATGTGCACAGTGCTGTACCAGTCAGAGTCACAAAGGAGACAGTCCCTGCTTGAATGAGCTTACAATCTAATCAGTAAAGACAGACAGGATGCCAGGGGTAGGGGTTACAGTTAGCAGGGAAGTAGAGATTCCACAATAGACAGTTGCAGTAATCAATACAGGAAATGATAAAGGCATGCAAAAGTGTATGAATAGGAGAAAAATCCAGGACAACTTACAGAATGAATACCTTGAAGACAGAGAAACCCTTTCTTGTGTCACCTGTGCTTCAAACGATAACCTAGAATCAAAGATAACCCCCAAGGTACCGAAACGACTTCACCGAGCTATACCAAAAAGATGAATTAATAATGTTGGAGTGGATAGCATGCCAGTGATCCAGTTTCTTGCAGGGTTCAAAACCAAGAGCACAAACCAAAAATTGACCCTGGTGCTCCACAGAAAAGAAATCCACAAAAAACTCCACAAAAGACTCTGTGGAGAGTTGATGTTCCAGATGTAGGTTTTATTTAAAAAATTCAACTTTGTAATCCACATAAAAGTATTTAGGACCCAATCCACTAGGAACTTTAGACTTAACACGGTCCATGTTTCGATAATGCTGTCTTCCTCAGGGGCCCCTGTAGGTCATGTGACAATACCTCGTGGATCATCAGCGCATTGCCTTTCCTGGATCTGGATTTACTCATAATCCATGAGGTATTGTCACATGATCTACAGGGACCCACTGAGGAAGACAGCATTGTCAAAACATGAGGGAGGTGCTGTGGTCCTGCTGAGGTGGCACATCTGGAGAGTATTCAGCATAGCACTTTTTTTGTGGCCCCTGCACTATGGAATTCCATGCCTCTAACCTTGTGATGCAAGCAGAATGGGACAATTCATCATGGCCGTTTCAGCTTGGGACATTTCATCGCAGTCACTCTGAATCATCCTCTCCACATCACTGTCAGTGACTCTCCTGTCTGCCCCAGTGGCATAGTTAAGGGGAACGGGGGTGGACTGCCCCTTGGGTGCCATCTTGCCAGGGGTGTCTGTGCCTCTTCTCTGTGCATACCTTTTAAAAATTTCACCAGTGCGAGTAGCATCTTTCACCCTTTGCTCACACCGGCCTTGGCTCCCTTCCGACATCACTTCCTAGTCAAGGAACCACGACGTCACGTCAGAGGGGAGCCGAGGCCGGTGCAGGCAGGAGGTAGAAGATGCTCACAACGGCAAAACTTCAAGAGCTCTTCAGTGGTGGTGGGGAAGAGTAAAGGGGCATCCCTAGTCAGGTGCTGCTATGATGCCCCTGAGCTGACAGCCGGGTGTAGGAAGATTCATCGTGGCCGAATCAGTGCTGAAACGGCCATGGTGAACTGTCCTAGATCCTGAAGTGAGCTCTCGGTGAAATCTTTTAAGGCTGTGTTGAAAACTTGGCTAGGATCCATTTTGTCCCGGTCACCTGGAGAACTTTGTGTGCTCTGAATGTGTTTTTCTGTCCTGTCACCATATGGAGTTCCTTTCAATTGTGGCTTAATTGTTTTTATGTTATGTAAACTGCTTCACTCTGCCAGACACTTGAAATGGTATAGAAAATTAGGAACAAATAAAATATTTAAATATGGTCTTGAGTCCCATATATGGCAAAACAGATTAAGATAGGCTGGAGAGGGCTTTGGCAGAGCCAGTGGTTGGAACGTAAAGACAGCATTGGGTGGACTTTTGTGGACTATGTGCTAGATGTAACAAAGAAAGACCAGGATCAAGTATTTTATGCCACATTCAGTGCTGTTTTAATCATGAATTGAAAAGGAGTATGACTATGGGGCAGACTAGATGAACCAATCGGGTCTTTTTCTGCTTTCAACTAACATTTTGCTATGTTACAAGTTAACAGTGTGTTCAAAGGAGGTATTAATACGTGGATATAGTCAGATCAATTAACCTGTATTCTTTAAAAATGGTTTATAAAATGATTCAAAGTCCAATCGGGAATTAAACACTTGGGGGCTCATAATTGAAACGGAAATACATCTAAAAACCGTCCTAAATCGGCACTTGGACGATCAGTAAGACAAGTCGAACAAGTGCTGATAATTAATCAAACCGGGTTTTAGATGTATCTAAAAACAACTTAGGCCTTTTCAGTGCTGCTGTACGACCATTTTCAGCGGTATTATCTGGCTAATGCAATTGCAAATCTTTTTTTTTTTTCCATTTTATCTTTATTAAGCAAGGACGTCATCAAGGTGTGGTAAATTTCACCTTTTACCATACCTTGATGCCCCTTGGGATTAAGGAACCTGTGGTATCCCAATACCGCAGGTTGCTGAATAGCACAAGCCACAGCCCAATGCTCCTGGGCCACTAGCTCAGGGACCTCTATAGACATTGCCTCCCATTCAAACTAGAGGTCTGCATGGGAACGAGGATCACGGGAATCCTGCGGGTCCCGCGGGAATCACCCCTAACCCACGGGACTCCCACGGCGACCCCCCCCCCCCCCTCTGCCAACGGGACTCCCACAGGGATGGAAGGCTTTAGAAGCAGGGTTCGTCCATATAATATAATGGACACGTCAGCCTTAGTAAAAGAGGGGGTTTATAAGTTAATTACCTGAACAGAAAACAAAAAAGGGTTCCACCAAAGAGATTCCACAAGGAAAACAGCAGCGCAAACAAAAAAGAAACTGTGGAATTGATGATCCTGTCAGAAGTAATTGATGCTTTTTATGGGGACGGGCGGGGATGGAGGTAATTCCTTACAGGGATGGGTGGGGACGGAGAGGATCCTGGCGGGGATGGGTGGGATTTCTGTCCCCGCGCAACTCTCTAATTCAACCCCCCCCCCTTGAGTTTGAAGCCCCTACCCCATCTCACTGTTTTCATTGGTGGTTCAGGATGGGGGGGTCTTCTGGTGGTCAAGGAGGGCTTATCGGGCAAAAGAAATGTTCAATTGCTCCTATCCTGTTCTTCACCAGTTGCACAGTGGAATAACTACCGCTAGGGGTCAGACCTTTCATAAGGAAATATGGAAGATCTGATCCTACCGCCAGGGGCACCATTTTAGGGTGTCAGGTCAAAAGCGCGCCGGGACAAAGGCGCGCGCAGACAACTGAGCGTAACGTGGAGCCGCGCGCCGAAGAAAATGACTTTTAAAGGGCTCCGACGGGGTGTTTGGGGGGGAACCCCCCCCCCACTTTACTTTATACAGATCGCACTGTGTTGGGGGAGGTTTGTAACCCCCACATTTTACTGGAAACCACTTTTTCCCTAAAAAACAGGGAAACAGTTAAGTTTCCAGTATAATGAGTAATTACAACCCTCCAAACCCCCCACAACGCCACCGTGATCTGTATTAAGTAAAGTGGGGGGTTCCCCAACAAAAAACCCCATCGGAGACCCTAAAATCACTCTTTTTCTTCGGCGCGCGCTTCCATCTTGCACTCAGTTGTCGGCGCGCGCCTTTGTCTTTGGCGGTTTTGTCTATGAACCCCATTTTAGAGTTGGGGATGGACAGGGCAGGAGTGACTGAGCATCACTCCTGCTCGATGAGGCCCCTGGATCCCCCCCTAACTAATTTAGCACGCGCTAAAGGCTAACGCATATAGTCTATGGACGCGTTAGCATTGAGCGTGGGCTAATTGTTTACGTGCGCCAAATCAGTTAGTGCGCGCTAAAACGCTTAGCGCGCCTTTGTGAAAGGACTCCCATATATTTTGGCCCTGGAGCAACACTTGCTGGGCAAAACATGGCCGTGTTGGACACACTTTTTTAATAAATTAAACAAATTAAACACAAATTCCAGGAATCATGGATTGCTCAAAATCTGAAGGATGAGAGGTGAATAAAGTCGCTTGCTGTTTTTTATCACTGTGTCTGCTCCAACATCGCCATTCCTTGTCAGTTTTTCTTCCACGACTAATCTAAACTAAACTAAACCTTAGGTTTGTATACCGCGCCATCTCCACAAGTGTAGAGCTCGGCACGGTTTACAGGGTTAGGTTGAAAAGGAGCTACAATGAAGGGTTATAGGAAAGGAGCTAGGAAGATAAAGAACCAAAGAGCGGGAGGTGTTAGATTTTTGAAAAGAGCCAAGTTTTCAGGTGTTTGCGGAAGGATTGGAGGGAACTTGAAACTCTGAGCGGGGATGTGAGGTTATTCCAGAGTTCTGTGGTTCTAAAGGGGAGGGATGTTCCTAGTTTTCCTACGCGGGATATACCTTTTGTAATCTAATCCTTAGGTTTGTATACCGCATCATCTCCATGTTCGTAGAGCTCGACGCGGTTTACAGTAAGAGAAATAGGAAGGAACTACAACAGAGGGTTAGAGGTAGAAGTGTGAAGAAAATTTAGAGGACTTGGGATGCCAAGATATAAGAGTTTCCTTGATTCCTAAGTTGGAGGGAGACTTTGTTAACAATCTCGTCTACAGTCCACTATCCAGTGAGTTTGAGCAATCCATGATTCCTGGAATTCGTATTTAATTTATTTTACATAGGCATTTTTATTATGCTTCACCTTGCAGTTCAATGCATATGTGCATTATACATAGAATAAAAACATTTTCAAAGCAACTTAAATGCCTCATCAAACAGGTCATGCATTTGGGCTGCACAAAACCGAGGGAAGGGTACAGTTTAGGGGGTGAAGAACTTATGTGCAACATGGAAGAGCAGGACTTGGGCATGATTGTATGTGATGATCTTAAGGTGGCCAAAAAAGTTGAAAAGGTATGGCGAAAGCTAAAAGGTTCCATAGGGAGAGGTATGGCAGTAGGAAAAAGGAGGTATTGATGCCTCTGTGTAAGACTCTGGTGAGACCTCATTTAGAATATTGTGTACAATTCTGGAAGCCGCACCTTCAAAAGGATATAAAAAGGACGGAGTCGGTCCAGAGGAAGGCTATTAAAATGGTGAATAGTCTTTAAGTCTGTCCCCATAAGGCATATGGGGACAGACTTACAGATCTCAATCTGTATACTTTGGAGGAAAGGCAGGAGAGGGGAGATATAATAGATATGTTAAAATACTTACATAGTGTATGTGTAGTTGCAACCCAACTAGATGTTAGGCAGGAAATACAATTTTAAAATAAATAAATAAATAGTACACTTCACTGGATTGCCTTCTGGGTTAGTTCTAGAAACATAGAAACATGATGGCAGATAAACGCCAAATGGCCCATCTCGTCTGCCCATCCGCAGTAACCATTATCTCTTTCTCTCTCTGAGAGATCCCACATGCCTATCCCAGGCCCTCTTGAATTCAGACACAGTCTGTGTCTCCACCACCTCTTCCGGGAGACTGTTCCACACATCTACCACTCTTTCTGTAAAAAAGTGCTTCCTTAGGTTATTCCGGAGCTTATCACCTCTTAACTTCATCCTATGCCTTCTCATTGCAGAGTTTCCTTTCAAATGAAAGAGACTCGACTCATGCGCATTTAAATTATGTAGGTATTTAAACATCTCTATCATATCTCCCCTCTCCTGCCTTTCCTCCAAATTATACAGATTGAGATCTTTAAGTCTGTCCCCATACGCCTTATGAGAAAGACCACATATCATTTTAGTAGCCTTCCTCTGGACCGACTCCATCTTTTTTATATCTTTTTGAAGGTGCATAGTATGATACAAAATGCACCTTACTCTTAAAACCAGATTATTTTGAGTATTATCTCAATCTCTCAGATATACTGCTCACATTTACTATGGTGCATATAATGGCAAAGAGAGTTTCTTTCTGGAATTCATAGAATGTAATTTGTGTGAGCAATTTATCAAAAATATTGCTTTAAATCAGGTCTTGGGTACCCAACCCCATAGAGAATATTTGTCTTTTTTTCTACTTTGTTTTTATTTAGATCCGATTGTCCAGGATCTTCTATCATGCCTCAAAATGTAGAAAATTTATCTTGAGAACAGTGTTTCCATGTTAATTTGGTACCTATTGTGACAAAAATGAACTCATTTTTAAGGGAATTTGGAATAGGTCTCAGTTTCTCAAATGTGCTGTTAATATCAAAAGACAGCTGTTTTCTGCTGATCACCGGCTACATTTTCTGAATGAAGCATTTTTCATATTCAAAATTTTAAAATAGTTTCTGTGGCATATGGGGTCCTTTCAGGCAAGTCGTAAGGTGCTTTTCTGACAAGCATTTCTCACATTCAGAATATTTAAGCATTTCTTTTCTTGGGATAGTGTCTCCATATTGTGACCAGCCAGGAATTCTCCCTGCTCAGGTCCCAGGTAGGACAAAGGAAAAAGCTGAAAGAAAGAAATCCCGGGAAGGAATCTGGAAGGGACAGGGACTTCCTCAGAATGATAATATGTGACCAGCCAGGAATTCTCCCTGCTCAGGTCCCAGGTAGGACAAAGGAAAAAGCTGAAAGAAAGAAATCCCGGGAAGGAATCTGGAAGGGACAGGGACTTCCTGAGAATGATAATAATTCTGTCCACCAGGGGAGCCCAAGAGGTCCTTGGAACACTGCCAGGACTGACTCAGCTGGGCGTTGCCCCAAGGTATTTAAACCTGTCACTGAGATCACTATTGGAGCCCGGTCCTGGGCTACAGTGGGCCACATAGCTTTTTCCTTTGTCCTACCTGGGACCTGAGCAGGGAGAATTCCTGGCTGGTCACAATATGGATTTCTTTTGAATATACAGTGAAGAAAATTAACCTCATTCCTAAATCGGGATATAAAGAATAAGCTCTTACCCCCAGTCTTACTAAGGTGCGCTAACCGATTAGCGCATGCTAAACACTAACACATGCATGTTAGTCCATGCACGCGTTAGCGTTTTAGCTTGCGCTAAATCGATTAGCGCCCACTAATCGGTTAGCGCACCACAGTAAAAGAGGGCTTTAATCTCTCAGATTTACTGCTAATTCTTGAAGTTTTTCTTCTGTGTGGGTCTGCTTATGCAATGCCAGGCTATATAGCTGACTGAAATTTTTTTTACATTCAGAACATTTATATGGCTTCTCTCTCTCATGAATTCTTTCACGCCGTGTAAGATTGGATTTCTTACTGAAGCCAAGAAAAAGATCTGGGGGTATTGGTGGATAACACAATGAAGCTGGAGGCGCAATGTGCAGCGGCCTCAAAAAAAGTGAGCAGAATGTTGGGCATTATCAAAAAAGGTATCACTACCAGAACGAAGGAAGTTATCCTGCCACTGTATCGAGCAATGGTGCGCCCACATCTGGAATACTGCATCCAATACTGGTCGCCATACCTCAAGAAGGACATGGCAATACTCGAGAGGGTCCAGAGGAGAGCAACGAGGATGATAAAGGGTATGGAGAACCTTTCATATGCCGAACGGTTAGACAGGCTGGGGCTCTTTACCCTGGAAAAGCGGAGACTGAGAGGGGACATGATAGAGACTTATAAAATCATGAAAGGCATAGAGAAGGTGGAGAGGGGCAGATTCTTTAGACTAGCAGGGACAACTAAAACAAGAGGTCATTCAGAAAAACTGAGAGGAGACAGATTCATAACGAATGCAAGGAAGTTCTTCATCACTCAACGGGTGGTAGACACTTGGAACGCGCTTCCCGGAGAGGTGATAAGACAGAGTACAATTCTGGGGTTCAAAAAGGGACTGGATGACTTCCTGGAAGCGAAGGGGATAACAGGGTACAGATAGAGGTTTACCTTACAGGACATTGAGCGAATAGGGTATGGACATTTTAGGTTAGGTAGGGAAAACTTTCAGGTCATGGACCTGGAGGGCCGCCGCGGGAGCGGACTGCCGGGCACGATGGAGCCCTGGTCTGACCCGGCAGAGGCAATGCTTATGTTCTTATGTTCTTTATTACACTTAGAACATTTAAATGGCTTCTCTCCGATGTGAATCATTTCATGCAGTCGCAGGTTTCGTTTTTGACTGAAACCTTTATCACATTCAGAACATTTAAATGGCTTTTCTCCTGTGTGTGTCATTTCATGCAGTCACAGATTTTGTTTCCCCCGAAAACATTTGTTACATTCAGAACATTTGAATGGTTTTTCTCCCGTGTGGGTCATTTTATGCAGTTGAAGTTTATCTTTCTTACTGAAACATTTCTCACACTCAGTACACTGATACAGTTTTCCCACCCGTATGGGTCATTTCATGAAGTCGCAAATTCCGTGCCCCGTTGAAATATTTATTGCACTCAAAACATTTAAATCGTTTCTCCACAGTTTGTGTCATTTTATGCAGCCGCAGGTTGCCTTTCTGAATTAAGCACTTATCACATTTAGAGTATTTACACAGTTCATCTCCAGTGCGCACTGTTTCAAGTTTTGTTGGTTCAGAATTTCGAGTGAAGTTTCTGTCACATTCTGAGCATCTTATTCTTTTTTGTTCCTTTGTGAAATTTCTGTGATTTGTATGTAAAACACTTTCCACAGCCAGTACACTTAAAGGACTTAGTTTGTCTGTGAATCTTTTTTATGTTCTATCAATTTTGACCTTGTGCTAAACCTTCTCTCACATTCAATACATTGAAAGGGTCTATTTCCTGAGTGAATACGAATATGCCTTTTCCAAGCCAATCTGCAGAGAGAGCCTTTTTCACACTGAATAGATTTTAACGGTTTCTTCTGTATATTAGGTTTCCTATGTGCTCTAAGGTTTGTTTTCTTTGGTGTTCCCTTCTCACCTTCAGCTCTTAAAAATTTTTTCTCCCTTCCATGATATTCTTGGCTATATGTGTGACTTGACTTCTCATTAAATTTACTCCCACATTCAATCTTTTCCTGATGCTCAATAAAATGTGAGTTTGAGGTGAAGTTTCCCCAGGCCTCAATATTTCTAAAAGATCTCGCACTTTCACTGAGGCCCTGTGTTTGTACAAGATTTGGGTAGTAGTTGTAATTTGTCTCCTGTGCGATTCCTCTCTCTCCATTTTGGGCTTTTTCATTCACTCTGGTTGATGTTACTCTGCAGTCTGGACTGTCTCTGAAGGATTCATTCTGTTTCAATTCTTCCCTTTGGTTTCCATCACACATTCCCATTCTCTTAGCATTATTTCTGAATCCATCGTCTGCTGGATAAATAAAGTGAAAAGTACACTCATTAATTGTATAGATGAGAAAACACATATAGGGAAATATACCTTACTAGTCTTATAGTCCGTTAAATTAACGGGTGCTAGAATATATGTGTGTGTGTCTGTCTTTATTTCTTTTTCTCTCTCCTTAGCCGCTTTCTGTATTTCTATCTTTCTTTCTTTCTTTTTTTTTCCTTGGCTGTCCACCATCATCCCTTGTCTGCTCCCCCTGTTCATTCTCCCTTCCTTTTACCTCCCCTGTGTCCTCCCCCACCCCATCACTGCTCACCTTATCCAACAGCAGCCCTTTTCCCTTTATTTTACCTCCCCCCTCTTCCTGCTCCCTCATCCATCAGCACCTCTTCCTGCTCCCCCTGTCCAGCAATATGCAGTTCAACAGCAGAGAAAGAGAAAAAAACACTATACACTTTGGAATATAAAAAGAAAGCAGTCTACTTTTATTGTCTGGCCATTTTATTCATGTTTATCCCAGTTTCTGCTCTCTTCTCTCAATTTTCTTACCAGGGTTTGCAGTCTATCTGGCTCTTCTCTCATTCCTGTCTTCACTTCCTCTCCTACATCTATCTCTGACTTTAACCTTATCTTTCAGTTTTCCTCCATTTATTTTTCTGCATCTCTATCTGCTTCTATTTCTCCAGTTGTTTGTTTTTTGGGGAGTTTTTTGGGTTGTTGGTTTTTTTTTTTTTGCTAACTCCTCCCTTCCAGCATCTTCTCTTTCTCTCTCTTCCCCCTTTATTTTCAGTCTTCTAACCAGTATCTGTCTTGCTCCCTCCATCCAGCATATCCTCTCCCCTCTTTCCTCCAACACCTCATCTCTCTCTCTGCCCATCACCTTTTACTCCTTGCTTCTTCCAATGGAGTCGCGAGTCAGGCCTGACATATAAAGCTGGAAGCCGATTCCTCCCGGAAGCAGTCCTCCATGTTGTTTGCCGGCCGCTGGAAGGAGGGGGGAGGGTGTCAGGTCAAAAGCACGCCGGGACAAAGGCGCGCCCAGACAATTGAGCGCAGCACGGAGGCGCGCACCAGGTTCCCCAACAAACCCCCCCCCCGTAGGAGCCCCTAAAAACTGTAATTTTCTTCGGCGCGCACCTCCGTCTTGCGCTCAGTTGTTGGCGCGCGCCTTTGTGAGCAGCCCTGCCTTCGGTCCTGTCTCGGTCCCACTAAACCGGCTGGCAATAACGAAGCCAGACATCACGGGGGCTTTCCCTCTTGCTAAATCGCTATAAGCTTTTCCAGTCTCGATCCCGCCCCTCAAAATCAGGAAGTAACTTCAGAGATGGACAGGATCGAGACCGGCAGAGCCTTTAGCAATTTGGCAAAAGGGAAGAACCCATGGGGTTATTGGCAGCTGGTTTAACAGGGACAGGACCGAAGGCAGGACTGGTGAGGAGCAGAGGCTGGAGTCGGGCAAAGGAGGAGACTTACGTTTGAGGGACGGCAGGACTCCGCGTTCACTCCCTCTGTGACGGTTCGTCTTCTGACAGTGACATAGTAAGCGCGCATGCGCACTCGTGCGGCCACATCCCGACAGAAAAGGGATCAGGGAACACGCTTGTCGCCAGTGCGCATGCGCGGGCTAGCATTTTATTATTTAAGATGCTCATGAGCACGAGCCTAAATTAAGAGTCCAGCGCCAAGTTCCTATTTTCCCCACTCTAAATCCCCTTTCTAAGGCATCTCTGCCACCTCATCATTAAACCATGTTGACCATTGTTCTAATTATTTAAAACATGCACCATAGGAGTGAATATAGACACATCTCTTACCCCCCTCCCTTTTATTAAACGGTGATAGTGTTTTTTAGCGCAGGGAGCCGCGCTGCTCCCTGTGCTAAAAAACATTATCGCAGATTAATTAAAAGGGGGGGGGTAAGAGATGCGTCTATATTCACTCCTATGCTGCATGCTTTAAATGATCAGGGTCCACTATAAATGCGCCTGTTTAACTTTCAAAATCCTATATGGTATCCTCCCTCCCTTTATCCCTCTTTCTTGGAATTCCTCAACCCTAATACCACCAGATCCTCCCACAAATTAAAACTATCCTTCCCCTCGCTAAAAGGCATTTCCCACACAGGAAAGCTAGGGACCTCCCTCCACTTCAAAATCACTGAGCTCCGGAACAACCTTACCTCCCCTCTTCGGAACTTGAGCTCTCTCCAAGTTTTCCGCAAACATCTGAAAACCTGGCTTTTCTCAAAAAATGTAAGTCTCCCTCCAACTTAGGAATCAAGGAAACTCTTATATCTTGGCATCCCAAGTCCTCTAAATTTTCTTCACACTTCTACCTCTAACCCTCTGTTGTAGTTCCTTCCTATTTCTCCTACTGTAAACCGCGTCGAGCTCTACGAACGTGGAGATGATGCGGTATACAAACCTAAGGATTAGATTAGATTAGAAGAGCGTGTTGTTTAATTTCTTGGTTCTTCTTGATACATGGAATATAGGGTTTTTTTTACTAAGGTGCGCTAATCGATTAGCGCGTGCTAAACGCTAACACGTCCACAGACTAACATGCATGTGTTAGCATTTAGTGCGCGCTAAATTGATTAGCACGTGCTAATTAGTTAGCACCAGGGCCTTAATGCGTGCTAAATGATAACGTGTCCATAGACTATAATAGACGAGTTAGCATTTAGCGCACGCTAAATCAGTTAGCACGCGCTAAATCGGCTAGCGCACCTTAGTAAAAGAGAGAGATAATTTATCTAGACTTCTAAAATGGCCTTTTTTTAAAAAAAAATGTCCATAAACCATTCCTTCTAGTTTTTTGTTTTTTTAACTAATTTCCTTATTTTATCATAGTTTCTATTTTTAAAATTAAGGACCACAGGAGTATTTTTTTTTTTAAGCTTCTTCCTGGTGATAAATCTGAAAGCGTTATTATCACAATCGTTTAGCAGCCCCCCCCAACCAGTACTCCTTGCAACTTATTCTAATGATTTGGTAACAAAAACCCCTTTACATAATGTTAAATATAGTCCACAATATACAGCACATCAAGGATTTATTATAAAATGAATTCAAAATGTTTGCTCACGGTGTTTGGTATCAGTATCTTCCCCTCCTTCCGCCAGCATCATGCAAACACGAAGATCTTCCACTTTCAGGGCCTGTATCAAGGGGTCCAATTCATAACCTCAGCTGCCTGACAGAAAATTTTTTTAAACTTTGAAATAGACTTGGATATGAACAAGAGAAAAAAAAAACACTTGGGACCCCTTTTACTAAGCTGTGCTAGTGGTCGCTAGACACTAACGCCTCCATTGAGCTGGCGTTAGTTTTTGGCGCGTCGCACGGGATTAGCGTGCTAAAAACGCTAGCGCACCTTAGTAAAAGGAGCCCTTAGCTAAAAGTGAGATGATGGGAGTCCCATAAGCTCTGAAAATGTAAGTATCCTGGTGGATATTCTGATAGGCTTTCTCAAGTTCTTATAGGCTAGACTCAGGGCACTGGTCTTTGACCTAAGGGCCGCCGCGTGAGCAGACTGCTGGGCACGATGGACCACTGGTCTGACCCAGCAGCAGCAAATCTTATGTTCTTATTCTTACAACCAGAACACACATCGATTCCCACAATTCTGTAGGATGCACCTTCCTCCAACCTGCTTTCCTGCTTCCTGTCTCTTCAGCTGCTGCCGGTGTGAGAGCGCACTTTAAATCTGCGGGAGTTGCGCTGGATGTTCCAACTTCAAACTATGGCTCCATCCGGGCTAAATGAAGCTTCGGATTGGATGGCCCAAGTGGACTGCTGAGGTTAATAAGTAGGGACTTTTGTGGTGAATTTTCCCTGATTCGTCTGGGTTGCTAGGATACGGAGGGGGGAGGGACTATATATTTCCCTCAGTGAACGCCGCGGCCATCTTGTTGGATAAGCCAGTGGCAGAAAATGTATGGTTAAGGACTAACCTTATCTTTTGGTGAGTGGCAGATTTAGAATGATTTTTGTTTTCTTTAATGTTATTGAGGTGCATCCACTTATGTCATGTGTGTTATTTTTCAGTTCCCCCGACCTTGAAAAAGATCCGAAACACGTCGGGAAGGGGAACCGATAAGGATCTTAAGCTAAGTGATACACTTTTAATTCCTTTTCGATATATACGCTTTTTAAGCTAATATAAGCTATAATAAGTTATTTGGATGTAGAATATACAAGGATGTAAAAAGAAAAAAAGAAATGAAAAAAAGAACAAAAAATGTATCTCCATAAAAGATATTTATCACTCTCCATGTAAAGGGAATGGTGAAGAATTCCAACACCACTGACTTGTTCTGAGTACAGTGGAATCTGAATTCCCATTGGAATGTGTAAGGTTTCCTGAGCACTATTTTTTGAGGTGTGAGAGAGGGTCACCCTGCTTCCTCCTCTCTTGCTGTTTCCTTCGACCTCATCCCAATCCCACCTCCTATTGATCTCAGTACAGTCCTTCCCACCTCCTTCCCTCCGCTATCAATATGACCGTCTCGTCTCATCTTTCTGGCTGATCCCAAACAAGTGGGGGGGGGGGTCAGGTTTCCTTCAGGCCTGTAGGCGGTCAGAAAAAGTGAAGGAAGGATGGAAGGAAGATTATCAAAAGCACTAGGAGATTACAGACAGCAGGTGATAAAAAGATAACAGGAAAAGAAGAACCAAAAAGGAAAGAAAAGTTAGCGCGCTAACCGATTTAGCCCACGCTAAACGCTAACGCGTGCGTGTTAGTCCATGGACATGTTAGCGCGCGCTAATTCAATTAGCACACGCTAATCGGTCAGCGCACCTTAGTATAAGAGGGCGGATACATGCTAACGTGTCCACAGAGGGAGAAGAGTTAAAAAGACTGCAGAAGGCAAACAAGTCGGATGCATCTTCCTTGTAAAAAAAAATGTTTGGATCAGGCATTAGTAAATTCAGTACAAACTACATCACCTGTTTCATGCAGCTCCTCACATGTGCCTGCACTGGGTGTATTTGATTTTTCCTCGGACCCCCCTGGGGTTCAGTTTTGAATCTTTCCTCTTTAAACCGGATTAAAAATATCTGGTTTGACACCGGAGGAGCCTGTTATGGGAAAAGATGGTTACAATATGTTTAGAAAAGCTACAAATAATCTCAGGAATTTGCAGTTTCCACAGATACCACCAGTAACATAGAAACATAGAAAGATGACGGCAGATAAGGGCTACAGCCCATCAAGTCTGCCCACACCATTGGCCCACCCTTATAAGTCTACTGGCCCCCTTAACTCTACTGACCTGCTCTATTAAGTCAATATCCTAGTGACCCTATTCATTGGTATGACCCTCGCAGTGATCCCACATAGGTATCCCATTTATTCTTGAAGTCTGGGATACTGCGGGCCTCGATCACCTGTACTGGAAGCTTGTTCCAATGCTCTATCACTCGTTCCGTGAAGAAGTACTTCCTGACGTCTCCACGAAACTTCCCTCCCCTGAGTTTGAGCGGATGTCCTCTTGTGTTCGAGGGTCCTTTGAGAAGAAAGATATCATCTTCCACCTCGACCCGTCCCGTGATATACTTAAATGTCTCAATCATGTCTCCCCTCTCCCTACACTCCTCGAGAGTATAGAGCTGCAATATGTTCAGTCTTTCTTCGTACGAGAGACCTTTTAGCCCCGAGACCATCCTGGTGGCCATCCGCTGAACCGACTCAATTCTGAGCACATCTTTACGGTAATGTGGCCTCCAGAATTGCAAACAGTATTCTAGATGAGGTCTCACCATGGCTCTGTACAATGGCAGTAAGTTCCAATTTTCCCCACTCTAAATCCCCTTTCTAAGGCATCTCTGCCACCTCATCATTAAACCACGTGGCTTTTTTTTTTTTTTTTTTTCAAACACACTCTTCTAATTATTTAAAACATGCACCATAGGAGTGAATATAGACACATCTCTTACCCCCCCCCCCCACCTTTTATTAAACTGTGATAGTGTTTTTGTAGCGCAGGGAGCCGCGCTGAATGCCCCACGCTGCTCCCGACACTCATAGAAACTCTATGAGCATCAGGAGCAGCGTGGGGCATTCAGTGTGGCTCCCTGTGCTAAAAACCGTTCTCGCAGTTTAATTAAAAGGGGGGGGGGGGGTCTATATTCACTCCTATGCTGCATGCTTTAAATGATTAGAAGAGCGTGTTGTTTGATTTCTTGGTTCTTCTTGATGCATGGAATATAGTTTGTTTGTTTTTTACTATGGTGCACTAACCTAAGAACAGAGGGGTGCGACTGTGCTGATCATCATCAGAAATCCATTCTAGCAGGATATTGAGCATTTTAACACCAAAGTGGGCAACACCAGTTCCTCCAGTTGTGCAAAAAGGTTTGGTACGGATACTGTTACTGCACTAAATACAAAGAATATTTCTGCCTGAAGGACCTTCTATTATTCTTTCCAATCCAACAGATGTTGGAAAGAATTATACAAAACGGCTGAGAATGTCTGTCTGTGGCAAAATAACTTTCCAAAAACTGGGATTACACTTGGTTTGTCGGGCAAACTGGTGAAAAGACAAATTGAAACTGAGTTTGAAAATGCTCCGTTCCCCCTCCCCCAAAAACCCCCCCAAAATATGGCCTAATGCATTTTTATGGAAGAAAGAGTTACATCTTCTACAACACAGAAACTTACATGCAGTGAAACGTGGCTCATTTATTGGAAACTCTGTAAACATTATTACATCAGTGTACCAGAAAAGCTTTGGGATCATGATCCTAACCCCCTCTTTTATTAAGGTGCACTAACCGATACGTGCGAGCTAATCAAATTAGCGCGCGCTAAAGGCTAACGGGTCCATAGACTAACATGCACGTGTTAGCGATTAGTGTGCGCTAATCGGTTAGTGCACCTTAGTAAAAGAGGGCCTAAGAAAATTGTGGAAAACAAAGAGGTTATGATCACCTGGGATATCCCATCTCAATTACTAAAAAGCAGGATGCCAGAAAACCATATCTACCAGTACAGCATTGATTATAGAGATATTGGTCCCAAGCGAAACTCAGTGAATCACATGGAAAGGAGGTTAAAAAGTTATCCGAATGTTCTGATTTGTGGTTATTAGATGCTTCGTAAGTACATCCCTGGAGAAGAGGAGACTTAGAGGGGACATGATAGAAACCTTCAAAATCCTTAAGGGCATAGAGAGAGTAAATAAGGACAGATTCTTCAAACTGTGGGGAGCCACAAGCACTAGGGGTCACTCGGAGAAATTGAAAGGGGACAGGTTTAGAACAAATGCTAGAAAATTCTTTTTTACGCAGAGGGTGGTAGACACATGGAACGCGCTTCCGGAGGAAGTGATAGGCCAGAACTCTGTACAGGGGTTCAAGAAGGGTTTGGATAGGTTCCTGGAGGATAAAGGGATAGAGGGTATAGATAGAACTTGAGGTAGGTTATAAAAGTGGTCAGAAACCACTTCACAGGTCGCAGACCTGAGGGGCTGTCGTGGGAGCGGACCGCTGGGCGAGATGGACCTCGGTCTGACCCAGTGGAGGCAACTTCTTATGTTCTTATTCTTACAGTCAAACCTCAGTGTGCGAGTCACGCGGTTTGCGAGTGTTTTGCAAGACGAGCAAAACACTCCTGCAAACTTTGACTCGCAAACCGAGCGTTGACTCAGTATGCGAGCCCCTACCCCCAAGAACCGGCTTCACTCCCCCAAACCCTTACCTCGAGCGGACACCGGCACGCACAAACCCACAGGACATACGTGTGCCGGTGCTGAAAGAGCCTATGCTGGGCTGCTGCGGGGCCTTGAGCATCTGCGCATGCTCAAGGCCTTCTGGCTCCCACCCTCTCCGAGATTCTCCTGAGATCCTTGAGAAGGAATGAACTTGTTGCTGGGTAGGAATGTGACTGGGAATGTGATTGGAGGGTTGTGGGTGGTGGGAGGAGCTGGATGTTGGTGAAGATTGATAGGTTTTGAGCGGGAAGAAAGTTTGGGATGGGTGAGGAAGGGGTGTGTGGGGGGAGGCGGGGGTTGGGGAGGTTCAGGGTAGGTTTCAGGGGTGGGAGTTAGGTTGGGGGAGGTCGCAGCTGTACTGGGTATTGACGAGTTGGCGGACTGTAATTACTGTTTATGTTTCAGTAATGGTAGCTGGGGTGGGAAGACGCTTGTGGGTAATACCACCATAAGTGTTACTGTGGCTCGGTGGCACTACGGGCCATGATGGTTGGAGACCCTTGAAATTGGGGTTAGGAAAATGAAATGAGAGGCCTGGTGGCAGTGCAGGCCATTTTGTACCATTCTGGTTTGACTTGATCTGAGTTTCAGTAGTATAATGAAGCTAGGTTGTTACCGACTAGCTTTAAGCTGGAAGTAGATCATGTGAATAAAATTTAAGGAGTTCTATGTTAAGGATGGATTGTGTTAACGTGATTAATAAAGCTGCGGCCAAATGTTTTGCCACTAATAAAGGGTAAGTCTATTTATTTATGGTTTGAGATGTTTTGGTTTGAAAGTGAGATGGATGTATGGGTGCTAATGTTAGTGTACAGATTTATGTACAATATTTGGAATAATACAATATTATATTTATAAAATATATATTTAATATATATAATATAATACAATATTATGTTTTGTCTTTTTACTACTGTTATGCTGTTAACAAAATTGTAAGTTTTATGTTGAATTATACCTGCGGTACAGTGTATTGGGTGAATCTCTTCATAAAGGCGTTTAATAAATCAATAAAATAAAAATAAATAAATAAATCCTCAAGTCCCACGTGTTCAAGTCGGGCTGGAAGACTTGAACATCGAGGCCAAAAGAATTACCAGAATGGATTCTCTCTCCCACATGACTGGGCTAGAGACTCCGTGCTGTGAATTCAAATAACAGACATGAGGAAAAGCCATGTAATAATCAATTAGGATTTACTAACAGTGCTCCTATTGTCTGGGAAGAGCAAGCCATCACAATTTCAGTGCTCTTCAAAGAGAGAAAGCAAGGACAAACAGATTTATACCTTATTTGACATCATTTGTAATAATTATCATACTTTAGAATACAATGGCACAGTTGATCGCATGACTTCCCTTCCAAAAATGCCTTACATCAGTGTTACATTTAAATCCTTAATTTTAATGTTAAGTCCATTCTGTTAAGTTTTTAAACCCAGAAGATGGCAGTGTTTCACTTTTTCTTTCTAAATCACTTTTGATCTCTGACCTTTTCAGACATCAATCATGCCAGTAAAAAGCCTATGTCTTTGACGTCTACATCTTGGCATCTGTATGACCTCCCAATTAACATTGTATGTTCTAATCTACAAGGAACAGATTCTCCCTGTAAAAACTCCAAGTTTCCTGTTCCTCTGAGAACCTTATCTATAAACTCCATGGATGTATATGAAGAATGGTACATACATTTGACTATGTCTTAAGAGTCACAAAATCAACCTTCTGAACTTCCGTAGCATAGCTAGAAGGCAGAAACAGCAATTTAATCAAGAAATGCCAATCTGTGGACTTAATCTGTAATTACAAGGTCTCAAGGCTGAGTTTTTCAAATTTTAATGGGCACCTTGTTTTAATTCATTCACAAACTCATTTGTCTGTGACACCTTATTACACCTGTAAATTTAAGAAATTCCTCAACACATGAAATGAAGTCTGAGGTTCACAAAATGTAGTAGAAAGACCCATCATTTTGATTAAAAATTTGATTTATTCAGTTTTCTATACCGTTCTTCCAGGGGAGCTCAGAACAGATTACATGAAATTATTCAGGCACTCAAGCAGTTTTCCATGTCTGTCCTGGTGGGCTCACAATCTATCTAATGTACCTAGGGCAATGGGGGGATTAAGCGACTTGCCCAGGATCACAATGAGCAGTGTGGGTTTGAACCTACAGCCGCTGGGGTGCTGAGGCTGTAGCTTTAACCACTGTGCCGCTCTAGAAATAAAAATATAGTAAAGGTCAATCAAGCCATTGTGTGGGGAGTCGCGGCGTGTTTGGTGCCACAGCTAAGCGCACATGCGCACTCCTACCTGCGGGTCCCTACAGCTCACGGAAAATGGGAGCACGCAGGTGGGAGTGCGCATGCGTGCTTAGGGCTTTATTATATTAGAAGGCTTTTGGGCCCTAACGCGATTTGTGGTGTACAGTACTCCCCTGAAATTCACAGGGGTTCCATTCCAGGAGCACCCGCAAATTTTTTAAAAAACTGCGAATATTGGACACGGTTTAGGAGTGGATCGGCGGCAGGATAGGGCTGCAGGTGCGGCAGTGGTTGCCTATGTAAGACATTTGCGGTATTTTCTGACCGCACTTTTGATTCTCCCTACTTCTCTCCCCGCACGCCACTCACAAGTAAACGACTCCCTGATTGGTCACTGTCTTTCCCAGGCTCTTCTGTGGTAGATCTTGAAGCGCTGTTTACCCTCCCATCTAGTCAGCTGCGAGCTCCTGATGCCTCATATAGAATTCCCTCTCGAATGCAGAAAATGGTTTCTCCTTTTCGTTTGTTCTGTATGCTTCTCTTTCGTCAGTCATATCCAAAGGACTGATGATAGTACTAAAAATCATTCTGGTCCACCTAAGTCATTTGCGGTATTTTCTGACCGCCGCAAATTCGCGGGGGAGTACTGTATCACCAAAAGTCGCATTAGGGTACTTGCATTGTAATAGATACATTTGCATATTTTGCATCTCATTACTTTGTAACTCACAAAGACTTACCTCTTCTTTTACTAAGGTGCGCCACGCTTTTTAGCGCGTGATAAATATTATCGGGCGCCAAACACACGCTAAGCGCTAACACATTCATGTTATCCTATGGGCGTGTTAGCAGTTAGCGCATGCATTGATTTAGTAAAAGAGGGCCTTAAATATCGCCGCACTATTTTTTTGGAACTGCAGCATTAGAGCTGTTTAAGTCACGGTAAGGGCCATTCACCACGACTTAAAGCCCTAATTTTGCTTGATGAATTCTCCCCTAATTTGCAGATCTCAGACACCTAGTAGGTCGATAAATATGCAACCTAGCTGCCGACGATGGTGACACCTGACATGGTAAGATTTTTAAGATTGTACATACAGGGAGAATCTTCCTCTTGTTTAATGTTCAGCGAGGACACAGATGTTACAACCGGAAGACCTGTGATGAAAAAGGAGACATGTTTAGAAGAATTCACCAAAGGCCAAATTTTTTTTTTTTTCCCCCAAAACAGTTTATTAAACGATAAAGTCCAAACCAACAGAGCAGGTGGATACAGCATTTTCAGTATACAGTATACAGAAAAAACAAACAAACAACAAACCACCCGAACGGGTGGAGACCGGTAGAGTCTGGGTTGGGTTCTTATACCCAGAGTCGGCCAAACCTCACCCAATAGGAAAAGCCTCCTCCCCCCTCCCCCCCCACCCCTTCCCCCCTTAACCCACTGGCAACACGGGTACCACCGGTTGAGAACTTGGCTTTTAATCAGAGGGGGTAGAGAATTCAAATAAGACGCCCAAACGGACAAGAAAAGCTTACTACAATGACGAGAAAACTGAGCTGACAGGGATTCCCAGATCATAATGCCAATTTTTTTAAATACAGTGGTGCCTCACACAACGAACTTAATTGGTTCCAGGAGCAAGTTTGTTATGCGAAAAGTTCGTTATGTGAAACGCGTTTTCCCATAACAATACATGTTAAAAAAAATAATTCGTTCTGTAGCATAAAATATGCTAAGATGACATAAAAAAAGATACATTTTTTGTTATTATTTTTATTTAGATACATCTAAAAACATAATTGTTTTTTAAAACAACACACATGTTTTAAATTTAAAGACAGACTAAGTAGAGTCTAATTTTACAGTGAGAGAGGGCAGAGTCTCAGCGGCAAAAACTGGGACTGTTCATTTTTTTTTTTTTTTTCTAGCATCGGGGAAGCGGCGAGAGTAGCTCCGCCCCCCCCCCAACGCATCAGCAGTAGGCGCCGGGCCCCTGCGAGCCGACGGTCCGCCACTGCACAGGGAGCCAGGCGGAGAGAGGGCAGTTAAGCGCAGTGCCTGCGCGGAAGGATGCAGCTCGGGCGACTTCGTTGTGTGAAACGAAGTTCGTTGTAGGAAGCAAGACATGAAGTTCGTTGTGCGCAGCGTTCGCTGTGCGAGGCGTTCGTTATGCGAGGCACCACTGTATCTGTTTATTGGCAGTGGTGAAGAAAACGCATACAGAATACCAACACATTGGAGTAGAGTCACTCTGTAAATATACAAGCGGGTCGAAAGAAATCAGCATTGTCAAACTGTGATAACGGTTATGAATAATGACTAAAGAAGTGCATAGCCACAAGGCAAACACAAGAGAATGGGACGTTCCTCACACACCATTTTTAATTGCCTTAGGAAATGGATTTTAAAATCTCCGGCGTTAGGAGTGATCTGAAAATACAAAACCTTTTAAAATCCAAATCAGGTACTTAGTTGCAGTGAGGTCATTCTTGCTCTCTTTTCCCTCCCACTGATAGCGCCGAGTTAAATATTTCTCATCTTCATTTTTGATCTTGAAAATAATATCTGGATTAATAATTGAATAACCTGCCAATAACAAACAGGAAAATCGCATTTTAAATTGTAAGGGGGTCAAGGTTCAAAGTGATTTAAGCAGCCAGGGGAGGCTCCTGGCCTTTTAAAATGCTTGTCCGGGACTAACCATAATATACCCCGTTAGGCCCTGATTCTATTAATGGTACCTAACTCGTAGGCAGCACTGAGCGTTTACAGAATCACACCTAGTGGCACACTCCTGTTTATGGCATGGTTTTCTTGACCTAAATGAGTGTCTCTAAGTTAGGTGCCTAAGACAACCACACCCAATCCGCCCCCTAACCATGCCTAGTGAATTTCTAGTAGGCACTTTGGAGGAGAAGTCTACCAGAGAATGACATAGGGCTAGATTCACAAAGCAAACCGATCGTGTACCAATCGCTTTGCCACCCCTTTACGATCAAATTTCCCTCTGGCCCCATTCACTAACCTCTCCAGCGATCCGCTTCGAAACCGTGCATGCAAATGAGGAGAAACGCATGCAAATTGGACAGCGAGGTGATTCATCAACCAAAAATTTAAAACTGACTGGGCTGGCCGATCAACTGAAGAAGTGACTGCTGGGGACCAGTCGCAAACCTTCTTTTCCCACTGTCCAGCCGGGGGGGAAAGAAGTGCCTGTTGGCTCCATATTTTAGTTTGAAGAATTCATCTGACTGCCTGGATCAGGCCCAGATCAGGCCCAATCGGGCAGGTTGGTGAATCTGGGCCACAGTGACAAAATCCTTCATCATTCCCGTCCCCGCGGAAAACCATAAGAACATATGAATTGCCGCTGCTGGATCAGACCAGTAGTCCATTGTGCCCAGAAGTCCGCTCACGTGGCGGCCCTTAGGTCAAAGACCAGTGTCCTAACAGTGTCCTTACCTGCGGACGTTCTGGTTCAGGAGGAACTTGTCTAACTTTGTCTTGAATCTCTGGAGGGTGTTTTCTCCTATAACAGCCTCCAGAAGAGCGTTCCAGTTTTCTACCACTCTCTGGGGGAAGAAGAACTTCCTTATGTTTGTACGGAATCTATCCCCTTTTAACTTTAGAGTACTCTCTCGTTCTCTCTACTTTGGAGAGGGTGAACAACCTGTCTCTATCTACTAAGTCTATTCCCTTCATTATCTTGAATGTTTCGAGGGAGAAGAGGCCCAGTTTATCTAATCTCTCACTGTACGGCAACTCCTCCAGCCCCTTAACCATTTTAGTTGCTCTTCTCTGGACCATTTCGAGTAGCACGTATGTATGGCGACCAGTGTTGGATGCAGTATTCCAGGTGAGGGTGTACCATGGCCCAGTACAGCGGCATGATAACCTTCTCCGATCTGTTTGTGATCCCCTTCTTAATCATTCCTAGCATTCTGTTTGCCCTTTCCGCCGCCGCCACACATTGCGCGGAAGGCTTCATTGACTTGTCGACCAGTACTCCCAAGTTTCTTTCCTGGGGGGTCTCTCCAAGTACTGCAAAGAATATCCTGTATTCGTGCATATGATTTTTGTTACTGACATGTATCACCTTACACTTATCCACGTTAAACCTCATTTGCCATGTATGACAAGGCTCAACCACTGTCCCTCAAGCCTTGCATTGAAGAATGTTGGTGTAGAAGGACTGAGGTGGAGATAGACACTAAAGAATGACAGTCTCTGGTATCCAGAGCAGATATTGTGATAATGCCTCATTCCACCAATGCCTAAGAGCCAATCACATCAGTGATGTCACAATGGATTCATTATCCTATACTTGGCTCACATAAGAATCAGAGTATGACTGGGCACAGCCACTGACCCTCAAGCCTTGCATTGAAGAATGCTGGTGTAGAAGGACTGAGGTTGAGATAGACACTAAAGAATGACACGGGATTATTTACCAGTTATCCGCGGGGACGGGAACAGTAATTAATTTTGTCACCGTGTCCTTTTTTAATGCCTACCGAGTTAGGCGCCTGACAGCTAATTAATCTTTTAAATCATTTTTTAATTGCTGCTGCTTAAGCCTAATTGAATAATTAAGTTAGGCAATTAGATCGGCTATGTTTATAGAATCTGGGCCTTAGCATCTACGCCGAAACTAACTTTTTCTGTGGGAGGTCTGAGGGCAGAGTCAGCACTTCTTCAGTTAAGAGCTGATATTCAGAAATTAGCTGGATAAATAGGATTACATTAAAAACAGTCATATCTTCAATGCTAATAAATGTAAGGTCATGCACCTCGGAAGCGGAAATCCATGCAGGACGTACTTCTTGAATGGAGAAACTTTAACTAGGACTTCAGCAGAACGAGATTTAGGAGTAATCATCAGTGCAGGCATGAAAACTGCCAATCAAGTGGAGAAGGCTTCATCTAAGGCAAGGCATCTTCTATGTTTCTATGTATCTTTAACTGGTTAAGTGCTCAATATTGCATTTAACTGGATAAGTGTCATCTGGTTATCAGTGCTGTTCCAAGGGGGGGGGACTGACCTGGGTGCAGACCATAAGGGGGTGCTCCCAGGGTCGGCATCATGGTCCGAGCGCTTCGCTGTTCTGTCGGAGTCAGGCCTTCCTCTCTTCTGGGTCCTGCTTTCGCGGAAGCAAGAAGTAGGCGGGAAGCCCGATGCCTGAAGAACAGCAAGTTAAGGCTGCCGACAAAAAAGAGAATTCACATATCTCTGGACCTGCCTTTTAAAGCAGCAGCGGTGGTGGTGAAAAGGCTTCTTGTGGCCCATCACTGATGACGCGGCAGAGAGAAGCCCTGGTTTAGCAGGCCTCAAACAGCCCATTTGGCGCTGCTGCTGCCATTGGAGGCCCAAATGAATGTCAAATCTCATGGTGAGGGGGTCGGTCGGGTCCAGAGGTGCTGCACAAGGTGATGGGAGGGGGGATGGGAAACTGCTATACAGGGGGATTGGAGGAATGGAAAGCTGCTGCACATGGAGGGAGAGAGGAAGAATTATTGGACATGGCTGGAGAAGAGGAAGGAAGATGCAAGAAAGAGGTAGAAAGGGGTGAGAGGGAGAAATCCTGCATATGGTGGAAGGGAGGGAGATGTGCATGGAGAAGAGAGAAGGAGAAACGTTGGACATAGAGTGGAGGGCAGGGAAAGATGGTGCATGGGAAGAGAGAAAGAAATGTTGCAGATAATGGAGGAGAGGAAGGGAGAGATGCTGCATGGAGAGAAATAGAGAGGTTTCACCCAGGGCACAAGGCAGGAAGAAAGAGAGAGAGAGACAGATGGTAGACAGTGGGAAAGAAACAGAAATGTTGGATATGACAATGGAAGGGAAAATGCAGAGACGGAAGATGGATGGCGAGCATGGAAAAAGAAGAAAACATCAAATGGGCAGGAGATCCTGGCGAGTGAGTTAACAGAAGACAAACAGAAACCAGAGCCTGGAACCAACATGATTTGAATACTAAAGTGACCAGACAACAAAAGGTAGAAAAAATAATTTTATTTTCTATTTTGTGATTACAATATGTCAGATTTGAAATGTGTATCCTCCCAGAGCTGGTGTTAAAGACAGCGAGCATGAGCTAGGACCTAACAGAGAGAGGAAATGTCTTTTTTTTGTTTTGTTTACACCACAGCACCGGAATGGGGGTTACAGAGGTTGTAACCCTATGCAATGTTATATTGCAACACTGTGAATGTTAAACTGTAACCACCCAGCGATTTTTGAGTACTTATAAATATTTGCACTGTAAAACTACTATTATTTGGAAACAAAAAAAAAAAGACCAAGTTACTGTTCATGACGTCACAGTGAAGTAGACTTTTGTCTGGGGAGCAATGCTGGAGGCCTTGTTAAGGTTGGTCTTGGGATGGTTTTGGGGCCTGTAAGCTATAGAAAGTTAGGTTGAACTTAGGCTTTGCGACATAGCTGTCCAGGCTAGGCCTGAACTGTATTTTTTGAAGAGAATCAAGCTGGTATGCTGAAAAACATTGTAACGTGAAGCTGTATTGTTTATTCTAGGTGAGATCATGGGACAGAAGAAGCGTGGTGGAAGGCCGTTTAGGTCATGATGATCTGGGAATTCTATGAATGTCGGAGCAGCATTGGAGCATTTAGCAATAAATAAATCTTTCATTTAACTAAAAAAAAAACCCCCAAAAAAAAGAAACCTCTACTGCAGCTTAGAAAAAGGGTGGGTGGGGGTAAGTGCGATATTTACAATATAAACATCATAAAGATAGGACCGATGTTTATGAGGTCCTCTTTGTGTGGTTACTTTGGCCAGAATGCAACCCCCCACTCCTCAACGTAGCCGGTTTCAGCTTGAGCATTGACCAAACATTTTCAGTAACACTATTTGCTTAAGTGCTGCTGGATGTGCCCGATGAGCCCCAGACGGACGATTTAAACTGCCAGGAACTTCTCCTAGCTGTTTTAAATATCAGATCCTTAGTTAGCAAATAAATGCTTGCAGTGCATTTGTGGAGAAGCAGGTGACTGATAGGCACATTTACCTTGCGATATCAGGAAGCTGTGAATTTCCTTGATGACCCTCTTGTACAGTTCCTTCTGCCATTCTCCCAGAACGTCCCACTCCGTTTCCAAAAAATCTCCGAACGTGACCGATACCTGTGTAGGAATAATACAGTTGGGATACTTGCTTAGATCAAGTTCATTTTTATACAGGGTGCCCACAAAAACACTCCTTGATTTTAAATGGTGACTGGAATATTCTTTCACCTTTGAGCCTACAGTTTCATCAACTCATAAAGTTTCATATGATATCTGTTGATTACATAACACTCGGCAAACATCGATGCGATAAGCGAGCTCGGACCAGACTCTCCGAAGCATATCCGGCGTGATCGCGTTTATAGCTTCGGTGATGCATTCCTGCAGATCATCCATAGTTGCGGGTAGTGGAGGTGCGTAAAAAAGGGTGAAAGTGCAAGCGATTGTATAAGATCTTGCTAACCGTGCTTTTTGGGACAAGTATTTGCTGTCATCTTATTCATAACCATATTCCAATAAGTTTTGGATTTTGTAACCATTTAAAATCAAGGAGTGTTTTTGTGGGCACCCTGTACCATTCTCTAACCCTTTACTGGCCGAAGACCAAAGATCTGAGTGCAAATTATTTCACAGTAGTCGTACAGAAGCCAAGAATCTGAAGGATAACAGGGAAGCTACGTACTGCAGAGGTCTGTCTACCACAGCTTTCAAACAAAGGGGTCCTTTTACTAAGGCTCGCTAATCGATTTAGTGTGCGTGAAATGCTAACGTGTTCATGGAAAATAACGTGCTAAATCAATTAGGGCTCCTTTTACAAAGGTGCGCTAGCGTTTTTAGCGCACGCACCAGATTAGCGCACGCCACCTGAAAAGCTACCGCCTGCTCAAGAGGAAGGCGGCAGCGGCTAGCGCGCACAGCACTTTGGCGCATGCTAAAACCGCTAGCGCATCTTTATAAAAGGAGCCCTTAGTGCGCGCTAAAATCGGCTAGCGCGCGCTAAAAGTCAACAGGAGAAACGACCAACCACTAACTTTGTATGCCAAGCTTCTGACTCTGCTTTTTGCTGAGACAAACCCGAGTAGGCCTGAGAAATCGGTTCCCGCTTATCACTGGATCAGCGAAGCTGGATACATTAACCCCAGACCACAGGAGCAAACAGAAAGTGAGTCCGATCTGGGAGATAGAAGTCTAAATCATCTATGGATGTGTTTGTATGTTCAATGTTTAAATGGTTTTATTTATTTCCCCAAATTTATTTTTGTTATACGCATTGAAAATATTTGATATTGCATTTAAATCAAAATCTCAATAAACTTGAAACTTGCCATCGTTATTATTCTTGGGATCTTTTTGTTAAACAAGACAGTTCTGAAACAGACACAGAGGAGTGAAGAGAAATAAATGCACGCAAGACAACAGCGCGCGGACAAAAACACGAAGACAAATCAGCGCCAAGATAATAGCACGAGAGACAATTGAGCGCAAGGATAACTCAGCGGAAGACATTTGAGCGCAACGATAACTCAGTGCGTGGCGAACGAAGGGCACACGCATTTTCAGCACATTAACACGTGATCACGTCACCACGTTCTCAGTATGGTTCCCTTGCCTCTTTTGCGTTTTGAATATTAGTCACATGAATGCATTTTCGTTACGTTTTGTCCGCGCGCCGTTGTCTTGCGCGCATTTGACTATGAAGCGAAATAAACAACATCCAGTAGAAACTCTTTCATTAACAGCCCATTGAACCATGTGATTTTTGCCTTCTGTTTCAGTGAATTCTTAACCTAAATTGTGGAAGGGAAAAGCCTCAGAGTCCGGCCTCACATATTTGTGAATGGGAAGTTCTGCCACATTTTGAGCACAAATAAGTTTTTTTTTTTTTTTTTTGCTGTGCTCTACATATTTCTAGAATAATATTGTAGAACAGTGTATCTCAAACTGTGCGCCTCCTGAGATTCCAAGTAGGAAGAGAGGCGACTGCCGGCTGACTTCCCTACGCAGTACAGCGCCAGCGCTGCCTGATTCGCCGAAGGCCTGCATATCTCCCCCTTCTCTCTAGCGTCCTCCGGCTTCCCCCCCTGGCCTCCCCTGGTGTCACCTTTAAAGCTAATTACAGCAGCCTGCAGAGGTAAAATGATTTTATTTTCAATATAGTGATTGAAATGTGTCCGTTTTGAGAATTTATATTGTGTGTATCTGAAAAATGAATGGAAGAAATTGCATTACAGTTAGTAAAGGTGATGGGATCTGGGGCAGAGCTTGGGTGGGCCTAGGGAGGTCTGTGGTTGGGGTACTCAGTTGATATTTGTTAGACTTAGGGGTGTACTTAGCTTGATGTAGTTGAGAAACACTGCTGTAGGCAATTGGCTGGCGCCAGTGCCTCTCCTTCTCTCTGGCACTCTTCCCTGCTGGCGCCCCCTACTGGCGTCTCCGAGCCCATCTGGAGGGCCTTTGCACACGCACAGACATTGACGTGATGATGAATTGGTGTCTTAAGTCAGAAAGTGAGTGTACAGTAGAGGTCAGGTTTGGAAGAAGGTGAAGAGAGTCTGTGTGTGAACTGAAAGTGTACGCATATATATTTTTCCATACGCACCTTATGTGGGGTTACCAGATGTCTGGCTTTACCTCTTTTTTAGAGCAGTGGTTCCCAACCCTGACCTGGAGGACCACCAGCCAGTCGGGTTTTCAGGCTAGCCCTAATGAATATGCATGAGGCGGATTTGCAATCCTGTCACCTCCAAGATATGCAAATCTCTCCCTCATGCATATTCACTAGGGTAATCCTGAAAACCCGACTGGCTGGTGAACCTCCAGGGAACCACTGTTTTAAAGGACTGTCCCAGCGTCCGGACAGATTTTCAAAACCCGGCAGTTCATCTGGGTTTTGAAAAGCGTTGAGCTATGTCTGGAGGGCCCCTACCGCACGCACGGATGTGACGATGTCATATGTGTGAGGTCATCATATCACATTTGCGCCTGCGCAGAGACCCTCCAAGCGTGGCCCTGAAGAGATGAGGTTTGTATGGGGGGGGAGGGGGCCACGCGTCCTCTTTTTATGAACATAAAAATCTGGTAACCCTAATCTTATGAGAGATTGTTTTCATACTTGTATTCCACGGGAAGTCCCCTAATAAACCTTAGGTTTGTATACCGCGCCATCTCCACAAGCGTAGAGCTCGGCACGGTTTACAGGGTTAGGTTGAAAAGGAGCTACAATGAAGGGTTATAGGAAAGGAGCTAGGAAGATAAAGAGGGACAGGGTACCAAAGAGCGGGAGGTGTTAGATTTTTGAAAAGAGCCAAGTTTTCAGGTGTTTGCAGAAGGATTGGAGGGAACTTGAAACTCTGAGCGGGGATGTGAGGTTATTCCAGAGTTCTGTGATTCTAAAGGGGAGGGATGTTCCTAGTTTTCCTACGCGGGATATACCTTTTGTAGAGGGGAATGATAGTTTGGGTGTGAGACTGTGCGTGCACATGAACGACCGCAGGAGCGAGTACGAAAGTAACCTATTGTATGTATGTTTGAGACAAACAGTGTGATACACCAGGATAGAGAATTCCTGACCTGATCGGAAATCAGGGCAGACATTTCCCTCCTGCTTGCCCTGGGAATTCTGCAGCTGCCGGGACTGCTTCAGCCTGGAGATTCCTTATTCCTGGAAAGATGAATAAAAGACAGGCTGATTCCTACAGGGGCTACGTAAAGTCCCTTCTGCAGATCTGGCCAGGGCTGGAGCTTGCAGGGATTTTCAGATTTTTCTCGGGGAGCAAGAAAGTTTCTGCCTTTTTGCTGTGTCTTTCCTTATCTTTGTATCCTGCAGACACAAGGTCTGAAAGAGCTGCAGAGCATGCCCAGCCTAGGTCATGAGAGGAGATCCCGCCTCCTTAAGGTGGAACCATAGAGATAGGAGGTAGCTGCAGTGTCTATAGGAGGGGTCCTGCTGCTTCACAAACCTACGCTTTTAGAGGAGACTAGCTGATTACCCGGCGTTGCCCGGATATTTATTTATCCCAAAATGTCCAACCCCCTACATGTCCCACCCCCCTATGTCCCACATGTACCACCCCCCACGTTACCCCCCCACATGTCCCATATGCCCCACCCCCATGTCCCAACCCCCTACCCTCCACATGTCCCAAAGGAATGTCCCTCTTTATGGGGCTGAACTTAGACTTAAATGGCATCGGGAGTGTCGGTATTCATCTCTGCGAGCCCGAACACTATGGGTTGGACATTAATATCTGTCGCTTTTGATAATTTTAACATATCACCCCCCTTCCCACCCCCACAGTATTTTACCCCGTCCCACCTGCACAATATTTTTCCCCAGATAGTAAGTCATATGTGTACCAAGTTTGGTTGAAATGTCTCCATGCGTTTCAGAGTTATGCTGAGTAGTCATCTGTGAGCCCGAAAACACTATGGGGTAGATACTAAAATCTGTCATTTTCAATCATTTTTACATATCCCCCCTTCCCACCCCCACTGTGTTTGTCCTCAGATAGTAAGTAATGTGTATGTCAAGTTTGGTTGAAATCTGTCCATGCATTGAAGAGTTATGCTGGAACATACATACATACATACACACACACACACACATATATTCAAATTATAATGTGAAATATTTGACAAAATGAATACAATACAACTAATGCAAAACTTGATTATAAACAACATTTTTAGTTTCACCTCCAGGAGCAAGAACATATAAATTCTTGGGTGAACCCACCCTTGAGCAAGCAACATAGAGTTGTGGGCCGCGAGACCCCCAGAACATATCACCCCAGGTAGTGAGGGATCTGCATACCAAGTTTCGTTCAAATCGGTCAAGCCGTTTTTGAATTACTGTGAGAATGGCAGCTTTTTACATTTTTTCCATTGACATGAATGGGTGAAATCTGATTTTATGTTTGTAGCTCCGCCCACGTGTGCAGGTGGGCCGCGAGACCCCCAGAACATATCACCCCAAGTAGTGAGGGATCAGCATACCAAGTTTTGGTCAAATCGGTCAAGCCGTTTTTGAATTACTGTGAGAATGGCAGCTTTTTCATTTTTTCCATTGACATGAATGGGTGAAATCTGATTTTCTGTTTGTAGCTCCGCCCACATGTGCAGGTGGGTCGCGAGACCCCCAGAACATATCACCCCAGGTAGTGAGGGATCTGCATACCAAGTTTCGTTCAAATCGGTCAAGCCGTTTTTGCGTGATCGCGGCACATACACACATACATACACACATACATCCGATTTTATATATATAGATTATAGTGGAACACCATTGCCATCTCATGGCTATTCTGCAGATTGCAGCTCTGTGAGAACATGAATAGTCATACTAGGTCAGGTCAATGGTTCATCTAGCCCAGTATCCTGCTTCCAATAGTGGCCAATCCAGGTCACAAGTATCTCGCAGCAACCCAAATAGCAGCAGCGGTAGCCTAGGTGCCATAGCCTAGTTATGCAATATAATTCAGCTCCTTGTTTCCCAATGGGCCTGAGCTATTTGGTGGAATTTGTTTATTTAAATTGACAGAAATCAGAGCACGCAACTTGGAAGGGGGGGAGGGGGAGGAGAATGGATGTGAGAGGGATATGGGAACGTTGGGGACATGTCAGGCAATTAAACACATAGGTTATAGAATGCTAACATTTATGCTCCTAACCGCCTACAATTAGACTTGACCAGTTACGATATCCTAGACATGGACTTAGCATTTTATGAAAGAGTTCCACACGGAACCGCTGATATGGAATTTGTGCTCAGCGTGTATCATTCTGGCGTTATTTATTGAACTTGCTCCTAAATTAGGGTTACTAGACGTTCGGATTTCCCCGGGCATGTCCTCTTTTTCAGGACATGTCCGTGGGTCTGGAGGGCTTTTCAAAACCCGGCACTTTGGGTTCTGAAAAGCTGTGTCGGGCAGGGAGGAAGTCCATCACGCGATGATGTCATTGCGTGACGGCCGCACATGCGCGGACTTCCTCCCTGCCCGGCAAGAGCAGGCAATGGAGGGCGTGGCTAGGGCAGGCTTGGAGGTGGGATTAGGGTGGGGGTGGGCGTAACTAGGCAGGTCTGGGAGCGGGGCTAGTGGTCTGGATTTTCCGAAAGGACAATCTGGCAACCCTGTCCTAAATGTATATGAGAGCATTGGTGTTTGCACAACAGGAGCAAGGTTCCCAGCTCACTCCTCGGGACCTCCCTCCCCCCAGGTTTTCAATATACCCGCAGTGACTATGCATGAGATACGTTTGCATGCACCACTGCCTTCACCGTTTGCAAATAAATCTCATTCACGTTCATTGTGGGAATCCTGAAAACCTGACTGGCTGGGCAGTGGCATAGCTAGGGAGGTTGGCGCCTGACATCACTGCACCATATGCCCCAGCCCATCACTGCTTGAGCACCTCCCCTGCCCCCCCCTGCATGCCCAATGCGGCAACTTCCACCTGCTGTTCGCGCCTGGCCTCAGCTCCCTTCTGATGTCATGTCCCGATCCCGTGACCAGGCAATGATGTCAGAAGAGAGACAAGGCTGTCACGAGCGGCAGCAACAAACAAAGTTCTGTTTCGACATTGTTTTATATCATTGATTGAACCATAGCCATGCCATCCTCTTCTTGGTTAGGCTGAGAAGGTTTCATCACCCCGTCACATCAATCATGACCCTTCCCCCAGCTAGTCCTTATCAGCTATTTACTTTTCTATCATTGATATTTCCTGTCCTTCTTTCTTATTGCAAACTAAGAACATAAGAATTGCCGCTGCTGGGTCAGACCAGTGGTCCATCGTGCACAGCAGTATGCTCACGCGGCGGCCCTCTGGTCAAAGACCAGTGCCCTAACTGAGACCAGCCCTACCTAAGTACATTCTGGTTCAACAGGAACTTGTCTGACTTTGTCTTGAATCCCTGGAGGGTGATTTCCCCTATGACAGACTCCAGAAGAGCGTTCCAGTTCTCTACCACTCTGGGTGAAGAAGAACTTCCTTATGTTCGTACAGAATCTATCCCCTTTTAACTTTAGAGAGTGCCCTATCTTTCTCCCTACTTTAGAGAGGGTGAACAACCTGTCCTTATCAACTGAGTCTATTCCCTTCAGTACCTTGAATGTTTCGATCATGTCCCTTCTCAATCTTCTCTGGACCCTTTCGAGTAGTACCGTGTCCTTCTTCATCTACGACGACCAGTGCTGGACGCAGTACTCCATGTGAGGGTGCACCATGGCCTGGTACAGCGGCATGATAACCTTCTCTGATCTGTTCGTGATCCCCTTCTTTATAATTCCTAGCATTCTGTTCATCCTTTTCGCCGCCACCGCATATTGCACAGACGGCTTCATCAACTTGTCGATCATAACTCCCAAGTCTCTTTCCTGGGAGGTCTCTCCAAGTACCGCCCCAGACATCCTGTATCCGTGCATGAGATTTTTGTTACCTACATGCATCACTTTACACTTATCCACGTTGAACCTCATCTGCCATGTCGATGCCCATTCCTCAAGCCTGATTATGTCACGTTGCAAGTCTTCGCAATCTCCCTGCGTCTTCACTACTCTGAATAACTAATCTGAAAGGTCCCCTAAAGGTAGTAAATCAAATACAGTACTAAGGGCTAGATCAGGGGTGGGCAACTGCAGTCCTCGAGGGACAGAATCCAGTCGGGTTTTCTGGATTTCCCCAATGAATATGCATTGAAAGCAGTGCATGCAAATTCATTGGGGGAAATCCTGAAAACCCGACTGGATTCCGGTCCTCAAGGACCGGAGTTGCCCACCCCTGGGCTAGATTCACTAAGCTTACTGATTGTGTCCCGATCAGTTTGTGATCACTTTGCGACCCCCAACTCGATTCACTAACCTTCTTCCTTGTCCAATCCGCACCCAATTCTGATCCGTGCACGCAAATGAGGGGAAACGGCACGCAAAGTAGGAAGGGCCTCGATTCACTAAACTTGCTGATCAAACAAGAAGCGACTGCTGCGGAACAGCCACTCACGCACTTTCCGACTGTCCTGCACATTCACGGCTCATTTGCTTCCTGATGTTGCTGTTCAAAGTTTTTTTTTCCTAAATCCGCTTTGCTTTGCGCTGCAGTTTCGTTCTGGCATCCATTCACTCCAGTTCAGTCATTAGCGCGCAAGCCAAATGGGCACAGACAAACGAGCGTGGTCAGATACGCACAAGTCATTATAGCGCAAAACAATAACGCGCAGGACTTTATAGTGCAAGACAATAGCGCGCAATTAATTATAGCTCAAGACAATAGCGTGCAGGACTTTATAGCGCTGCTCTCTGCCGCCCCCGACTCTCCCGCTCTCTGCCACCCTTCCCTGCAGTGCGAGCCCGTGGGTTTAACCCGTGGGTTTAATGCGGAGCTGCACTATGGCATGTTCTGTTCTGTTCCAGAACATGCCGCAGTGCAGCCCTGCTTTGGTGAACGAGAGTACCCAAGAAAGGGACTTGGGGGTAATGGTGGACATGACAATGAAGCTGACGGCACAGTGCGCAGCGGCCGCTAAGAGAGCGAATAGAATGCTAGGTATAATTAAGACGGGTATTACAACCAGGACAAAAGAAGTTATCCTGCCGCTGTATCGGGCGATGGTGCGCCCGCATCTGGAATACTGCGTCCAATATTGGTCGCCGTACCTTAAGAAGGATATGGCGTTACTCGAGAGGGTTCAAAGGAGAGCGACACATCTGATAAAAGGGATGGAAAACCTTTCATACGCTGAGAGATTGGAGAAACTGGGTCTCTTTTCCCTGGAGAAGAGGAGACTTAGAGGGGATATGATAGAGACTTATAAGATCATGAGGGTCATAGAGAGAGTAGAGAGGGACAGATTCTTCAAACTTTCAAAAAATATAAGAACAAGAGGGCATTCGGAAAAACTGAAAGGGGACAGATTCAAAACAAATGCTAGGAAGTTCTTCTTTACCCAGCGCGTGGTGGACACCTGGAATGCGCTTCCAGAGGACGTAATAGGGCAGAGTACGGTATTGGGGTTTAAGAAAGGATTGGACAATTTCCTGCTGGAAAGGGGGATAGAAGGGTATAAATAGAGGATCACTGCACAGGTCCTGGACCTGTTGGGGCCGCCGCGTGAGCGGGCTGCTGGGCACGATGGACCTCAGGTCTGACCCAGCAGAGGCATTGCTTATGTTCTTATGTTTAAACCCGCGGGTTAAAACCACGGGCTCGCAAAAAAGCAAAAAGTCCAAAAGCAAAAAGGAAAAGCCACGGACAGCAAGCGCATGCATAGACCATCTACAGGCAAAGAGGATGGTCTGCGCACGCATCAGGATCGCTCTCCAGCGATCCGTGTGGTCGGTTTGGGGGGGTGTCTCCAATCAGCATAATTTGCATGAGAATGCGCTGTGAATCGGGTGCCCAGATGGGATCGGATCGGATCCGTGAGGTTATTGAATCTAGGCCTAAATAAACTTGAAACATGAAAAAGATTTGCACGCCCATTATTAATGTTATGCCGATTTCTCTCATGCATATTTATTAGGGATATCCTGAAAACCTGATCTACTCGCAGCCCTGAAAGACTGGCTTTGGACAAGCCTGCCCTAATGATTTCTATACATCCAGCAAAAAAATATCAGTTTGTGATGTCACAGAACTCAATCAGTGATCTAACTTGTTTTTGGTTTTCTCTGTCTGGAACAACGTGAGGCTGTTTGCTATCTCCACAGAATTACCTTAAAAAGGCGGAATCCTCACCATATGACCTTAGCTGGGGAGCTGTGCGCATGATCAATGTGCTTTGTCTTCCTCTTCTGCAAAGGCACCGAGAAGCAGAAAAGACTCAGAAGAAAAAAAAGCTGAAACTTTCTTTATCCCGCGACTGCAAATTCCTATATGTCCCAGGCTTAGAACTGCAGAGGGAGAGAGGAGCGACCTTAACGGAGACCCTGAGGAATCAGCCTAGTCTTTTCCCCGTCTTATTCATCTTTCCAGGAATGGCAAAATCTCTAGGCTGAACCCATCCAGGCAGCTGCAGAATTCAGAGGGAAAACAGGAGAGAAATGTCTGCCTTGATTTCTAGTCAAGTAAGCAATTCTCTTTTTGTCTATCACTTTCCGTCTCTCTCACACATACACCTCTATATGTCTTCCACACTTATGTATACAGTGCTCCCCCGGTCATTCGTGGTCGGCGATTCGCGGTCCCGGTCATTCGCGGTAATTTCCAACCGCGAATGACCGGGCAGGAGAGGGAAGCCAGGGAGCGCCGGCAAGTGAAGAAAATCATTTGCGGTGTGCTCCGACCGCCTCTTCCTGCATTAAAGTCGGGCCTCACCAATCAGGAGCTGCGTGTCAAAGTTTTTATTTATAGTTGATGGATCGCTTATTCAAATTACTAAGCGATTTACAACTTCATAAAAGCAGGTTAGAATAAGTAAACTACAAACACAAGTCTTAGAACCAACAATTTTAAGACGCGCACAAAACATAGAAACATAGAAATAGACGGCAGATAAGGGCCACGGCCCATCTAGTCTGCCCACCCTATTGTCCCTCCCCTTCCTTCGCCCTGTGAATAGATCCCATGTGACGATCCCATTTGGCCTTAAAATCAGGCACGCTGCTGGCCTCGATCACATGCAGTGGAAGACTATTCCAGCGATCAACCACCCTTTCTGTGAAAAAGAATTTCCTGGTGTCAGCTCGTAGTTTCCCGCCCCTGATTTTCAACGGATGCCCTCTTGTTGTCGTGGGACCCTTGAAAAGGAAGATATCTTCCTCCGCCTCTATGCGGCCCATGAGATACTTGAACGTCTCGATCAAGTCCCCCCTCTCTCTGCGCTCCTCGAGTGAGTATAGCTGCAGTTTGTCTAGCCGTTCCTCGTACGGGAGATCCTTGAGTCCTGAGGCCATCCGGGTGGCCATTCTCTGAACCGACTCCAGTCTCAGCACATCCTTGCGATAATGCGGCCTCCAGAATTGCACACAGTATTCCAGATGGGGCCTCACCATGGATCTATACAATGGCATAATGACATCCGGCTTACGGCTGACGAAACGTAAGGATAAGGGGTAAAGTTACATCTTCAAGGCTTAAGAAAGGAGAGAAAATAAGGGATGAAACCATGGGAAGGGGTAAAAAATCCGAGCCCTAATATTTGTATCTAAAGAAGAAGGTTAAAGATTAAACGCGTCTTTAAAAAGACAACTTTTTAGAAGTTTCTTAAATTGACTGAGGTCTTTTTCTTCTCTGATGTAATGAGGAAGAGCATTCCACAATTGGGGAGCCATTACTGAGAACGTATCGTGTCTAGTGCCAATGGTTTTTAGTGAAGGGAGCTCCTGATGGGTGAGGCCCGACTTTGGTGCAGGAAAAGGCGGTCGGAGCATACCGTGAATGATTTCCTTAACTTGCCGGCGCTACAGCTGCTCTCTCCTGTCTCGCCCGCTAAAAAACGTATTTGCGGTTTTTCAAGACTCGCAGGGGTTCCTGGAATGGAACCCCCGCAAATATCGGGGGAGTACTGTACAATCTTAGACTCTCGTATATGAATACAGGTTTCTTCTCCAATTCATATGCAGACTAAAGTGAGTTCACTGTCTTGCAGACACTCTCACATTTTCAAAATACACACAAAGAAGAACACAAAGGTCTATCTAGCCCGTCCTCACGGTGGCCAATCCAGGTCCCTAGTACCTGGCCAAAACCCAAGGAGTAGCAAGATTCTGGAACCTTAAATAGTAGCAACATTCCATACAGAATCCCCAAAGAGTAGCAAGATTCTAGAACCCCAGAGAGCAGCAACATTCCCTGCTACCGATCCAGGGCAAGCAGTGGCTTCCCCCATGTCTTTCTCAATAACAGGCTACGGACTTTTCCTCCAGGAACTTGTCCAAACCTTTCTTAAAATCAGCCATTTTATCCGCTCTTACCACAACCTCTGGCAATGCGTTCCAGAGCTTAACTATCCTCTAAGTGAAAAAATGTTTCTTCCCAGTGCAGTGCCTCTCAAACTTTCTCGAGCCGGGGCACACTAAAGGGAGTGGCCACGGCTTGAGGCACCTAGAAATGTGCGGACGTCGCCGTGATGACATCACTCAAATGCTTGACATCATCACGTCGACGTCTGCGCATGGGCCCTGGGGTGCCAGTAGAGGGTGACGGCAGGGAAGAGGGCCGGAGAGAAGGAGAGGCACTGGCGCCAACTCGCAGCAGCCATTCAGGGAACGGTATACAGGGGAGGTCAGATGCTGGGATGCCGCAGAGGAGAGAGGGAAGTGTGGTGCCACTGCTGGTCATGTCTGAACCCAAAAATGGGTGGGCCAGTGCCCACCCAGGCCCACCTGTAGTTGTGCCACTGCTTTGTCCTAAAACTGTGGTATACTATTAGAGACACAAAAGCCATATGGAAAAGGAGGTGCTACTAAGGCAGCTACATTAAGAGAGCTGACACACCAAAAGGGAGGTCATTTGCTTTCATAGGCATTGCAATTTGTATGATCTTCTACTCATTTTTAAGTTCTTGGGTTTATGTTAATGCTGTGAAACAATTTGCACTCAGATCTTCAGTTTGCAATCAGTAAAGGGTAGAAATTAAACCGGGGAACTGGGTTCGGTTCTTACTGAGCTTCATGTGACCCTGGGCAAGTCATTTAACCCTCAGTTGCCCTAGGCACATATAGTATATGTAAACCACTTTGATTCCACCCACAGAGAGGTGGTACAGTGGTGCCTCACACAACGAACGCCTCGCACAGCGAACGCTGCACACAACGAACTTCATGTCTTGATTCATACAACGAACTTCGTTTCACACAACGAACTTCATGTCTTGATTCATACAACGAACTTCGTTTCACACAACGAACTTCGTTTCACACAACGAACTTCGTTTCACACAACGAAGTCGCCCGAGCTGCCGATGTATTGCATCCTTCCGCGCAGGCACTGCACTTAACTGCCCTCTCTCACTGTATACAGTCGTCCTTTTAAGATAAACTCAATATTTTTTATATATCATGAAGCAGGAAGGTGATTTCTGTTGAAATGAAACGGGAAATAATTAGAAGGAGTGAATGTGGGGTAAAACAGTGTGACAAAGAGTTTGGCCTCAGCAAGACCACCATTTTCACCATTTTGACAAATTTATCTTTTTTTATGTCATCTTAGCATATTTTATGCTGCAGAATGAATTATTTTTTTTAACATGTATTGTTATGGGAAAACGCGTTTCACATAACGAACTTTTCGCATAACAAACTTGCTCCTGGAACCAATTAAGTTCGTTGTGTGAGGCACCACTGTATTTCAAATCTGTGCTCTGTGGGGCATATAGGGTGTTTACGAGTGTTTAGGAGACACCCACAGTAATAGCAATGAGGAGTGGCCTAGTTAGGGTTACCAGAAGTCTGGATTTCCATAGACATGTCCTCCTTTTGAGGATACGTCCGGGGGTCCGGACGGCTTTTCAAAGCCCAGCCTTTTGTTTTGATAAGCCTCCCTCAAAATCGCCGTCGAACAGGAGGGCAACCGCGCATGCGCGGATGCCACGCAATGATATCACGAGCACACAGGAGGCGGGGCTGGGGCGAGGCTAGGATGGGATTGGGGGGGGGGGCGTTGCTGGAGTTTTATGGGGGCGGGGATGGGTGGAACTGGGCGGGCCTGGGGGGCGGGTCTAAGGGGGTCCGGATTTTCCGAACGGAAAATCTGGCAACCCTAGGCCTAGCGGTTAGAACTGTTGCCTCAGAACCCCGAGGTTCTCGGTTCAATCCCTGCACTGCTCCTTGTGACCCTAGGCAAGTCACTTAACGCTCCATTGTAGATTGTTAGCCCACCAGGACAAGATAGGGAAACTACATAGGCCCTTTTTTACTAAGGTGCACAAAACGTTAAGGCGTGCCTGGTAGTCTATGAACGCATTAGCGTTTAGCGAGCGCTAATCAGTTAGCGCACCTTAGTAAAAGAGGGGGTTAATGTCCCTGCTTACTATTCAATGTGTTATAAACTGCTTTGATATCTGTAGAAGAATAAAATAAAAATAACCATAACACAAATGTGTAATGGAATTTATATAGCACTCAGTATGTAAACTGTTCCCCTGTGATCTGAATTCAAACCCCTGAAGAGACTGATAAGCAATAAACATTAATATAATTAATTTTAATAAAATTAATTTTAATTAACATAAATATAATTAATTTTTAAAGCTCAAGGCAGCAGTAAGTAGTCTAAAAAGTATACTTATAACGTGAGGCCTATGCACTATTCAAACTAGGACGCTTAGGAAAAATATAATAAACTTTTCTGCACTATGGTATAAACGTTTTACTCCAGAATAAAAAGGGCCTTGAAGACACTTTTATTATACAACTGGGCTTACTGCTGTGTTAATGACCCTAATCTGTGACCTTAACGCAGGGATCAGTCACATTCAGGGATGTCGCCGCTTATTTCTTGGAAGTGGAGTGGGGCATTCTGGGAGAATGGCAGAAGGAACTATACAAGAGGGTCATCAAGGAGATTCACAGCTTCCTGATATCACAAGGTAAATATGCTTATCCAGCATCTACATTACAGGTTTATTAATGACTTTATTTTTTGAGCATATAAGAGCATAAGATGAGCCATACATTCTATGACTCACCCAAAAATGGATGCAGAGTTCTAATTATGAATCATAACCAACCATATATGATCTCATGGAACAGTCCAAGACTAACTGCCTCTTCTACAAAGCTGCGCTAGCGGCTGCCCTGCGCTAATGGCCCCGAAGCCCGTAGAGATTTAAAGGGCTTCGGGGCTGTCGCCACACGGCGGCCGCTAGCGCGGCTTTGTAAAAGAGGCCGGAATCTTTTAATCGGCGAGGAAAAGATCTCAGCAACCCCACAAACAATCCATTCAAGATGAACCGAGTCTGCATAAAATGGGGTTCCGGTGTCTTTCATTGGACTTAATTGCTGCTCACTGAATCCCAGGACGGGACCCGTTTCGCCATTAACCAAGGCTTTTTCAAGGGTCTACAATAATTGCAGGGGATGTTGCTTGGGGAATCACACCCACACAATGCCAGAGAGCACACTAATTCAATTAAGTCCACTGAGCAGCAGGAGATGTTCATATGCGTTGATTAAGATAAGTCTCACTTTGATTTGCTCTTTATGCACTCTTGAAAAAACATAACACATACACATAAAACAGGGATCTCAAAGTCCCTCCTTGAGGGCCAGAATCCATTCGGGTTTTCAGGATTTCCCCAATGAATATGAATGAGATCTATGTGCATGTACTGCTTTCAATGCATATTCAGTGAGGAAATCCTGAAAACCCGACTGGATTGTGGCCCTCAAGGAGGGACTTTGAGATCCCTGACATAAAACATAAAAATAATTCAAAAATTTAAAAAGCCATACGTATAAGTGAATTGATTAGAAATGTGGTACAACAGAGAGGTTTTTGGTCAATGAAAGACACCGGAACCCCATTTTATGCAAACTCAGTTTATCCTGAAAGGTTGGTTATGATTCAGACCAAAGATTCATCAGACTCGGTATTGTGTTTCCATCAGTGGCCAATCCAGGTTACGAGTACATTGCATGGCAAGATCCCAGAGAGTAGATCCATTCTTTGTTAGTTTTTGTTTGTTGGGTGCCATTGACTCGTATTCAAGTCCTACCGACTTGATGAATGCAGATCTAAAAAGAAATCAATTTTGTGCTAGTCCTTTAAGGTCCTCTAGCGTCATCCCCGTGGTTATTTTCAACATGTCCAGCCATCTGATTGCAGGTCTCCCTCTTTGTCTGGCTCCTTCGATCTTCCCAAACATGACGTCCTTCTCCAGTGATCTCTCTCTTCTGATGGTGGGACCAAAATAAAACAGTTGTAACTTCATCATTTGGGCTTCGAGTGACTTAGCCAGTTTGATCTCTTCCAGAATCGATTTGTTAGTTCTTCTGGCGGTCCACGGCACGTCTAAAATCCTTCTCCAGCCCCAAAGCTCAAATGAGTCAATCTTCTTTCGGTCTTGTTTCTGTAGTGTCCAGCTTTCACATTCTTAACTGACCACTGAGAAAATGAGTACGTGGACAAGTCTGCTCTTTGTTTGGAGAGTTACCTCCTTGCCTTTGAATGCTTTCCCCCTCTTTTACTAAGGTGCGCTAACCGAGTAGTGCGGGATAATCAAATTAGCACACACTAAACACTAACGCGTCCATAGACTAACATGCATGTGTTGGCGTTTAGCGCACCTTAGTCTTTGAATACTTTAGAAAGCTATTAAAAACTCATCTGTTCTCAAAATTCTTGTCATCCCTTCAAAGCAGCAGACTGATGTGAAACTGTTGTTAACTCGTTGTAGCTCACCGACAACGGTCAGCCCATCTCTTTTGTAAACCGCATAGAACCAAAACGCCTTTTGTGATATACACTTTTCCCTCTGTATTCGCGGTTTCAGCATTCACGGTTTCGATTATTCACGGTTTTTAGCTTGCTGGCTCCTCCCCCCCCCCCCAAAAAAAAAATGACATCAGCTTGCATAGAGAAATCGCCGATTCCAAGCGTTTACAGAGAAAATCGCCGATTCCCAGCACTTTCCTCACCGTGTTTTGCCTCTCCTTCAGGAACAGGCCGTGTTATTCACGGTTTCACTATAGTCACGATGGTTTTTTAATAGAAAACAGCGAATAACATATGAAAAAGTTATTTGCGGATTTTCTGTATTTGCGGTTCTGTTAATCCCCTATCACAGCGAATACGGAGGGAGAAGTGTATAAATAAAAAATTATGAGTATTTCTACCCTGCTAGTTGCTTCGTTGCTTTGAGCTCAAAATCCTCATCATTTTCCGTGTTCCTGATCTTCATCTTGTTTATGTTCAGTTCTAATCCCATGTTATGACTTTCTCAGTAGATACAGCATGTCTTCTTTGCTGCTGGCGATGAGCGTTGCATCATCTGCTTAGCACAGGTTGCTTGTTACTTTGCTGGTTACTCCCAGGAAATAAGCAGTAGCTTTCCTAAGTGTACAAAGATCGCAGTGTTTTCCCTCCGTTCCAGTAATGGTGCACAACCTTAAGTATTTCAGTTGCTGGGTATTGCAGATTGGTGACGCAAGAACTTGGTGGAGGGGTGGAGTTGTGACCAACTGGTGAGAAAAAAAGTTTCAAGGGATGTGTTTGTCGTGCATCTGCTGCACAATTAACACTAACCATTTTCTGTCTCTGTAGAAAGAACATTGGGATAAAAATGCACAGCCATAAGAACCTAAGAATTGCTTTTCTGGGACAGAACAAAGGTCCATCAAGCCCAGTATCCAGTTTCCAACAGTGGCCAACCCAAATCCCAAGTACTAAGCTAGATCCCAAGTAGTAAAATAGATTTTATGCTTCCCCAAGCCATCTTAATAATGGCCTATGGCCTTCTCTTTTAGGAAATTATCCAAGCCTTTTTTTAAACCCTGCTAAGCTAACTCATTGCACCACATTCTCCAGCAACAAATTCCAAAGTTTAATTACATGTTGTGTGAAGAAATATTTTCTCTGGTTTGTTTTAAATCTCATGCCCCCTAGTACTAGTATTTTTGAAAAGAGTAAACAAGTGATTCACATCTACCCTTTCCACTCCATCCAGTATTATATAGACCTCAATCATATCTCCCCTGAGCTGTTTTTTCTCCAATCTGAAGAGCCCTAGATGCTTTAGCCTTTCCTCATAGGGAAGTTGTCCCATCCCTTTTATCATTTTTGTCGCCCTTCTCTGTACATTTTCCAATTTCCGTCATATCTTTTTTTGCGACCAGAATTGCACATATTATTTGAGGTGCGGCCGTACCATAGAGCAATACAAGGGCATTATAACAAGTTCACCTTTGTTTTCCAAACCTTTCTTGATAATTGCTAACATTCTGTTTGCTTTCTTAGCTGCCGCCACATACTGTGAGGGTTTCAATGTATCCTCATGACGACACCTAGATCCTTTTCCTGGGAGGTGACTCTTAGGCCCTCTTTTACTAAGGTGCGCTAACCGATTAGCACGCACTAATTGATTTAGCGCACGCTAAACACTAAAGCGTGCATGTTAGTCTATGGACCCGTAAGCATTTAGTGCGTGCTAATTTGATTAGCACGTGCTAATCGGTTAGCGCACCTTAGACCTTCTTTTACTAAGGTGCGCAAACTGCTTATCGATTTAGTGCACGCTAACTAACATTTGCATGTTAGTCTATGGACGCATTAGCATTTAGCGTGTGCTAATTTGATTAGCATGTGCTAATCAGTTAGCACACCTTAGTAAAAAAGGGGGTTAGCCAAAGAGGGGGTTAATGTGGAACTCTGTATTAGAGAATGACACGGGGAAAAAAATCTGTCCCCGTCACTGCACCGTCCCCGGCCCACCATCCTCTGCACCACCCCGTCACCGCCGTTCCCTTCACCGCCCCGTCACCGCCATCCCCGTCACCGTTCCCGCAGCATCCATATAAGCCTTAGTACTGCAATATTTAGCTTATTCCTTTCTTATAAATCAAAGTTCTGGCTGCTGAACTAGAGAAAAAGATGTTCAGCTGGCAGGGCTTTGTTTATAAATTTTTATCAACACAACTAATATACTACTTTATCCTAAAGCAAAAAATAAATAAATAAATAAAAAAAATTTTCTACCTTTGTTGTCTGGTTTCTGCTTTCCACATCTTCTCATTCAATTCCTTCCATCCACTGTGTGTCTTCTCTCTGCGTCTTCCATTTGCTGTTACTGTGCCTCTTCCTTCACCCACCCCCCCAATTGGTCTAGCACCCATCTTCTTCCCTCCGCTCCCCCATAGTCTGGCATCTGTTTTCTTCCCTTCCAGCGTCTTCTCCCACTCTGCCTTCCACATTTCCCTTCAGAGTCTGTTCCTCTCTACCCTCTTTCAATGTCTGTTCTATTCCTTTCCACCACCACCCTTCCCTCCCTCCTTTACCATCTGTTCCTTTCTACCACCCTTCTTTCATATCTTCTATCAGTCCCCCCACCATCACTAGCAGTCTCTCTTCTCCCTTACCATGAGCAAATAGAACTTCTGAAAATTGTATTGCTGAGGCATTATTTCTAATGCCTCAGCATTAGATATCAATTTCATAATTCTTACTGTCTGCTCTGATTTCATTCACAATTTGGTTTGTGTTGTGGCTGAGGATTCCATGAGGCATTTAACCTTTTCCTGTCTCTTGAACTGTGATTTCAAGTTGATTCCTTCAATAATGGAGTCTCACGGCAGTAGCAGTTTTCTCTTTTGGGCTCTTTTGACATTGTTTAAGGGATTTCTTGTACATTTGGTGCTGGTCTTCTTTGATGAGGTCACTTCAGAATCTATTTCCAAGGAAGAGAAACTTTTTCCCTTTCACTCCCTCCTTCCTTGTGTGAGCAGGGAACACGCGGTCCCCGCAGCCCCCACCCATACGCCAGCTCGATCGTTTAACCAGCTTCCTCTCTCCACCTCACCTTAGTTTGCCGGCTTTCTTTTTCGGCGACCGGCACACTTTCAAAGAGCCGCGCATGCGCGGCTGCTCAAAGTTCAATCTTCTGCTCTGCTGCAACTTCCTGTTTCCGGTTGGGTCAGAGCAGAATTGAATACTGAGCAGCCGCGCATGCGCGGCTCTTTGAAAGCGTGCCGGTCGCCGAAAAAGAAAGCCGGCAAATTAAGGTGAGGTGGAGAGAGGAAGCTGGTTAAACAATCGAGCCGGCGGGTGGGGGCTGCGGGGACCGCGCGATCCTTGATGCCTCAATGCGGTGATGCGCTCCGTGGGGCGGTGAATGGCCTTGTCCCCGTCCCCGCAGAGGCTGCTATTTTTCATTCCCCGTTTTGGCGGTTTACCTGCGGCTAAACGCGGTAGCCGTGGGTAAACTCCCACCGTGTCATTCTCTACTCTGTATCACGCAACTGTGGTTCGAGTTCCTCTTTCCCAAATTCATCACTTTGCACTTGCTCATATTAAACATCATCTGCCATTTTGATCGCAAGTTCCTCTTGTAATTTTTCACAATCCTCTTGCAATTTAACAACTTTGTGTCATCAGCAAATCTAATTAGTTATTCCCATCTCTAGATCATAGATAAATGTGTTAAAAAGCAGCTATCCAAACCTCAACAGCTTAGTGCCACACTGGGTTTCAATAACCAAAAAATAAGGCACACAATACTAATTTGCACCTACATTGGATTTTGAGAGTGCTGGCCTGTACAGTACTCCCCCGGAATTCGAGGGGGTTCCGTTCCAGGAACCCCCGTGAATTTTGAAAAACCTTGAATACAGTTTTTAGGCAGGCGAGACAGGAGAGGGCAGCTGGAGAGGCAGGAGAGAGCAGCCGGAGCACCAGCGAGTGATTTCCTTCACTCGCTGTATGCTCCGACCGCCTTTTCCTGCACTAAAGTTGGGCCTTACCAATCAGGAGCTGCTTTGACAAGCAGCTCCTGATTGGTAAGCCTACATGATAATATGCTTCCTGGAAAATGTAACTTCTGTCTTGGCTCTGTTTGTTTGAGTCAATAAGTGGATCCTTAAGGGCCTTTGCTATTGCTTCCTGGAGGATACTTATGTTGGGTATTGTCTGTTTGTTGGGTGAAAATGGTATTTCTTTTTTTTTTTTTTTGTCTTATGGGCCTGGTCCTCCTCTCTATGGTTCACTAGCCCATTCACCAGGGTATGTAAGACACCTGTGTGCTGCTTTACTAGGTTTTCCCAAAACAAGTGCTGCTGTTCTAGAGACAGGTATGTACTGTCTCATTCAGATCTTTGTAGGGTGGGAGGGGGTTAGTGACCACTGGGGGAGTGTGTGTGTGTGGGGGGGGTCATTACTTAATCCTTTTAGTGGCCATTTGGTAAGTTTGGGTACCTTTGTGGCATATAGTAAAAGAGGTCTAGCCCAGTGGTCCCCAACCCTGTCCTGGAGGACCACCAGGCCAATCGGGTTTTCAGAATAGCCCTAATGAATATGCATGGAGCAGATTTGCATGCCTGCCACTTCCATTATATGCAAATCTCTCTCATGCATATTCATTAGGGCTAGCCTGAAAACCCGATTGGCCTGGTGGTCCTCCAGGACAGGGTTGGGGACCACTGGTCTAGCCCAAAACATATGTTTCATCTTGGATGTCCTGGGAAAGATTGGATTATCACCACAAGATATCCAAGTCTGACCTGCCCTAAACCTACCTATAACATATCCATAAAACGTCTCCCAAAATGCCCCCTAAACCTCTAGATCAGGGGTGTCAAAGTCCCTCCTCGAGGGCCGCAATCCAGTCAGATTTTTAGGATTTCCCCAATAAATATGCATGAGATCTATTAGCATACAATGGAAGCAGTGCATGAAAATAGATCTCATGCATATTCATTGGGGGAATCCTGAAAACCCAACTGGATTGTGGCCCTCGAGGAGGGACTGCTCTAGATGCACAGAGGGCAAAAGGCATCATTAGCCATCCAGAAAGTTGGTTTTGAAAATCGGCACTTAGGCATCCTGGCAATTAGGACGTCCAAGTGCTGTCCAATGATGGTTTTTGGACGTCTTTATTTTTTGACTATGAGCCTCGTTGTGGTGTCAGAAGAATAATTTTCCTGTCTTTTATTGACAGGTTATTCAATTGCTAATCCAGATGTTATATTCAAGATTAAAGAGGAAGAAGAGAAATATTTTACTCAACGGTGTGAGTGGGAGGGAAAAGAAAATGTGAATGACGCCACTACAAGTGAGTAAATGTTGCAGATTTAAAAGGCATTTACATTCGACCTAGCTAGTGCGTTTAAAGTGGGGGACCACCAGCTTTTACTGTTGATTCTGAAGTTTCTTGGGATTGGTGGTACAATGTATTCTTGGTTGGAAGGATTTTTTATGAGTAGATCTTACACAGTGTAAAAATGAAAGGAGAAATATCCGAAGAATGGACAGCATATCCGAAGAATATCTGAAGAATGGAGGATGGCATCCTTCCTCCATTAATTCCACTTTCTTGGAACTCCTCAAATCTTAATACCACCAGACCTACCCAAAAATCGAAATTATCCTTCCCCTCATTAAAAGGCATTTCCCTCCCAGGAAAACTGGGGACTTCCCTCCCCTTCAGATTCACCGAGCTCTGGAACAACCTTACCTCCCCTCTTCGGAACCTGAGTGCTCTCCAACCCTTCCGTAAACATCTGAAAACCTGGCTTTTCTCAAAAATCTAACACTCCCTCCTCATCTGACATCCTAGCCCTCTAACATCCTTCTTTCCTCCGATCTTCATCTAGCTCTTTCCTTGGAGTTCCTTTCTCATTACAATTCCTGTAAACCGTGCCGAGCTCCATGACTATGGAGATGGTGCGGTATACAAACCTAAGGTTTAGTTTAGTTTAGTTTAGCATTAAGTGGTATCCTTCAGGACTCACCACTTTCTCCAATACTTTTTAAAGTAGTGATGTCAACGCTGGGATATTTCTTGGATGAGAAAGGGCTTATATATTTTTCCTACACAGATGATATTACAATTTGTCTTCCATTTTTAAGAATGAAAATAAGATTACCAGTTTGGTATGTGAAGTTATAAGTCTAGTTCAGTGGTCTCAAACTCAAACCTTTTGCAGAGCCACATTTTGGATTTGTAGGTACTTGGAGGGCCTCAGAAAAAAATAGTTAATGTCTTATTAAAGAAATGACAATTTTGCATGAGGTAAAACTCTTTATAGTTTATAAATCTTTCCTTTATAGTTTATAAATCTTTCCTTTTGGCTAAGTCTAAATAATAATATTGTAATTTATAGCTAAAGAGACATATGATCAAGACACTGTTTTATTTTACTTTTGTGACTATGATAAACATACCTAGGGCCTCAAAATAGTACCTGGCGGGCCACAAGTTTGAGACCACTGGTCTAGTTGATGATTGGGCAGATAGTATGAAACTGAAACTAAACAAGGATAAAACCAAATTTTTATTGTTAACTCCACCTAGTGTCACTAGTGATGATTCTCAATTAGTATTGCATAATACCCCATTGAAACTGGAATCGGAATTGAGAATTCTGGGGATTATATTTGATAGGCATCTGCCATGGGAAGCATAGACATGAGCTTTAACTATGAGAGTGTTTGTCACTGCTTTGATAGCAAACACTTTCGGCTATTGGTTCAATCACTTGTGCATCTTTGTGGCAGACTAGTGATGGACTTGATGGCTTTTGCCAAGAACTTGAAAGTCACATGCTTCTTCAGTTGAAGAGTAGAGCCAGGAAGCTTAGAGCAGGACACTTATGTTCAGTCCTGGCAAAAAGCCAGGATATCCTTTTTTTCCCCACCTTGGCCCACGGTAGGCTGAGTTCTTCAGGATCACAACTCATCCAGATCTCATGATATTACTGGCCCCGGACTGGCCTCACCATCAATGGTATGCAGACCTTGTCCATCTTAAGCAGGACAGGAGCCTCGGGCTCCTTCATCGCAGTCTTCTCAGTCAGGGACCAGTTCCCATGGGGAATCCCTAGCACTTTTGTCTTACAGCATGGCTCTTGAGCGCAAGGACCTAGTCCAGAGACTATTCATATGTAGTCATTGCCATGTCATCCTGTTTGTCTTGACTGTTTAGATTGTAAGCTCTTTCAAGCAGGGACTCTTCTTCTTTGTGACTATGTACAGTGCTGCGTACGTCTGGTAGCACTATAGAAATAATTAATAGCAGTAATAGTATTGTTTCAACTAGATTACTGTAATGTTCTTTATGTAGGTTGTACAGTATATGTAAAAAATTACAGACAATCCAGAATGTTGCTGCGAGGTTTATATTCTCATCGACAAGATATGATAAGGTGACACCGTTATATCTCAGATTACATTAGCTTCCTTTCGAAGCAAGGGCTATTTTTAAATTATGTACATTGGTCTTCTTGATCTTTCATACCAGAAGACTCATTGTGGAAACCCTGAAAACCTGACTGGCTGGGGTGCCTCCAGGACCAGGTTTGGGAACCACTGATTTAGGCACTAAGGGGCAGATTCTGCAAATGGTGCCGTAATCATCGGCTGCCTACAAAAACGGCGCTGTCCGCGTGTCATTCATGCTACCGCGGCTGTTCGCAGAATCATGGCTCCTGTTAAAGGCAGGCACCGGTCATGTAGCCCAGGTTTTTAAAAGGCCCACATTACCGGTGCCTATCTTTCACGGAGAACCACGCTTAACGGCGCCTAATTCATTTACGTCCCAAACCACGCCTAGGCACTGTTAGGCACCTCTGTAGATGCATTTTGTGCGCTTACATGTTTTTAAAATGAGATTTTAATTGGTTTTTAATTGGCGCAGTCAATTAGTGCACTGACTAAGACAATTAAGTTAGGCGGTGATAGAGCGCCTGCCACCACCGAATTTGCGGCACCGCTCGGAAAAATCTGTCCCTAACCACTAATTTTCACCACAGGATGCCTCAGCATACCCTGTGGTAAGCCTTTTTTTTTTTTTTTGCTCTGGTAAGAACACGATACTACAGCTTGGTAAAAGTGCCTCATGACAGAATTTTAGGCCCTCTTTTACAAAGGCGCGCTAAATCAACGCGTGCACTAACCGCTAAGACGTCCATAGGATAACGTGCACGTGTTTAGCGCGCGATAATATTTAGCGCGCCCTAAAAAGCTTAGCGCACCTTTGTAAAAGAGGTGGGTAAGGTGTTCTAACCGATTAGTGTGCGCTTAACGCTAACGCATGCAGGTTAGTGTATGGACACGTTAGCATTTAGCGCGCGCTAATTCGATTAGCGCACCTTGGTAAAAGAGAGGGTTAGATTGTTTTTCGCTTCTTTAACTTGTATTATTTGAAAACTGTCCAGCAGTAAAATGATGGATGGGATAAATTTAGTACATGAAATGTTCGTCTTCTCATACAGGCTTTCCGATTGTAACGTCTGTGTTCTCATTGAGCGTTAAACAAGAGGAAGATCTCTCTTTCATGGATCACCCTGAATCTGAAGCATCTGAACAGATTCACCCTTCTGTAACTGGTAAGTATAGGGTTGACTTTTTATTTATTTATTATTCATATTTATAAGACTACCTTCTGGACTCCAGAGCAATGATGGAACACAGAGCATAAATATAATACCTACTGTTCACCACGCCAATAACCCTTATGCCTGCAGGGTCAGCTATATCTATGAGGGCTAATTGAAAAGTAATGAGACTGTTGTTTTTCTTAAATTCAAAATCAGATGACTCCACAGGAACATTTTTCTTTTTCAAAGTACCGTATTTCCCCATATATAAGCCGTGGCCTATACATTGGTTTATAAACCCGTGTATGGGGCGCAGCCTACTTATATGGGGCGGCCTATGCAGCGATTGTAAATCATCCCCCCCACCCCCAGTACTTTTTTCAGAGCCCCCTGGATGGCGAATCTCCAGCGGTGTAGGTCAGCCGCGATCTCTTCGGCATCTGGCCTGCGCCCGCATTAGTGCTGCCCGATTCAGGAAAAAAAAAAATTTGATTCGATGTAGCCTATTGAATTGATTTTTTGATTCGATTCATTTCGATTTTCTTGCCCAATTGGATGTTTTTTTTTTCAAACATCCTGGTGGGTTTATTTTATAGACTCTTCACCCCTTTTATAGCCTCTTCGTCCCCTTTGCCTTCTCCTAACAACACTGGCGCTCTGGTGTAAACAAAATAAACAAACAAAAAAGACTTTTCCTATCTGTTAAATCCTAGCTCACGTTTACAGTCTAACACCAGCTCTTGCAGGATACACATTTCAAATCTGACATATTGTAATCACAAAACAGATAATAAAATTATTTTTTCTACCTTTTGTTGTCTGGTCATTATTCAAATCTTGTTGGTCCCTGGCTCTGGTTGTCTTCTGATAACTTGTTTGCCAGGGTCTCCTTCATTTTTCTTTCTCCGTGCTAACCATCCATCTTCTATCTCTGTCCTCCCCTTCCATTTCCCTTCCCTCCCCGGAGGTTTGGCATCTTTCCTTTCTTTCATCTCTATGCACAGATCCACCTTTTCTCAACTACCCTTTCATCCAGCATCTCTCCCTCCTTCCCCACCACCCCAGGGTCCACCATATCTCCCTTTCACATATCTCCCTTTCTTTTACCAACTACCCTCCTATCCAGAATCTCTATCCCCCCTCCACACCATCCCTTGTGTCCAACTTCTCTCCCTTTCTGTTCCTTCCCTTCCTAAATCCCATTGTCCACTGTTTTTAGACCCATTATTTCTTCCCCCCCGAAGTCCAGCATATGCATGTCTCTTTTAATCCCTCTTCCCTCCCTCTCTCCGTGTACGTCTACACCAGGGCCCCCCTCCGCTGAAGGTCTGTCCCCCCCCTTGAAGGCCTGCCCCACTTTGAAAGCCTTCTCCCCCAAAGGCCTGTTTCCCCTGAAGGCCTGCATCCCACCCCTAAAGGCCTACCTGTCCCCCCTGAATGCCTGTACCCCCCCCAAAGGGCTGCACACCCCCTGGCCTCCAGCGCACCATTTACTTAATATGAGCAGCCTGCATTGAAGATCATGGTGCTAGCGATCTTTGCGAGCTGCCATAGGTCTTCGGAGCTGTTTCCTCTGCCGCGATCCTGCCTCTAACGTCTCCAAAGATAGCTAGCACCGTGATCTTCAATGCAGGCTGCTGATATTAGGTAAATGGTACACGGGAAGCCAGAGAGGAAGCCAAACACCAGCAGGAGGCCAAGGGGGAAGCCGGACAGCAAGAGGCAGCGCTGCCGCTCCTGCTTTAGGGGGTAAGGGGGGAGGGTCAGTTACCGAATTGGGAGGCCGATTTTTTGTTTGTTTGTTTTAAATCGTTTCGAATCGATTCACCCTGCACTGCTTGAGTGAGTGGCCGACGTCAGTTCTCGCGAGTCCTGTGAGAGCTGACGTCAGTGGGCAGTACAGGGGCGGGCCGGATGCCGAAGAAATTACGGCTGCCCTGCACCGCTGGAGATTCGCCGTCGGGGATGATTTTAAAGGCAGGGGAGGTACTGAAAGATAAGCCACGGCTAATACCATGAGGCAGCTTATCTTCCGTTTTTTTAAACATAGGCCACCCTTTTCTGCATAAGAACATAAACAATGCCTCTGCTGGGTCAGACCTGAGGTCCTTCGTGCCCAGCAGTCCACTCACGCGGCGTCCCAACAGGTCCAGGACCTGTGCATTAATCTTCTATCTATACCCCTCTATCCCCTTTTCCAACAGGAAATTGTCCAATCCTTTCTTGAACCCCTGTACCCCTATTACGCCCTCTGGAAGCACATTCCAGGTATCCACCACACGTTGTGTGAAGAAAAACTTCCTAGCATTCGTTTTGAATCTGTCCCCTTTCAACTTTTCCGAATGCTCTCTTGTTCTTTTATTTTTCGAAAGTTTGAAGACTCTGTCCCTCTCCACTCTATGGGTGCAGCCTATGCAGAGGGGCGGCCTGTATGCGGGGAACTACGGTAGTGTCCTTCACATTCAAAACATTTTTTTACAGCATTTCAAAAATAATTCAGAGATGCACAGTAGACTTTTTTTTTGTGTGACATCACTGTTAGTACTGCGGCTGTGGCATTTTTTACTTCGTCATCTGAAGAGAAATTCTTTCCGCGCAGTTGGTTTTTTCAGCGTTAAGAACATTTCAAGAGCTTCATTACCGTTCTTTCCAAGTATAACACAAAATTCAATCACATGCCTCTCTTCCTCATCTCTCTAAATCACTAACTATTCTCTGTACTCTTTTAAATCTCTAATCTAATAAAGCTATATTATTGGTCTAATACTAACATACACTTCATTATATGTGTTTATGTATATATATATAACTTCTTCATTTTTTCATTTGTATGGACCTTCGGATATTAACTGGATCATGAGTAATGCCCAGCAATCTCTTGTCTTCATCAGTCCACTTTATTGTTTATTTACTCAAAACTCTAAAATTCATTTAGTTTCATACTTATTCTTAATTTCATAACTCCATAACTATTTCTTCATTGTATTTCATTTTAGTTCACTTCACTTCCTTATTTAATATCTTTTTCTTCTAATTTACGGTAATCTTATTAATTAGCTACTTAGCTTCGAGGTTAGCTCTCAAACGTTCATCCCGACATGCATGTTTCAAACAAGGTTTTTCTTCAGGGTTGAGGGGAACAATCTAATACTAACCGTCTTGAAGAAAAACTGCATATACTCGATCGACCCTGAAGAAAAACCTTGTTTGAAACATGCATGTCGGGAGAGGTGGCATTGATAAATGTTTGAGAGCTAACCTCGAAGCTAAGTAGCTAATTAATAAGATTAAATTAGAAGAAAAAGATATTAAATAAGGAAGTGAAGTGAACTAAAATGAAATACAATAAAGAAATAGTTATGGAGTTATGAAATTAAGAATAAGTATGAAACTAAATGAATTTTAGAGTTTTGAGTAAATAAACAATAAAGTGGACTGATGAAGACAAGAGATTGCTGGGCATTACTCATTATCCAGTTGATATCCGAAGGTCCACACAAATGAAAAAATGAAGAATGAATATATATATATATATATATATATATATATACATAAACACATATAATGAAGTGTATGTTAGTATTAGACCAATAATCTCTTTACATTGTATATGGTGCCGCAATATGTAAATAGGCACCATATAGCTTTTTTTTAGATTAGAGATTTAAAAGAGTACAGAGAATAGTTAGTGATTCAGAAAGAAGTGACTAAGGACTACACTAACAATTGGTTAAGATTTATCAAGTCTCTTCCTCATCTGCCATGAAGGAAGGCACAAAGTTCTTCCTCTCGCTGTGACACAACAACGATGACTAAGGTAGTCCAGCTGCGGGCTCAGAAACATCGATGTATGAGCTTCACAAGAACCAGCACAGTGTTGCCACGTCTACTTCCTGGAATGAAAAACAGAGGCAGTTTCATTATTCTCAGTCAGCCCTCAGAGATACTGTAGATTTTGGGTGGGTTTTGGAGGACTCACATATTTCACCGCAAGTGTACTACTTAAAGTGGGATATGGGCCTAGGTCCCCATCTCTATAGACTACTGCAACAACCACTGAGCTACTCCAGGGCCTGCTTGCTGCTCTAATAGGACAACCCATAACATCTGAAGCTGTTATGCTGGCTAGTATGTACTGTTTCATCCACATCTTTGGATGAGAGAGGGTTCATTGACCACTGGGAGAGTAAGGGTGCCATAATCCTTTCAGTTTGGGCACCTTTTGACACTTGGGCCCTCTTTTACAAAGGGCAACAATTTTTGACTGATTCGGAGATGATTGCAGCAGCGGAGCAGTATTTCAGTGGCCAGAGTATTTTTTTGAAGGGTTACAGAAACTTCAGACACGATGTGCCAAATTTGTTGAACTTAGGGATACATATGTAGAATAACTTGTAAGTTTCATGATGCCATATCATTCCTGTCTTGGTTGGGCTAAGAACTTTTCAGCACCTTCTTGTATGCTAAAACTCTGTAATGGAGTGTGGCGTAGTGGTTAGAGCTATAGCCCCAGCACCCTGAGGTTCTGGGTTCAAATCCTGCCCTTCTCTCTGTGACCTTGGTTAAGTCACTTAATCCTCCACTGCTACATGTACATTAGATAGGGAAAATGCTTCAAGTACTTGTATGTAAACTGTTTTGAGTGTGGTGGTAAAGCTACAAAAAAGGTGGTATACAAGTCCCAATTCCTTTCCCTAATGGCAAATATGCTCAGTATTTCCACTACAGAGTTGGTGCTTGACACCTAAATATTTTATGCTTAAGTATTAGTGCCTTTTGCTGAATTAAGCCTTTTTTGTACAGCGGTATTTGTTAAAACTCCACAGCTAGAATTTAAAAAAAATCTGCTGACCGGTAGCTTTAAAATTTAACCCAATTCTAACCATGTTTTCCTATAACAGACTTCCCTCGTGTCAAACCTGACATTTTAATCCGATTTAAGGAAGAGGGATTTAGGACAGAGCCACAGACGTCTAAGGAAAGAGCAATGCTGCACCCTGTAGGCACATGTGAAGAACTGCATGAAACAGGTGATGTAGCTTTGACTGAATCTACTCATAGGGCTCCTTTTTACAAAGGTGCGCTAGGGCAATGTTCTTCAACTGCCATTCCATGGACCAGTGCCGGTCCGCAGAAATTTTCTACCGGTCCACAGGGCCGAAGACAGTGTTCTTCAGCCGCCAGTCCATGGTGCGATCCATGCGGCGTCTTCGGGCCGGCTCCCTGAGTGCTGCAGTGCACAAAGTCATGGGAAAAGGCTTTTCACGCGCGTCCTGCGCCTAAACTGGAAGCCTTTTCTCTGACGTCGCAACGTCGGAGGGAAGTCTTCCAGATGAGGTGCGGGATGCGCGTGAAGAGCCGCTGGCCACAGCTTTGTGCAATGGTGCTACAATTAGTAGTATTATGGGGCGGGGTCTGGGGCAGAGATTGGGTGGAGATGGGCACGACTTAGCCCAGTGTTTTTCAACTGCCGGTCCGTGGACCGGTGCCGGTCCACAAAATAATTATTTTATTTCCGCCGGTCCATAGGTGTCAAAAGGTTGAAGAACACTGCACTAGGGCCTTAATGCGTGCAATAGCGCGTGTTAAATTCCCGAGCGCGCTAGCCACTACCGCCTCCTTTTTAGGAGGTGGTAGATTTTTGCGTGGTAATTTTGTGCGTGTGCTAAAAACCCTAGCGCACCTTCGTAAAAGGAGCCCATAGTTAAATCTAAATATTTCTCACCAGACGCATCACAAACAAAACATCAGGATTCCTGATCTTTGTGTGGAAAATGTGATTGTTCTCTTTCCTTTATTTCTCCTTTTTTTTTTTCCTTTCATTTTTAGGCCTTTGTCTTTCTTCTCCCATTCTCTCTTTGAGTTTTGCCTTTCATTCGTCTCTTCATAGTTTCTCTCTCTTCCTCCCTCACGATTCTACAATTCTTCCAGTTCTGACACTAAGGAAATCCTCTTCTCTCCCCACTCTCTACTCTTCTGTCTTATGAATGCTCATCTTTTTCTGTTCCTTTTTTATCTCCTGCCTTCCTGTCTTTCTGCCTTTCTGCCTTCCATTCCTTTGCATTTCTGACCTCTACGGGGAAGATTCTCAAATATTGGCGGTAAAATCAAACAAACTGCGACAGCAGTCGCTACTGTAACAATTTCAAAAAAGTGAATCATTCTTTAAAAAAATCGTGCGTGCAAATGAGGTTGGTGGAGAGTCGCGGAGGGTCGCTAAATTTGCTTGTGCCGATCGTTGGTGATAGCGATCAGCACATGCACAGAATAAACACATAAATAACTAAATATAAAAGACCCCAAATCGAAGATTGGCAGGAGGGATGCCCGCTCCCTCTTGCCGATGATGTCAAACAACCCCCACACTGGCAGCGCGAGGGATGCCCACTCCCGCCACTACCGTAAAGCAATCCTCCCCGACACCCCCCAGGCAGCGGGGTGGATGTCTACTCCCTCCTGCCGTTGATGTCAAGCAAACCACTTCAACACCCTCCCCCAGCAGTGGGAGAGATGCCCACTCCCTCTCGCTGCCACCAAGCAACCCCTTTGACACCCCCTGGCAGCAGGAAAAATTCCCACTCCCTCTTGTCACCAAGTAACCCCTCTGAAACACCCCCTTCACCTTTTTTACGAAGGCCAGCTGGAGGGATGCCTCCTACTTCCAGCCGTATCTCAATAAATCTTTCCGACATCAAAACCAGAGAACCGAGATTGCTGTCTCATATAATGTAATACACTCAATATCCAAATGAACAAATAAGAATAAGATATAAACTGAGTGAGAGTACCGAGGGTCTTCAGTTCACACAACTCTATACTGTTTAAAAGAGTTGATAATGCTTATTACCCAAACGGGTTATTTGCTGTGAAACATCCCTGGACCTAACGGTACTCAGTGAGTGTGAAAATAATAGTGAATATGTGTTAAATCAAAATGTGTTTCTCAGTCTCTGTTCAATATCCAACATCCAATGAATGTATCTAATTCAAGAATTTTCTTTTGTTGATTATGATGTTCAATTAATAATAATTTGATAATTCAATATCATCTATTCAAAAGCCAAAGTCAAACAGTAAATTGTACTTAGCTTCAAAAATAGCCCAATTCAAGCGTTCAAGAGATTGCTCAACACTAATATACTGTATGTGTGTGCATTTTGAAATGCACTTATTATCAAAAAAAACTGGTGAGGAGGAAAAAGCCTCAGATCCCTCCCTTTCCCTACAGAGAAATTGGACAAAAGGTTTAATAGGCCATCTTCACTATGGCTTCCCTCTCTCTAGCCATCACATTTTTATTTATATGGGGGCTCATAATCGAAACAGAAATATATCTAAACACCGGCCTAAATTGGCACTTGGACGATCAGTAATACAAGATAATTGAACCGGGTTTTAGACATATCGAAAAACGACTTAGGTCTTCACAGTGCTGCTGTATGCCCAGAGCTAAAAGGGGCGTTTCAGGAGGAGCGTCGAGGGCGGGATGTGGGCTGTCCTAGACTTACTCGTACTGTATGTATAACCAAAAGTTTTACAACACTGCCTAGACCAGTGGTCTCAAACTCAAACCCCTTGCAGGGCCACATTTTGTATTTGTAGGTACTTGGAGGGCCGGAGAAAAAAAAATAGTTAATGTTTTATTAAAGAAATGACAATTTTGCATGAGGTAAAATGCTTTATAGTTTATAAATCTTTCCTTTTGGCTAAGTCTTAATAATAATATTGTAATTTATAGCTAAAGAGACGTATGATCAAGAAACTGTTTTATTTTACTTTTATGATTATGATAAACAAACTGAGGGCCTCAAAATAGTACCTGGCGGGCCGCATGTAGCCCCCGGGCCGCAAGTTTGAGACCACTGGCCTAGACGGAACTTGTTACTTAGGCCATCTAAAACCAAGTCTAAGTCCACCAAAGGTATCCAAAGTGACCAGATAAGCACTGCAGACACAAAGTACAGACCCCCACACACTGCCCCAGTGATCACTTCACCCCCCACCCCTTTAAAAATCATAATAACTTTACATGTCTGCCTCCAGAACATCAGCACCTGGCAGCTTGACATAAGAAAGCCTAGTAGAGTTGCACAGAAGTGACTTAAGTGGTTTTGGGGGTGGGTTAGTGAACCATGGAGAGGAAGACCCAGGCCCTTAAGCCACTCTAATCACTGCATTCATGGTGAAACATGTGCACTCCCCAAAAACCCTTTTGTACTGCCATATAAGTGGCACCTGCAGCCATAAGGGCTATTGGGGTGGTAGATAGGTGGATCTAGTAGGTTCTTGGGATGTTTGGGGGGGCTCACCATGATCTATAAGGGAGTTGTGATGAGATGTTTATGTGGCACCCTTTTTGTGAAGTTCACAGCAGTGCCCTGTAAGGTACCCCATTACTCTGGTTCCAGGTCTGGGTGTCTAGTCCATCACTTTTCTGGCCCCTCCCACACCCAAAAGTTTTTTTTCTAGGCGTTTTTGACTTGGATAAATTCTTGGTCGAAAATGGGGTATAAAGATAGATGACTTAGCGGTCTGGACGATGAAACGGCTGGCCGTACAGTTAGATGATTTTCGGGGAAAAAATATTTTGGACATTTTTCGAAAATGGACTTTTTACATATCCCATTTTGGGCAACTAGCAACTTAGGCCCAAAACGGACTTGGACGTTTCTTTTGATTCTGCCTCTCATGATGTTTGTCGTTTGTCTTAATTTGCAGCCATCATCTAATTTACCCCTTTAAGCTTTGTTTTTAAGTCGTTTCTTCTTTTCTTCACAAGTGATATGTTTTAGCACACCGACACGCTATTTTATTTGGCACACCTTTGAGATGTCATTTATATTATTTTCTTTCAGAGTCCCCAGCTCCAACTCCTCCACGGAGCTTTTCTTTCTAGCTCCCTCACAGAGCTCGTCGGATCTCCCTCTTGCTGCAATCGGCAGCATTTTCGAAGTCGGGGCCAGCTCCTGCACGGAGCTTCCACCGAAAATGCCCCCCCTGCAGCCGAGCGTGTGAGCCAGCTCCGCCCCCCCCCCAGGTCAGCGAAACCACGCAGATTTTACCAAGGGAAGGGCTCCTGGCTGAAGCTGCAGTCGGCAGCATTCAGAGTCCCAGTTCCAACTCCTCCACGGAGCTTTTCTTTCTAGCTCCCTCACAGAGCTCATCGGATCTCCCTCTTGCTGCAATCGGCAGTGTTTTCGAAGTCGGGGCCAGCTCCTGCACAGAGCTTCCACCGAAACTGCCCCCCCCTGCAGCCAGGCGTGTGAGCCAGCTCCGCTCCCCCCGGGTTAGCAAAACCACACAAATCACATCAAGTGAATCGGCTCGCAGACGTTCGGCGCACCGGCTAAGGCTGCGAATACTATCATCTGCCTGTTCTACCCATTGCATGCACTATAAACTGCATGTACTGCTCGTTATAGATTGTTATGAACAGCACCATAGCCTGTTATATCCTGCACAATCTGCATCTATAGCCCGTTATCGCATTTATAGCATGTAAAATTTGTTACTGCATGTATAGTCAGTACTACTTGTATAGTATAGTCTGCTATTGCTTGCACAGACTAGTTATCACTGTCTCCCAGCTAAGCATCATCTCTGTGTCTATCTTACTAGTAACATATGCTAAGCCCCACCTTAGTCTGTATCTCACTATTAGCTATTGTTAGTCCCACACCGTCAGTACCTCACTAGCTTCTAAATGCGTGCAAATTCTCCCTCAGTTTTCCTCCCTCTCCTGTTTCCCTCAGTCCTCACCCGACCAAACTCTCCCCCACCTGCCTGGCAAATCCAACCCCACTCATTGGTTTCTCCTTGTTTCCCATCATGAAACCACCTTTCTTGCTCCTCCTTCTCCTACTATGCTCGTTCACCAGCACTTCTCACTGCCAAAAACCCCTCCCCCCCACCTCCCCGACTCCACATACTCCAACAACACCTGCCCTGCCCTTAAAATTCCCATACTAGTACAAACCAGAACCCATCCTTTCACAAAACATCGTGGAGTCAATCACTCCTCCTTAATGCCTGTTTCTCCTGCTAACCTACCCAACCATACCTCTGACTCTCTCACCCCAGTCCCAATTCTCTAGTGTAATGCCAGATCAGCCCGAAACAAGACCCAAATACTAAAAGACTTACTCGGAGATTTCGACCCAGGTTTCCTGTGCATCACAGAAACATGGGTCGAAAGAGATGACTCTTTCACACAAAACAAACTCTGCCCCCCTGGCTACTATGGTCTCTTCTCACCCAGAACCAACTGGAGGGGAGGAGGCCTGGCCCTGCTTTACAAATCATTTTTCGATGTTCAGCTCCTTGAAAAGGGCAGCCATACATCACTAGAATTCTTGCTAGCCTCAATCAACGACGAACTCCATCCTTACCCATTAGGCATCCTGCTACTTTACCGCCCACTCACCCCCTGGAACAAATCCTCCGAACTCATTCTAGAGACCATAACAAGGGCCTTTCTAAAATTCCAGAGACTATTGATCATTGGCGATATTAACCTCCACCTAGATGATAACACCAACAAGGATGCAACCGATTTCAAAGACTTTCTCACCTCCCTCAGTTTCACTGTCCCTCCGCCCACCCCTACCCATGATAAGGGGCATACTCTAGACATCATCAGCTTCCTCGACCTGACTGAACACAAAACTTCTGCTGAAGAAGCTTGTTGGGAACATGTCCCCTGGTCTGATCACCTTCTTGGCTCCTTCTGCCTTCCCATTCTCATGTCCCACCTGGGCACTCCTCCCCGAGCCACAAACTATATCACCTACCACAAAAAAAATCACGAGTGAACTGTTCTGATCTCAATTTCTCAACCAACTTCCTCCTTTTCCTAACCATACCGACCCTGATTCCAACTGGCACAACTGGGTAACCCTTTCCGAATCCACTTACCGTGCTCTCGCCCCTCTATCTACTAAACCTATCTCCCACTCCCGCAAGGCTCCCTGGTATCTTCCATATCATAGGAAACTGAAGCAGAAATGTCGAGCACTGGAGCGTAAATGGAAAAAATCGAAATCCCCTTCTGACAGACAATCCTGGAGAGACAACATCATGTTCTACAACACTGTATTGAAAAAAGCAAGGAAAAATTTCTATGGTGACAAAATCACCAGATCAAAAAACCAAACTAATACACTGTTCAACATCTGGCGTAATTTAACCTCAAAAAATGACTCCACCTTCCCCCTCTCTCCCCCATCCACAAACGACCTAGCCAAATTTTTCAACGAAAAGATCATTACCATAAGAAGTTCCTTCCCCCCAACTATCTCTTACAATTCTCTACCTCCCAACGATTCCAACCCTATCCCTGCTGATAGATCCTGGACTGCCTTCGAACTAGCCTCCGAACCCCAGATCTCTAAACTTTGTTTCAAATTGAAATCCTGCAAATGTATCCTAGATCATTTCCCATCCTACCTTTACGATAACATTCCTGCGCAGGCCATCTTCTCCCTTACCAATCTTGTAAATACTTCCCTACTATCTGGCCTGTTCTCCACAGAAATGGGACACATTGCCTTATCCCCTCTTCTGAAAAAAGCTGATCTCGACCCTTCCTCACCATCGAACTACCGCCCCATAGCAAATATCCCCCTCCTAACCAAACTGCTTGAGACCATAGTCACTACCCAGCTATCTTCTTACCTAGAGAGATTCTCCATTCACTCCCCCTATCAACATGGCTTTAGACCCAGCTTCAGCACCGAGTCCCTCCTTGTTTCCCTAATATAAAAGGTGCAACAACTACATTCTCGAAACAAATTCGCTGTTCTTTTACAATTTGACCTCTCTGCTGCTTTCGATGTCGTCCACCACGACATACTACTTTATCAACTTTCCGAGATCGGAATTGATTCCACCGTTCTTAATTGGTTCTCAAACTTTCTTCGCTCTCGCTCCTACATTGTCAACTCTAATGGCACCATGTCCGCTCCTTGGTCTCCTTCTTGCGGTGTCCCTCAGGGATCACCCCTATCCCCTATCCTTTTTAATATCTATATGTCCTCACTGAAGCTCCTCCAGCTTTCCCCCCTTGAAACAATCTACACATACGCCGATGATATCCTTGTCCTTCTTGAAACAGACCAGAACCTCACCAACCTCCATGATAACATAACATCCTGCATAATGAGACTCCACTCCTGGTCCCTCTCGGTATAGATGAAACTAAATGAATCAAAAACAAAATTATTCTGGCTCGGTCCAAAGTTAGAACACCTGCCTACCCTCTTCGCACTACCCTCAGGCACTGCTTTACACCTTGAGTTCTCAAGCAAGGTCCTTGGCATCATTATTGACTCCTCTCTCTCCCTCAACGACCACTTCAACTCCTTGACAAAATCATGCTTTATCAGCCTCCACATGCTAAGGAAAGCAAGACCCTGCTTCCGCCAAAAACATTTCTCCGTCCTCGTCCAATCCATCATCCTCTCCAAACTTGACTACTGCAATGCCATTTACCTATGCTTAACAAAAAAAAGTCTCCAAAGACTCCAGCTTATTCAGAATACTGCAGCTAAGCTGATCTTTGCAAAATGCAAATCTGACCACGTCTCCCCACTCTTGGCCAATCTTCATTGGATCCCAGTGATTTCCAGAATCCAATTCAAATGCTCTTGCCTGGCTTTTAAGATTATTCATGGCCTCCTTCCTTCCCTAATCCCACTTTCCTTTAACTCCTCGTGCCCTGACTCCACCAGGCCCCCCCAAAGATTTAAACTATCCTTCCCCTCCCTACATGGTATTCTCCATGCAGGTAAACTGGGAAAATCACTTCTATTCAAAATCACAGGTCTCTGGAACGACCTTACTATCCCGCTGCGGAACCTGAGCTCTCTCTAGTTATTCCACAAGCAACTAAAAACCTGGCTCTTCTCTAACATGTAATTTCTTTTTTACCTTACTTTTCCACTCTATTTATAAACTTATGTAAACCTTTTCCTATCCTTTCTCATATTTTGAGTTCTTGTAAACCGTGCCGAGCTCTACTTCCGTGGAGATGATGCGGTATATAAACTTAAGGTTTAGTTTAGTTTAGTTAGTAAAATGTTTTTTTCAAAATGCATTTACTGGCGTTCTTATTTTCAACATATTAACAGGTATTTTCAACTGTTTGCTTTACATAGAATAAGACACTTTAGGATCATAAAAGGACAGTTTCATATTGAGCATATAAAAATAATTTTTGAATGGTGATTGATTTTGTGCTGTTTTTATGATTCATTTTTTAATGTTTGTAATATTTTTTGCTCATGTAATGTCATTTAATACGTCTTTAATCCTCATTGTAACAGACTACCTTGGGGGGGGGGGGAGGTAGGTGCAGGCTGGCCTGTATTTTTAGGAGGGTCAAGACACAGAAACCACACTACAGTGGCATAAGTATACAACACTCTTTATTTCTGTACAGTGTGCCTCACGCTTAATTCATACAAGAAGTTTGGCTTACCTCAGCTAAATGCTGTTCTAGCTCAGACCTCTCCTTGCTCCTTGGACCTCTCTCTAACTGAGTCAAGCCTGGGGAGAAATACTCTTCCCTGAGACCCGCCCCTCTGACTCAGCACTGAGCCAAGCAGTGCAGGGCACTCTGGGATCTGTAGTCCTTCTCAAAAATATGGCGCCCTCTGCTGCCCAATGGCATAACAGCAGTCCCAAAGAAGGAAAATCTCTCACTCTGCCACACTCATGTTTATCTATATATATAAAATCGGAGGTATGTATGTGTGTATGTATGTATGTGTGTGTGCATGTGCCGCGATCACGCAAAAACAGCTTGACCGATTTGAACGAAACTTGGTATGCAGATCCCTCACTACCTGGGATGATATGTTCTGGGGGTCTCGCGGCCCACCTGCACACGTGGGCGGAGCTACAAACATAAAATCATATTTCACCCATTCATGTCAATGGAAAAAATGTAAAAAGCTGCCATTCTCACAGTAATTCAAAAACGGCTTGACCGATTTGAACGAAACTTGGTATGCAGATCCCTCACTACCTGGGGTGATATGTTCTGGGGGTCTCACGGCCCACCTGCACATGTGGGCGGAGCTACAAACAGAAAATCTGATTTCACCCATTCATGTCAATGGAAAAAATGTAAAAAGCTGCCATTCTCACAGTAATTCCAACTACCTGGGGTGATATGTTCTGGGAGTCTCTCGGCCCACCTGCACACATGGGCGGAGCTACAAACAGAACATCATATTTCACCCATTCATGTCAATGGAAAAAAAGTAAAAAGCTGCCATTCTCACAGTACTTCAAAAACGGCTTCACCGATTTGACCGAAACTTGGTATGCAGATCCCTCACTACCTGGGGTGATATGTTCTGGGGGTCTCGTGGCCCACCTGCACACGTGGGCGGAGCTACAAACAGAAAATCAGATTTCACCCATTCATGTCAATGGAAAAAATGTAAAAAGCTGCCATTCTCACACTAATTCAAAAACGGCTTGACCGATTTGAACGAAACTTGTATGCAGATCCCTCACTACCTGGGGTGATTTGTTCTGGGGGTCTCACGGCCCACCTGCACACGTGGGCGGAGCTACAAACAGAAAATCAGATTTCACCCATTCATGTCAATGAAAAAAATGTACACAGCTGCCATTCTCACAGTTAATAATAAACGGCTTGACCGATTTGATCGAAACTTGGTATGCAGATCCCTCACTACCTGGGTTGATATGTTCTGGGGGTCTTTTCACCCAATAATTTATATGTTCTTGCTCCTGGAGGTGAAACTAAAAATGTTGTTTATAATCAAGTTTTGTGTTTGTTATATTGTATTCATTTTGTCAAATATTTCACATTATAATTTGAATATTGTACTTTTTATAAAGCTGTAAAAATATAATTTCATTCACCACTATTAAGTATCTTTATTTGAATCCATTTACTGTGTTATTGCTATAATTAAATACCCGTGCAACGCCGGGTCAACAGCTAGTCATTTATACATAATATTTTACATTTGGTGTTCATATATGGGTTTTTTTCAGATGTTATACATTTATGTTGATATTTGTTTTGCTTTTGTATGTGAGAATCTTTGGAAGCAGTGTTTATTATTTCTTTTATTACAGACTCCTGAAAAAGGTACTGTTATTGTACCAATCACTTGCAGTGTTGAGTCCTAATCTTTACTCGGTTCTTAGCCCTTACCCACAATAAAAATTTGGCTTGGAACACATCTCCTCATACCTACTTGGTTTTTTCTGCTTCGTCCCGACGTGGGAGATTTATGCCGCTTCTTGTGGTGTTTTATTTTCTGTGAGCCATCTTACTACCATATATTCTCAATAATAGTTTAAAGATATCTCAAAACCAAAATATTCACAGAGTCCAGTGAAGAATTCACCCATGTAAGATGAGTTCTTAATGAGGTCCGAAAGGGGTATCAGACAGCCCTACAAACAATGACGTTTGAAGGGAATAAACTCTTCATTTGCCCCACGGTACCTCCTCCTCCGTATTAATTCTACTTCTTTTTTCCTTTTTTTTCTTTTTTTTCAATAGTTACTATCACTTTTAGTCATGTCTGGTGCTTAAGTCTTATTATTTCATATAGTTACTCATGAATATCAATTCTGAATACTTAGCTTTCAGCCTTGAAATCATTCCCCTGAATGCCAATGCGTTTCGGATTCTTTGTCAAGGCGACATGGAGAAGGCTACTGTTGTGAACATACATTACGTATCGCCGCACAGCTTATCAAAATTGATATTCATGAGTAACTATATGAAATAATAAGACTTAAGCACCAGACATGACTAAAAGTGATAGTAACTATTGAAAAAAAGAAAAAAAAGGAAAAAAGAAGTAGAATTAATACGGAGGAGGAGGTACCGTGGGGCAAATGAAGAGTTTATTTCCTTCATACATCATTGTTTGTAGGGCTGTCTGATACCCCTTTTGGACCTCATTAAGAACTCATCTTACATGGGTGAATTCTTCACTGGACTCTGTGAATATTTTGGTTTTGAGTTATTTTCTGTGAGCCATTCAGAGAGATTGCCTTACTGAAAGAGGCTGGAGAGAGGGAGAATTAGGACATTCTCACTGTGCCACTCTACTATTTACTGCTAATACTTATCAATTACAGTATATAGCGCTGAAAGGCGTATGTAACTTGGCCAATCTAACTCTCCCTCAGCTAACCGTTAAAGTCTGCTAATATAATTCCCATCATTGGATAAAACTGGTTAAAATTACAACACTGACTCCCATGTTAAATATTTTTCCCCTTAACCCAGAGGTAGGGAACTCCGGTCCTCGAGAGCCGTATTCCAGTCGGGTTTTCAGGATTTCCCCAATGAATATGCATTGAAAGCAGTGCATGCAAATAGATCTCATGCAGATTCATTGGGGAAATCCTGAAAACCCGACTGGAATACGGCTCTCGAGGACCGGAGTTCCCTACCCCTGCCTTAACCTATAAGAACTTCTTGTGGGATGCACTGTGTTAGTCTGTTTGGTTAATTTCCTAAAAGAGAAATCCACAGGCCATTATGGAGATGGCTCCGGGACATCCACTGCTTATTCCTAGGATAAACAGCATAGAGACAGGGAACTCAAAGTCCCTCCTCGAGGGCCGCAATCCAGTCGGGTTTTCAGGATTCCCCCAATGAATATGCATTGAAAGCAGTGCATGCACGTAGATCTCATGCATATTCATTGGGGAAATCCTGAAAACCCGACTGGATTGCGGCCCTCGAGGAGGGACTTTGAGACCCCTGGCATAGAAGCTGTTTTGCGACTTGGGATCTAGCTAGGTGCCTGAGACCTGGGTTGGCCACTGTTGGAAGCAGGATACTGGGCTTGACGAACCTTCAGTCTTACCCAGTATGGCAATTCTTATGTTCAGTTCTTATGTTGGTGTGCTGATCCCTCGTATAAGCTAAGTACATTTTGGGCTCCTTTTACTAAGGTGCGCCACGCTTTTTAGCGGGCGCTAAATATTTCGCGCGCGCTAACCACACGCCAAATGCTAATGTTAGTCTATGGACGTGTTAGCGGTTAGTGCGTGTGTAGATTTAGAGCACGCTAAACGCACGCTAAAACGCTTAGCGCACCTTAGTAAAAGAGGGGGGGGGTTTGTTTTGACTTTGTTGTATGCACTGTACAAAGATATCTTTTGCCAGTAGAGAAGGTTTTTTTATGCCAATGAGGTTCACTACCCTATTAAACCTGGTTCATAGACAAAATCGCGCGAGACAACGGCGCGCAGACAACTGAGCGCAAGGTTGACGGCGCGCCGAAGAAAAGCACTATTTTAAAGGGTTCCGACGGGGGGTGTTGGTGGGGAACCCCCCTATTTTACTTAACAGACATTGCGCTGGCGTTGTGGGGGGTTTTGGGGGTTGTAACCCCCCTCATTATACTTGAAACCGAACTTTTTGCCTGTTTTTTAGGGAAAAAGTTCAGTTTTAAGTATAATGTGGGGGGTTACAACCCCCCAAACCCCCCCAACGCCAGCGCAATGTCTGTTAAGTAAAGTGGGGGGTCCCCCCCACACCCCCCCGTCGGAGCCCTTTAAAATAGTGCTTTTCTTTGGCGCGCCATCAACCTTGCGCTCAGTTGTCGGCGCGCCGTTGTCTCGCGCGATTTAGTCCCGTCACCATTAAACCTTTTGTCCAATCTCTCTGTAGGGGGAAGGGAGGGATCTGAGGCTTTTTCCTCCTCACCAGTTTTTTGATAACAAGTGCATTTCAAAATGCACACACATACAGTATATTAGTGGTTCACTATATATATATGAGACTGTGAATTTAAATTGCTTTATTCAATATTTGGCATGTCGTAGTGAAGGAGTTTATTTGAGATGTTTATGTGTATGCCACAGTGTTTGAATAGTGCCATATGGAATCGTAGCCAAGCAAATCTCTTGTGAAATATTCATATGAGGATAGCTCCTCGTAAGTGTCCTTCTTAGGTGTAAAATTGCTGATGATATTCTCATTTTTATCCAACAGATGATGGGCTTAGGAAAAATAATGAAAGAATGAGAATATGTGATGGGCAGCAGAGAGAGGAATGGAAAGAGAGAGACCCCTCTGGAGAAAGTCCAGAGCCTTCATCTGAATGTGAGGGAGATTTGAGTAGCGTAAGACCAACCACGGTGAAAGCAATAGCCCAAGAAGGAGAGAGAACAGACACACAAGAGACAAATTCCAGCTGCTGCCCGAGACTTCTACAAGCTCAGAGATGCAAAGGAGGTGAGAGGCTTTTGGAAAGTGATGATACCCGAGAAAACACCACAGACTCACATATTGTGGAGCACCGTATAACCTGGCTTGAGAGTGAGGTTCATTACTGTCACGGTATGTGCAAAACTAACCCATTTGGAGACAGTGCCCCTCAAGCGAAACTATATGAATGTCCAGAATGTGGTAAAAGATCCAATCATCAATCAAATATAAGAAAGCACACAAAGATTCATAGTGGAGAGAAACCATATACATGTACAGAATGTGACAAAAGCTTTAACGATCAATCGGATCTAAGAAGGCATAAAAGAATACATACAGGGGAGAAGCCATACGCATGTCCACAGTGTGGTAAAAGATTTAATCACCAATCAAATTTGAAAAAACACAAAAGGATCCATACAGGAGAGAAACCGTACACATGTTCAGAATGCAACAAAAGCTTCAACGATCAGTCGGATCTAAGAAGGCATAAGAGGATTCATACAGGAGAAAAACCATATACCTGTAAGGAATGTGGCAAAATATTTAATCAGCAATCAAGTTTAAAAATGCACAGGAGGATTCATACAGGAGAGAAACCATATCCATGCCCGGAATGTGGTAAAAGATTTAATCAGCTATCAAATTTAAAAATGCACAAGAGGATTCATATAGGAGAGAAACTAAATATATGTCCAGAATGTGGCAAAAGCTTTAATTGCCAATCAAGTTTAAAAATACACAAGAGGATTCATACGGGAGAGAGACCATATTCGTGTCTAGAATGTGGTAAAAGCTTTAATCGCCAATCAGATCTAAGACGACATAAGCGTATTCATACAGGGGAAAAACCATATACATGTCCGGAATGTGGCAAAATATTTAATCAGCAAGCAAATTTAAAAATACACAAGAGAATTCATACAGGAGAGAAACCATATGTATGTCCAGAATGTGGTAAAAGATTTAATCAGCAGTCACATTTAAAAACGCACATGAAAATTCATTTGTCTAGTTCACCATGAAAATGTGAAGTATAAAAATGGACAGTTTGCATTCCTAATATCAAGACCTGGTAAGAAGTATTTCAGAGAGACCCCTGTCACCATTCTTCTTTTGTGTGGCATTTAGTACTCTTACTAACTCTTTGCGCTGTGGAGTTATTTTAAGCCTAAAGATCCAAATCCAGAGGTAAAATCATACGTACTGTTCAGTATATGATTTGAAGATTTATAATTCCAGCAATCAACAATTAGTGAAACAACTGTCTGTAATTTAAAAAAAAAAAAAGTTTTCAGATGATGCCAGGGTGATTTTTGGCCTGGCCAGATGTGCTGAGGCAATTAACCTTAAAGAAAATTTGAGCAAAAATGAAAATTTCTCTATGACTGATGACCATGACATTAAGGAATTTGGATAAGAAGGTGTATGTAAATATTTAGGTGTAGAAGAAGGAAAAACAATTCACCACAAATTAACGAGAGAAAAAAAATCAGTAAAGAATATTATTGGAGATTAAAACTGAGATTGTAAAGAGGTTTAACATCACTAAATAAGATACAAATGATCAGACAGCTTGAAATTCCTGTACTTGTACAGATTTTGGAAGTGTACACTGACTGACCTCTTAAATGTCTTGTTCAAACAAAATAATACATCTATGTGCATGAGATAATTTGCAATAAACAGTGAATGCTGAGGCTGTAACTTCCTAGAAGTAAAGGAGAAATCGGTCTTACAGATATGGATTATACATATAGAACTACTATCATTGGACTCCAGGTCTACCAAATAGCATCAGAACTCAAATATGCAAACGTTGTATAAGCATGAAAGTAAATGTTCTGATTCTACCTCCATCTTTAAACTTGTACAAGCATCTTGATAAAAATGAGGTGGAAAATCCACCAATATACATATGGATAGAAGCAACAGAATTAGCCAGAGAAAGGTGATGAAAATGATAAAAGGGTTAGGATGACTTCCCTATGAGGAAAGGTTAAAGCAGCTAGGGCTCTTCATTCTGAAGAAATGGCTCAGGGGCAATTTGATAGAGGCCCATAAAATAATGAGTGGAGTAGAATGGGTAGATGTGAATCGTTTGTTTACTCTTTCCAAAAATACTAAAAACAAACTGGTGAAAATATTTCTTCACTCAATATGTAATTAAACTCTGGAATTCATCACCAGAGAATGTGGTGAAAGTGGTTAGCTTAGCAGGGTATAAAAAAAAAAGGTTTGGATCATTTCCTAAAAGAAAATTTCATAAGCCATTATTAAAATGTGCTTGGGGAAATCCACTGGTTTTATCTAGGATAAGTAGCATAAAATCTGTTTTACTGTTTGGGGCCTTGTCAGGTTCTTGTGACCGCTGTTGGTGACAGGATACTGGGTTGGTGGGCCTTCAATCTGCCCCAGTATAGCAGCTCTTATGTTCAAACAAGGGGAAAACACTTCCAAGGATCAGATATGCAAACAAGGAAAACCAAGTGGCAGTTATGCAAATACAGTGGGAAATATAGGGGTCCTTTTACTAAGGTGCGCTAGCCGTTTTAGCATGCGTTAAATGCTACCGCATGTGTACTAAAACGCTTAGAGCACCTTAGTAAAAGAGTACCTTACTGTAACTGAAAGAACCATACATGATCAAAACTGGATATATAAATGTCTAAGGTGAACTGAAGTCTATTTATATTTGCATATTTATAGTTGCAACCAGGCAAGAATGTTTGCAGCAAGCTGGAAACAGTTGTTCATCTCATAGCTGGCTACAAAGTTCTAATGGGAGAAAAAAATGTCTGTTAAGGAAGACCCAGTAAGGTTGGGCATCTCATCCATTGCGCTTTTTTTTTTGTTTGTTAACATTACAGCTGTACTGGAAAAGCACTTGGGATCACAAACCTAAAGGAATTATAAAGAACGGAGTGGTAATCACTGATCATAAACTCAATGCAGGCAAACCAGACATAGTGATGAAAAAGAAAAACATGAGAATGGCATTGATTATATAAGTGTCTGTGCCAAGTGGTTAATTTTGTTCTTTATGTGGAAAGAGAAATGCAGTCAGACAAGAAAATTTGGCAGAAGCAGGGGCAGACTCACAGGAATCTTGGCCCCTGGGCAACAAGGCTTCTAGGCAACCCAGGACAATAAAGTTCCTGGGTATCTCCCCAATACCTGTTTCTGTAGTAGGAAATCAGTGGGCTGTGATGCTGTCTGCCTCTCCACCTGCCATGTGACTTAGTCTGTAATTAAACTTAGGAATTTGTTGCCAGAGAATGTGGTGTAAATCAGTTAGCTTGGCGGGGTTTAAACAAAGGCTTGGGTAATTCCTAAAAGCGAAGTCCGTAGGCCATTATTGAGATGGTCTGGGGAAATCCACTGCTTTATCCTAGAACAAGCAGCATAAAATCTGTTTTACTACTTGGGATCTAGTCAGGTACTTGGGACCTGGGTTGGCCGCTGTTGGAAACTGGATGGAACGGCTTGATGGACCTTCAGAGAAAACCAAAAAAACTCTGTGGAGTGACGATGTTCCTAAATGGACTTTGTTTGAAAGAGTCAAAGTTCCAAAGGTACACCAAAATCATCCACATAAAATAATTTCATCCACATAAAAATAAATCATCCACATAAAATAATTTCATCCACATAAAAATAAATCATCCACATAAAAGCCTTAAAGGATCTAGTCCGCTAGGGAAACAGGACCCAACACGGTCCACGTTTCGACAAAAAGTCTTCTTCAGGGGTCCTATAAATAATGAGGGGTACATTAAGAATGCATGTAAGTTATGAATGATAGTGGTGATGAGATATAAGACTGTGAATAATATCTAACATGCAAAGAGTATAAAAGATGTGTGATAAAAGACACAGTGATGTGAGTGGCACTAATGAAAACGAGTTGGTGAAAAATTGTGGTAAGTATAGAAAATATTGGAGTCTATGCAAAATGCAGAGTGAAGTGAAGAACTTAAATATATTATAAAAATGGTGGACGTGCGAAGATCATGCTAAACAAATGATCTGTGAAAACTTGTGTTTAGACAAGCCAGAAAGATACACATGATCTGTGAATACTTGTATTTAAATAAGCTGGAAAGACACAAAGGGAACTGTATGGGACAAAACATGAATGAAGAATACATACCCTGGGGGGTCCTATAAAGGTGAATACGTGGGAAGCTAATCAATACAAAGAAATTAAAATACCATTAAATTTAAAATTTCAGGAATTAAAACCATATGTAAAACTCTGTACTCCTGCCGAGTATAAAATTAAGCATATTAGCAAAGCCATGTAGAATGTTTTAAAACCCAAAAACAGATACAGATAATAAAAAGATATGCAGTTAAAAAGGGGGGGGGGGGGGGTTGAAAGCTTGATTTACCTTTGATGGACCTTCAGTATTACAGCTCTTATGTTCTTATGTCATTGAGCTTGCAGTCTGCTCTCTGCTGCGTCTCACTCTTGCTGAAGTAGGAAGTTACATTGGAAGGGTGTGAAGTGAGTAGAAAGCAGGCTGCAAGCTTAGGATTACCAGCCGTCGGGATTTACCCAAATATATTCTCTTTTTTTAGAGGACTTCCTGGGTGTCTGTACAGCTTGGTAACTTTGGAGGAGTTTGTACAGGTATGGCTCAACTCTCCCCTACCTACTTCTTCTGCTAAAATTTTCAATCTTTGGGTAAGCCAGCAGCATCAGCGAGGTGAACCTGCTGCCATCAGCCTGCTCCGGAAGCCACCATTCTGCAGCTGTCCTGCCTACATGGGAACAGGAAGTCACTGCAGAATGAAGGCTTCCGGGGCAGCCCAATGGCAACAGGCTCCTCATTGATGCTGTCAGCCTGCCCGAAGATGAAAAATTTCAGCAGAAATTGAAAAACAATATGAAAAAATGAATTTGCCGGTAGGTGCCTACTAGTGCTGCCTGATTCAGGAAAAGAAAATTTCAATTCAATTCGATTCAATTTGATTCAGCCTATTGAATCAATTTTTTGATTCAATTTGATTTTCCTGCCCAATTGGGTGGTTTTTTCCAAATATCTGGTGGGTTTATTTTATAGCCTCTTCATCCCCTATGCCTTCTCCTACCTACACTGGTCCTGTGGTGTAAACAAAATAAACAAACAAAAAATACTTTTCCTCTCTCTGTTAAATCCTAGCTCACGTTCGCGGTCTAACATCAGCTCTGGAAGGATACACATTTCAAATCTGACATATTGTAATCACAAAACAGAAAATAAAATTATTTTTCCTACCTTTTGTTGTCTGGTCATTTTTCAAATCATGTTGGTCCCATGTTGGTCTGGTTGTCTTCTGATCAGGCTCTCCTTTCTTCTTTCTCCATGCTAACTATCTTCCATCTCTGTCCTCCCCTTCTGTTTCCCTTTCCTCCTCCAGAGGTCTGGCATCTTTCCTTTTGTTCATCTCCATCCCCCCACAGCTGCAGCAATGGACCCCACCATCCACAGATCCACCATCTCTCCTTTTCTCAACTACCCTTTCATCCAGCATCTCTCTTCTGTGTCCCTGTCCCTATTCTTTTCTCCAGTACTGTCCCCCTTGTGTCCCTGTTCCTTTGCTCCCTCCATGCCCAGCATCTTATCTTGCCAAACTAAACTAAACCTTAAGATTGTATACCGCATCATCTCCACAGAAGTAGAGCTCAGCACGGTTTACAGTAATTGTTATAGAAAGAAACTACAATGAAAAGTAGAAGGGCTTAGAAAGAGAGGTTTAGAGGGAATTAGTAAATCGAGGGAGAGGTCATTGCATTTTGGAGAAGAGCCAAGTTTTCAGATGTTTTCGGAAGAGTTGGAGGGAGGACAGGCACCGAAGCGGGGTGGTAAACTGTCCAGAGTTCGGTGATCCTGAAGGAGAGGGAAGTCCCTAATTTTCCTGTATGGGATATGCCTTTTAAAGAGGGGAAGGATAGTTTGAATTTTTGAGTGGATCTGGTGGTGTTGGGATTAGAGGAGTTCCAAGATAGTGGAAAAAGGGGAGGCCCCCATATACAGCTTCTTCTTTCTCTCTTCCTTACCTCTTGTATCCCCTTCCCCAGGTACAGGCTTTCACCTACTATCTCTCCTGCCATCCTGCACCCTGCCCACCTACTTTAAAGCAGTATCTGTCCCTCTTGTACTCTTCCCCTTGTGGTCTTGCATTTCTCTCTCTCTCTCCATTAGTCCAGCACCTCTCCTCTGCTTTCCTCCCCCTCTTTTTGGTTTGGTCTCTCTCTTCCCTTCACCCCAGGTCTGGTATTTCCCCTCTCCTCTCTTATTCCTTCCTCCTCCTCCCTCTGCACAGGCCTGCCTCCCCATTGTGAAGGCCTGCTCCCCCTGTGAACACCTGCCCTCCTTCCGCCAAGGCCTATCCCCCCACTGCGAAGACCTGCTCCCCCCATCTTCCCCACATTTATCTTAAGTTAATACGGCAGCCTGCAGGATCGCTGTGCTATAGCAATCCCTGCAGCTGCTGTCATCCTCAGTGGCACGTTTCCTCTGTCGCGATCCTGACCCTAATGTCAGATGAGGGGCAGGATCGTAGCAGACAGAATGTGCCGCTGAGGACAAAGGGCAGCTGCAGGGATCGCTATAGCACCAGCGATCCTGCAGGCTGCCGTATTAGCTTAAGCCGGTAAGAGCAAGGAAGTTAGGGAAACATTCAGGCCTTTCCGACTGACCCTCCCCCCTCAAGCAGGAGTGGCAGCGGACGGCCAGCAAGAGGCAGCGCTGCCGCTCCTGCTGTAGGAAGGCATGGGGGAATGGTCGGCCATCAAATTAGGAGGCCGATTGTTCTTAAAATTGAATCGATTCGAATCGATTCACCTGATTCGAATCGTAAATCGGGCAGCACTAGTGCCTACACAGCAAGTAGACATACCCTTCTTCTACGAAACTGCGCTAGCAATTTATAGCGTGGGAAGCCACGCTGAATGGCCTGCGCTGCTCCCGACGCTCACAAAATTCCTATGAGCTTTGGGAGAAGCGCGAGCCATTCAGAGCGGCTCCCTGCACTAGAAACTGCTAGCGCAGTTTTGTAGAAGAGGGGGTAAGTTGGGACAAATTTGGGGCAGAGTTTGAGGGATGGAATGACTTAGGCGCACTTATTTAGGCCAAGAAAACCCTGGTCTAAGGACCCCTTTTACAAAGCCATGCTATAAAGTGGCCTGTGCTATGATTAGCATGTGGGTTTCCTGCATGCTGAGGCCAGTTCAAGCATGGGAATAAAATGCCGCATTTTCCACTTGCGCAATATTGGCTACTCGCTAATCTTCCCATTAGCACGTGACCTTTAGCGTATAAGAAATTAACTAGAACTATTTTGTAGACGTTAGGGCTCACTCACTAACCACGTGCTACCTGGTTTTCACACAGCGATGCAGCTGTGCAAATTGATTAGCACTGGATACACCTGCTCTCTGCCCCTCCAAATAAACCCCCACACTCTCTAAAGTTAAAAGGGGATAGATTCCATACAAATGTAAGGAAGTTCTTCTTCACCCAGAGAGTGGTAGAGAACTGGAATGCTCTTTCGGAGTCTGTTATAGGGGAAAACACCCTCCAGGGATTAAAGACAAGGTTGGACAAGTTCCTGCTGAACCAGAACGAATGCAGGTAGGGTGAGTCTTGGTTAGGGCACAGGTCTTTGACCTGGGGGCCGCCGCGTGAGTGGACTGCTGGGCGCGGCGGCAATTCTTATGCTCTTAATAAAAACATATGGAAGAGTGAAAAGAAAGAGACAAACATAGGCAAATGCTGTCAGAAACAAGAGCAAAAACAGACATTGTCAATTTACAAAGGGAAGAAAAGAACAGAACCCCACCTCCCCCCAACCCCAGATACCTGTCTGAAATGAGAAAGGTATTTCATGCAGAAGTTCTGGGAAATAAAAATTTGAACCAAAGAACTTTATTCAACGTCATAAAGCTAACCCCCTTTTTAACTAAGGTGCGCTAGCCGACTTAGCCTGCGCAAACTGATTTAGCATGCGCTAAATGCTAGCGTGTCCATAGAATATAATGGGTGTGTTAGCATTTAGTGCGCACTAATCGTTAGCATGCGCTAAATTAGTTTGCACGCCCTCTTTTACTAAGGTACGCTAACCGATTAGCGCGTGCTAATCGATTTAGCGCACACTAAACGCTAACGTGTGCATGTTAGTCTATGGAAGCGTTAGCGTTTAGCGTGCGCTAATTCGATTAGCGCACCTTAGTAAAAGAGGGGGTAAGTGTCAGAATGTATACAGAAAGGTAATACACATGTGACTGAACTGATCCAAAGTTCTATAGGTATTCACTATGGGCCCGATTCTATAAACGGCGCCTGTATTGACGGCTGTCTAAGAAGTGGCTGCCGATCGCAGATCAATCATGCAACGTCGCCATTTGTAGAATTGCAGCTGCTTTATAAAACAGGCACCTTCAATGTAGGCCAGCATTTAAAAGGTCTACTTTTAAGGTTCTGGTTTTGCACATAGGAATGCCTAAGGCCACTTCCGGCGCAAACCATGCCCCCACCAGCCTTAGGTGTCTGTAGACATCCCTATGTGCCTCCATAGGTGCAAGGCCGGTGCATTACAGCGGAACCTTCAATTGTTTTTTTAAACGTGCCCCCTGATTGGTCAGTTAGGTGGCGGTAGGGTAATTTCAGTGTGTTGTGTTCAGAATTTGGGCCTATGGTTTCTTTTGCAAAGCCACGGGGGAAATGCTCTAACACCCATTCAATCCCTATGGGCGTTGAAGCATTTGCTATGTCAGCCCATGCTATCGGGCTTCATAAATGAAGAGGTATATTTCTTCAGTAAGGGCATAAAGGTTTCAAAATAACCTGAAACAGAAATAGTGGTAATGCTATAAACTACTTTTCTTGATTTTTAAGGAGTAGCATAACTGTGTAAAAGTGTTTAGAACTATTTAGCATTGTTTTGAAATTTTACGTTCAAAGTCTTTGAAATCTCTATATCATATTTCTATCTTTTGTATAATAAATATTCTTGGTAAAATAAAATAATTTGTTATACTCATAAAGTCGTATCTGAATTAGGAATTTCAAATTTAACTAAATCTAGCTTAGTAAATATTTTAACCATTTTCTTTGTAAATGTCCTAACTGGTGCAGAGTTACACTTCCCCCTCCCTATTCGCGGTTTTAGGACTTGTGAGTTCGATTATTTGTCATTTCCTAAAACTGGAATCACCTCCACCTCCCTCCCATCTCCCAAACCTCTCCAGACCTTACCTGGTGATCTAGTGGTCTTTCTGGGGCAGAAGCAATCTTCCTACGTTCCTGCCCCATGTGGATCATTCATCCATAATGGCTGCCGTGAGTTCCCATTGTAGTCTCGAGATTATATTCATTCAATCATTGATGAAGAATTCTAACATTAATTTAAGAAAAAGTAAAAATATAATATTAATGATTAGAAATTTAGGATAGGATGCAGGTTTTTGATCAATGAAAGAAATGTATCACCACAATATTTTTAGGGAGAATGATACATGTTCCCTAAATGGTGAATTCTACCTCCCTCGGACCACACCAGGAGTAGCGAGAACAGAGCGGGAGCAGGGTAAAACAAACCAAGGGCGTGGGTGCGAGCTCTGCCCCTCCCCCTCATCACTGCACCGCTGAGCCAATAAAAGGTCTTAGCGAGAGCACCTTTACGAAGCGACCAAGAAGCGACCCACCAACCTCCTCAAAACCTACTCTTGACTACAGTATCTACTCCCTTCAAATCTTACCACAACGCCAAGTTTTTCTACAACACCTCCTCTAAAAACCCATACTCCCACCCATCCAAATACAACACTAGATCAACAACCTAACCACAGAGAACCACTCCTCACCCAATTCCCTCCCCCCCCTGCCATCAAAATGAAACTAATCCCACACACAAAGCATCCTACTGTTAATCCTTCTTATTACTAGCTGGAAGGCAATAGCAAACCACATACCTATCACACCCACTAGCTCAATTGCAAACAAAACCCACCACCATAACAGAAGAATTCCAACAACTAGAAGCTCAAACCACCAAACCAGCATCCAACATCCCATCACCCTAGCATGGAGAAGAAGATCAACACACCCCAAGACCAAACCTCAACCTCCCCCCAAATCACTCATCTACCCTGAAATGACTCACAATTATCAGACAGAAATCACTACACTAACATGTGCTTACCTAAATATCAGAGCCCTGGACCCAAAAACAGAACACATAAAAAACGAAAATCTAGACTGCCTTTTCCTTACAGAAACCTGGCTAACATCAGACACAGATCCCAGAACAAGTAAAGTGTGCCCTTAGGGATACAAATAACAGTGACCTGCAGAGAGAAAAAAAGAGGAGGAGATCTAGCAATCCTAATCAAGGACTCCCTAACCCTAAAAATACTTGAAAAAACATCCACCCCACACATGGACCTCCTTGCCTGTCATCTCTCAAGCACCACACTAAAAAAACTCGCTAAATTGCATGCTCTGCTACATAACACCGGGAAACTGGATCACAGTAAGACCTGAATTCGAAAACTTCATATACCAAAACTCATTAACAGCAGAATACAACCTTATCCTTGGAGACCTAAACCTACATCTTGAAGACCAAGCATCCAAACCAGCAGACAACTGCCTATCATTCCTCAATGCCTTATCCTTCCAAATTTTAAATCCACAAACTACTCATGAGAAAGGACACCAACTTGACATCGCAGCCTTCATGACCCATCAACTATCCACCCCAGAAATTCAAACATCAAATGGAACCTGGTCCCCTTTACTTTGGTCAGACCACTTCACGTACACCTTCAACATCAACTGGACCAAAAACAAAACCACACCAAAATCCAAAAAAGTAATTTACACCTCACGCAAACACATCGAGCCCACAAAATTCTGGACAAAAATAAATGAAACAATCCAGGACTGCAACCCCAAGGACTTCATTTCACATTGGAGCAATCTGAGCACTAACATCCTTGATGAACTAGCCCCACTACAAACCAAAGCTAGAACCAGCAGGCGATTAGACCAATGGTATGACAACGAACTACTCTTACTCAAAAGACAATGCAGACGACTAGAAAGAAAACGGAGAAAAGCTAACCTATATCACACAAAAACCACCTGGAAAAAAACTAACAAACAATACAAATCACAACTAAAGAACAAGAAAAAAATATACTACACCAACCTAATAGGCACAGAAACCCAAGATACCAAAAAACTATTCCAAATATTAAAAGATCTAACAGACACCAAACCCTACATGACCACAAACAATACATCCCCCTCAGCCATCCTCTTAGCAGAACATTTCACGAACAAAATAACAAATGTCAGAGCTACCCTCAATTGTACCCCATCCCACATAATTGAATTCACTATTCATTCCACAGAGAAAGAATCAACTGCAGCAGATAAAACATGGTCCCAATTCCCCAACATACAATGGTCAGAACTCAATAAACTATTCAAAAAGTATAGTCATGCATCCTATGACCTCAGCCACTGCCCACTATATCTCCTAACAACTCCAGCGCAAAATTCCGTACTCTACTTCTACAATGGATATAAACCATGCTCACAGACGGCCACTTTCCAACTGACCTCAGCAAAATCATCATCACTCCGATCCAAAAAGACCCAAAAGGACCAGTAGACCAACCATCCAACTACAGACCCATTGCTTCAATACCTCTATATGTCAAACTAACAGAAGGACTAGTCGCCAAACTCCTCACCAACTATCTAGAAGACCATAGCATAACGCATCGCACACAATCTGGCTTCAGAACCAACTTCAGCACAGAAACATTACTAGGCTCTCTTATGGACACAGCCAGACAACATCTCAGCAGAGGAAAAATAAATGCTGCTCATACAACTGGACCTGACCGCAGCATTTGACCTGGTAGACCATAACATCCTACTGCAAATTCTGGACACAATAGGTATCTAAAACAAAGTATACTCCTGGTTTAAAGGCTTCCTAAAATCCAGAACATACAGAGTAAAATTGGATAAAGTAAAATCTGAACCTTGGTCCAACCCCTGCAGAGAACCACAAGGATCCCCACTATCCCCTACTCTCTTCAACCTATATACTGCCTCTCTTCGGACATACCTTGATAACCTAGGCATAACCTCCTATATTTACACAGACGACATTACCATTCTCATACCTTTTGATCAACCAAAGACCACCACAACAGTTACACTACACCGAACACTGGAAGCAGTAGCAACCTGGATAAAAGATCACAAACTGAAACTCAACCCAGACAAAACAAAATTCATTCTCCTCGAAAATAACAAAGTCCCAACCATAACCAATATTACATTACATTAGGGGTTTCTATTCTGCCATTACCTTGCGGTTCAAGGCGGATTGCAAATGGATTGTCAGGACATTAGAAGTATTTAGGGAGTAGTTTGTACATTTCTTTGAGTTGCTAAGGATTATATTTGAATTATGGTATTAGAAGTACATATGGAGTAGTTGCAGGTGATGCTTGGGACATTTCTGATTTAGTTAGTTCGGTTTTAACTCAATCAATTACCCCATTCAAACCACCCTAAAACTACTATAAATGACTATAGACAGGTGATGCACCATGCAACCACAAATGAACAAAACAATATAGAAATATTTTGAAGTTATGAGAAACCTAAGACAAGTCCGAAAATTCTTCAAAAGAACACAATTCCAGCTCATAGTTCAATCCCTAATCCTAGGTCTACTTGATTACTGCAACATCCTCTACCTCCCTTGCCCTGCAACAATGACTAAACAACTACGGACAATCCAAAATACAGCTCTGAGACTCATCTACTCATTGAGGAAACACGACCATATTACAGAAGCATACATCCGGAGTCTGTTATAGGGGAAAACACCCTCCAGGGTTTCAAGGCTAAGCTGGACAAGTTCCTGCTAAACTGGGACATTCGCAGGTGAGGCTGGACTCATTTAGAGCACTGGTCTTTGACCTGGGGGCCGCTGCATGAGCGGATTGCTGAACAGGATCGACCACTGGTCTGACCCAGCAGCAGCAATTCTTATGTTCTTATCAACTCACACTGGCTACCAATTCAAGAAAGAATACTATTTAAATTCTACTGCATGCTATTTAAATCTTTAAATGGAGACGGCCCAATCTACCTGAACAACTGACCTATCCAAACAACCTCAACCAGACATAGAAAGACAAACACCCCATTCACACACCCTCCAAAGAGGTTAAATGGAAGAAACTATACGATGGCCTCCTGGCCACTCAGGCAGCAAAACTGGATAACCAAATCTCCAACCTACTGATAAACCACCCCAGACTACAAGATGTTCAGAAAAGAAATAAAAACTATACACTTCAAGAAATCCCTGAAACAATCTTAACATCACAATTACCTCCCTTCCTCCTACTTTCTTCCTGCCTCACAGATACGACCTCTTCTACTCCCTACCTTCTCTAGAAATCACCAATGATCTTCCATTGTAGCCCACCATTTATAACTCTTTTGTAATCCGCCTTGAACCGCAAGGTAATGGCAGAATAGAAATCTCTAATGTAATGTAATCTTTTCCTCCATATAGGCTTAATTTTTCAGTATCAACTTGGGGTGGTACACAGAAATGTGAGCACAACAGTTGTGCCTATTAAAAAAAGAAAGCAGCCCCTGCCTGCCGGTTGAGCTGATCAGGAAAGGGGAATCCCTGATCAGCTGAGCTAGCAGGACTTCCCTGAAGCCACCTTGGCTTTGGGGAGTCCTGCTGGCTCAGATGATGTACCAGCAGGCAGGGATTGCATGGGCTGCTTTTTATTTTTGACAAGGCAGGCAGAAGGAGGAGCAAGTGCCAGGCACAGTTCCTCTGCCTCCCTTTTACCTACGTTTCTCAGCACAAATAGCATGTATATAATTTGCATGCTATTGTGCTGAGCATCACTGGTAAGAGAAAAATCACTCCCACCACAGTATTGTGCACTGTGGTGTGGGAGCTTTGTATATCTGGCCCTAATTAGGTATGAGGGACGGAAAGTGTGTACAAGGCAGCGGGTCGGAGAGGTGGAGAGTTGCTGGTGCCTGGGGTGGACCATCCCCCGCCCACCCCTTACTATGCCGTTATTCCCTCTCTTCCTCATTATTCCAGGCGATCCCAGTGAATGTGTTCCCTCTCCCTCTCTCCAGCCTCTTTCAGTAAGGCAATCTCACATAAAATAAAACCAGAAGCCCGGATGGAATATCATACAAAATAGCTCTAATAATTTTCAAAGTTCAAATGACAAAAGCACCCTTATTTTTGGAAAGAACTCTTACTCCTCATATTCCATCTAGATCACAGTTCTTCAACCGCCGGTCCACAGACCGGTGCCGGTTCGCAAAAATTTCCTGCCGGTCCATGCAGGGCTGGCAAGAGCAAGGGAAACAGAGTGCCATACAAGTTTCCTGCTGGTCTGTGTAGGGCTGGCAAAATCCAAAATGTTCCTTTTCCCCTGTAGGGTTTGGGGCCAGGTAGAGATTGGTTGTGGGACGGTGGATCAGCGTTTTTTAGTTACAGATTGGTTGTGGGAAAGCGGATTAACCAATGAGAAGACAGGAGTGGGAGATGTGATGGTATTGGATGCGCTGGGAGGAGAAGGAGCCAATGAAAAGACAGGAGTGGGAGTTATGATGTTTTCCATGCGCTGGGAGGAGAAGGAGTCTAGTTTCCGCGGGGGAGTCCTTGTGGGCCATTGGCTTTAAGTGGAGTAAGTACTTGGCTATTATTTTTCTCTCTCAGTGGTAGTTGTACAACTTTTTTTTTAAGTCAACACTTTAGTGTAGTACAGTTGCTGTTTTCTGCTCCTTATTGATTTGTACTTTAAAAAACTGCAGGCAACAGCATTTGAAAATGCAGGAATGGGGTGAATGGAGGTCAGGACAGTGATTTTTATATGGTCTTCGTTGCCTAGCCCTGTTTATAGGTGCCAACATCTTAATTCTGATCCTATCAAAAGGTTGAAATGTGGGTTGGTGTATTATTTATGTTGTAATGTAATTTGTCTATTTAATGTTCACATTTCCCTCCACCCTGCAAAAATTTATTTTAACCTTTCATTTTTAGTATTGTAAACTGGCCAGGTGCACGTCGATGGTCAGTATATTAAAATTAATTAAACTTTAAACTTGAAATGTGGGGTTGGTGTATTATTTATGTTGCATGTTTGAGTGAGTTTGGGGGACTGTTTAGCTCCTGAAAGCTACTCAGCTAGTCCTGAATAATGCTAGAAGAATAAGTGTTGGTTGGGGTTTTTTTTTTTTAGTAATATATTATCTTCAGTTGCTAATAACAAAAATGTGTTTCCATTCAGATTAGGGTGTTAAGATTAATCTCTTTTCCCCCTTAAATAACTAAAATTGGACCGTGCGATAGAAAATAAGACTTATAGTGCTACCTTTTTTTGTTTGATCCTGAAGCTGTTTTCATTGTATTCTGGTGGGTCAAGATAACATTGGGACTCGTACTTCAGCCACACTTCTCATATATATCCAAAATATATTCCCCCACTCTTTTCAAAGAATTCCAATACACTCTTTAATTGGAAAAAGTTGGCCACAGATTTATTTAACATCATCTTCAATACTCAATTGATTATAATATTTAACATAGAACCAATTCTCAACCAATTTTCCAAAATTTTTTGAATCAATTCCTGGTGCTAATCGGTATCGAACTAGCCCCAGTCTCCCCCTCTTCTCCTTTACATTCTCCGGTGACCCACGGTGTCGTCAAACCACCTCAACTCGTGGCGGTGCCGCCCACGAGGACATAATTCAACTCATCTCATTTATATTAACTTTCAAACCATTTGTAATCAAATGCTCTCCTCTAGGCCCTTCTTCCAGCTGTGAACCCCACCCCCCAAAAAACCCCACATACCCATCTCCACCATGTATGCCCGTCCCATCTCCTACCAACTTGGGTGGGAGGGAGGGGAACGCCGACTCCCTCGCACCACCCTCTTCTCTACAAACTAACTTTTACCCGCCCAAATTCAACTCCCAATCCCTTTCTTTCTTCCTTCCTCACCTCACTCTTAGCCAATCCCCGATCTCCTCAATCCCACCAATCAAATTCCTCCTCTCCTGTCTCTATCCTAACCTTGCTCTTTTTCTGCCCCCTCTCCCAATTTTTCTTGTGGGATTTGCCTTCGCCCAATGTTATTAGCCACCCAGTTTAAACTGGGTGGCCCCTTTTACTTTTCTGCACTTCATAGGGGCAGCCCCTTTCCTTTTAGAGGTACAAGGAACTTAAATTAGTGCGATTGAAGTTTACATAGTAACATAGTAAATGACGGCAGATAAAAGACCTGAATGGTCCAATCAGTCTGCCCAACCCTACATGCTCCATAAAAATCAATCATTTAATTAAAATTGACCTTTTTCTTAGATATTTCTTAGATAGTGCTATTTGAAATTGAAATGTGAAATTAGTGCTATTTGAAATTGTTAAAGCTTCTATCAAATATTTTTGCTTATTGTGCACTTTTCATAAATGTTCATATATAAAATAGAGATCTTTCCTCAGAGGCAGGCGTGAGTCATCAAAGGACCCAAGGCTTCCTAACCGAATCACTGCAGTGACTACTGGCGCTGCTGCAGGCAAGTACTGAGAGCTGCAGGGAGGGGAGGAAGCCTTTGTTGAAGGGTGGGAAGCTGCTGGACAAAGGAAAATAAAGGGAGAGATGCTACTGGACCGGGAGGGAGGGAGAAGGAGAGATGCTGCTGAGATGGGAGTAAGATGAGGATACTTGGGGTGAACGGGAACCATGAGGTCCGCAGGAGTTAAAACAATGCTTTTCTGCAGTAATTGACACAGGATGTGGGTAGTGTACTTTTTATAACGCGTATATTATTTATTTAGGTCTACGTTTGGGTGGATGCTGCAAAATGGAAATAAAGAAAACCAAACAGCAAAACCTTTTAGCCTTTTTTAATAGAGGCAAAGACAATAGTCAAGAGAAAAGTAGTGATACTTCTGAAATTGTCCCAAGTACTAGTACTTCAAATTCAGAACAAATGAAGAAAAATAAATCTGTTGATACTTCGGAATGTGCAATACCAACCAAAAAATCAAAAGGAAACTTTGTGAGATATTACAATAAGGCGTATTTAAAGCTTGGTTTCATATTAGCACCTGGCAGTGAACTATCGCCATGGCCTTTGTGTGTAGTGTGTTCCAAAATTCTGTCAAATGATGCATTCTCATATCAGCGCAGTCGTCCAGAAATGTTTCCATCGATTGAGAATGATTCGTTCTCTTTCTAAGTTACTGGAACCTGCCGCACTAAAAACTTTAATTCACTCATTGGTAATTTCATGTTTAGATTACTGTAATGCCCTTTGTAAGGGCATTACAAAAAAAGAGATCAGACGACTACAGATTGTCCAAAACACTGCTATTAAGATCATTAGCGGGGCAAAGAAATATGATCACGTCTCCCATCTCCTAATCAACGCCCATTGGTTGCCAATCGAACATAGGATTAACTATAAAATTTCACTTTTAACATTTACAACCAGACTGAATAACCAACCCGATTTTATTAATAGCCTTTTAATCCTGTATGTTACGTCAAAATCCCTCCGCTCAACTTCTCAAAATCTCTTAATTATACCTTCTTTAAAATCAATTAATACTCTACGCACCAACAATTTTGCTGTTACTGCTCCTTCTCTCTGGAATGTATTGCCTATATATCTTCATAACGAATCAGATATAAAACAATTTAAAACAGGATTAAAGACATTTTTATTCCGAGACGCTTTTGGTTAAAATGACCTTTTAAGGGCTAAGTTTATAATTAAATCTTAATTTTTATTAATAATTTTTTACCTAACCCATTGTTTAGCCATTTATGTTTTGCCTATCCTATATCAATTGTAGTTCTTCCCCATCCGTCCCTTTGTTGCCGTATGTCTGTGCAAGTCACTTGTTTTCCCTGTTTTAATATACGTCTCAATGTAACTGTTTAACTTGTTTTTATGTAATTTTATTATGTTAACCGCTTAGAAATTAGATTAAGCGGTCAAATAAATATTTTAAGAAACTTGAAACTTGAAACCTTCCAAACTTGCTCGTCATTTGCATTTGAAGCATAGAGATTTTATTGATAAGCCACTGGACTTTTTTGAAAAATTACGTGACCAAATGACAAAGCAGAAAAGTGTAATGAAAATGATGACAACTATTGACAAATCACTGCTTCAAGCTTCTTATTTAGTTGCTCTCCGAATAGCTAAAACGAAAAACTCATTTACAATTGGTGAGGAGTTAGTAAAGTCCTGCCTCTTAGATGTCGTACAAGAGATTTTGGGACCTCAAGCCACTAAAAAGCTACAGGCTATACCTATGTCGGACACCACAATTCTGAGGAGAATTGTTGATATGACCACGGATATTGAAATGCAAATTGTAGAGGGGATAAAGAAATTGAGATATTTCTCAATTCAATTTGATGAGTCTACTGACGTGAGTAGCCATGTTATCCTACTGTGCTTCGTGAGGTAAAGGGGAGAGGAAGACTTTCAGGAAGAACTTCTTTGTTGCTTTGACTTACCTTGATGGACCACTAGTTCAGAGATATTTAATGCTCTTGATAAGTATGTTCAAGCACAAGGCTTAGACTGGAGGAAATGTGTCGGAGTATGTACAGATGGTGCTGCGAGTATGATTGGACTTTGCTTAGGAGTAGTTGCGAAAATAAAGGAAATTGTACACCCAGAAATCTTGTCAACTCATTGCGTAATCTACTGGGGAACATCTAGCTGCAAAGAAGCTTTCTGCTGAACTGAACACTGTGATGAATGATGTAGTAAAGATTGTTAATGAAATTCATAGTCGATCTATGAATTCCTGGCTGTTCACAATATTGTGTGAGAGTATGGACTCACACCATCTCCTTCTCCATTCAGAAATGAGGTGGTTATCATGAGGAAGGGTTCTTGCACGCCTTTTCAAATTAAAAGAGGAGGTAAAGCAGTTTCTATGAGAGCGAAAATCTAATTTAGCAGAACCTTTGTTTAATGAGGAACGGATGGCTAAGCTTGCATATATGACGGACATCTTTAACTTTCTTAATGAACTTAACATTTCTCTTCAGGGTTCATGTACAAATATTTTTACATTGAGAAATAAAATGGATGCATTCAAAAAGAAGTTGGCTCTTTGGGACAGTAGAGTACATGAGAAAGATATAGAAATGTTTCCACTTTTGACAGAATTTTTGATTGCAGCTGATGTCAACCAGAAAGTCATATTCAAAATAAAAAGTGAACATTTAAGGGCGTTAATTGAAAACTTTAATAACTATTTCCCTGAAAATGAGGATCCTCGTAAGAGTAACCTTTGGATTAATAATCCCTTCTTAGATCTAGAAGATATAAAGTCATGCACACTTGATTCTCATGATAAAGAAAAGATCATCGAATTATCTACTGATGTCACTCTGGTATCGAAACATAAAATGATGCCATTGTCTCAATTTTGGATCTCACTAGAAAAAGAATATCCAACATTGACTGATAAAGCAATAAAATTGTTGATTGTTTTTTCGACTTCCTATTTGTGCAAGAAGGCTTTTTCAACCATGTCAATAATAAAAACCAAACAGAGACATGAAATGGATGTTAATGCAGCATTTCATCTCTCAGAAACAAAACTGCAGCCACATATATCTGATTTACTAACACAGAAGCCACAGCAGAAGTCACACTAAATAATGTCAATTACTATAAATTTATATTGTTCTTTGTGAACACCATTAAAATCTCATATAAATCCATCCTTCTCTAAAAATTGTTGGTCTTGTAATGAACAAATTGGTACTCTTAAACATATTTTATTTGAATACAAATATACGAGGGATGTTCAAAAAGTATCAGACCTTTATTCATAAAAAATACTCATATTCAGATACAACAATTTTATACTAATCTCCTTTAAAGTAGTCCCCTTGGGCTGCCACACACTTCTTCCAACGATTCTGCCACTGTCGGAAGCAGCGCTTGGATGCCTCTTTTGAGATTGCTCACAACCAGTCCGTCTTCTCTGGACTGAAATCTGGTCCCTTTCAAGGGCCATCTCTGAAGCGGTTGTACCACTCCTTTATCTGTGTGATGCCCATTGCTTCATCCCCGAAGGCCTGTTGAATCTGGCGGATCGTTTCCACTTGGGAATCGCCAATCTTTACACAAAATTTAATGCAGTAGCGTTCAAATTTTTTGGTCATTTTGTCAAAAACGAAAACCCAGCGGCGCTTACATACACTTCCTCACTCATCAACGGTGTGCCAGTAACTGACAGCTTCTATACGTGGGAAAAAAATTCAAACATGCACATTAGGGTCGCCTTCATACGTGCACCAAACCACACCTCCAAAGCTTTATTTGTTTACGCAAGAAAAATTAGGGTCTGATACTTTTTGAACAGCCCTCGTATCACTAATTCTACTAGACAGAAACTGCACAATGCAGTCTCAAATCCACAAAATCATCCAAAGAGCATTCTTCACAATACGTAACCTAAGAAAAATAAGAAAATTCTTCAACAAAGATCAATACAAGATATTAGTACAATCCCTAGTACTGAGTATTGTAGATTACTGTAACAGCCTATACCTATCATGCCCAAATTACATGATAAAACAATTACAGACAGTTCAGAACACAGCCCTCAGAATCATCTACTCACTAGGCAAATATGACCACATCACCAAAGCATACCTAGACTCACACTGGCTACCAATAAAAGCAAGATCCCAGTTCAAATTCTACTGTCTACTATACAAAGTAATACATGGAACAGCACCCAGCTACCTAAACAATAGACTACACCGTAACCTCTCACACAGATTAAGGAGAACTCAGAGCCTATTCACTCACCCCCCTCTCAAAGGAACATGACGAAAGAAACTATATGACAGCCTTTTAGCGACACAGGCAGCAAAGATCGATACTACCATCACCAATCTACTGACCAAATCAATAGACATTAAAGCATTCCGAAAAGAAATCAAAACTCATCTCTTCAAAAAACACTTCCCATCATCATAACCTCACAAAAGTATTAGAAAATGCTCTCATGACTACCCTAACACCACCACCAGCAACACCCGAATCCGGACAGTATTATCTCTATTCGTCTAAACAGCAGAATCCGGACAATATTATCTCTATTCGTCTAAACAACCTATCACTATTTACTATCTACTACCAATTTATCCTGGAAAAGTCCAGAACAACAATTGTAACTTAACGCATTCTTGATTATATGTACTGCAATGCTACTGGAAATGTCCAGTCTTCTAACTTGTAATCCGCTTAGAACCGCAAGGCACAAGCGGAATAGAAATCACTAATGTAATGTAATGTAATGTAACAGATATGGACCACAATTTGTACTATCTTTCATTTACATACTCTTATAAGTTTTAAATGTTTAATCTTAAAGTCTTTGTGTTTGCAAGATTCACTTTCAAAAAATGATTTTGTTTGATACTTTAATAACTATAGGAGTTAGGGCTACTTTATGCTCTTGGAAAGAATTATAGTTAATTACTTACTTAAAGTGATAGAATATTTTATGCTCCACATATAGATCAGAGTTGTATTTAGCAAAGAAATAAAGATATCTTTATGGTATGTTTCATAATGGTCTTCTCTTCCAAAATGCCTTCATATATAACAAAATTTATGTCACAACTTTTCTCAAAGGTTATTTTATTTATTTTATTTGCTATGTGAGGAAAAGGGGGAGGGGGTTATTGTTTGTTTCTTAATGTGTTTGTTTTTTTCTGTATGTATATAAAATGCTAATAAAATTTCCTTGACTTAAAATTTACATTGTTATTTTAATTAATAAAAATACTATCTACATTGGTTTTTATTTCAGTCTTATTCTAAGGTGCGCTAACGGCCAAAACCTATGGTGTAGCAAATATACCATGCTACCGATACAGAGCAAGCAGTGGCTTCCCCCTTGTCTTTCTCAATAACAGACTATGGACTTTTCCTCCAGGAACTTGTTCAAACCTTTCTTAAAACCAGCTACATTATCCATTCTTACTACATCCTCTGGCAACACGTTCCAGAACTTAACTATTCTCTGAGGGAAAAAAAATTTCCTCCCATTGGTTTTAAAAGTATTTCTCTGTAGCTTCATCGAGTGTCCCCTAGTAATTTTTGACGGAGTACACGTTCTATTCCGCTCAGGATTTTGTAGACTTCAATCATATCTCCCCTCAGCTGTCTCTTTTCCAAGCTGAAGAGCCCTAATCTTAAATGCTTTCTTTTTAAAGATGCATTTGAATGGCAATTCTACAAGGTCATCAAATTACAAGTGCTTTAACCTACTGTTTTTTCCTTTTATGTTCTCCTTTCCTTATGCATTGAGTATAAAGGGAGAAGTTTTTATGTCAATGATAGAAAGAAGATAACCATCCATAGTGTTCTAAGGCTTTTCCTAACCCCTCTCTCTAAGATGTTGAACACAGCATGTATATTGATATTTGTTATTTTCAGCTTTTTAGAGCACTTTTTACAGTGAATCCCTATATTAGTTGAAAAGTACTGATAATCACTGAGAGGTCAGAAATGTAAGGAAGAAAGAAGGGAGGCAGGAAAAAAAGGAACATAAAAAGATGAGCATTTATCAGGCAGAAGAGTAGAGAGTGGTATTAGAACTGGAAGAGTTGTAGAATCTAATCTAATCTTTGATTTTATATACCGATTCATCCCCAACAGGAGGGCTTGACTCGGTTAACAAAATATTAATAAACTAGTCTTTAAGCCCGTTACATTAACTGGTGCTAGAATAGATGTGTGTGTCTGTCTTTCTTTCTCTCTCTCTCTCCTTGGCCGCTTTCTGTCTGTCTATCTTTCTTTCTTTCTGTCTCTCTCTTTCCTCGGCAGTCCACCACCACCCCTTGCCTGCTCCCCCTGTCCAGCAGAAGCCCTTTTCCCTTCCTTTTACCTCCCCCGTGTCCAGCATCACCCCTTCCCTGCTCCCACTGTCCAGCAGCAGCCCTTCTCCCTTCATTTTACATCCCCCTTGTCCAGTAGCACCTTTTCCCTGCTCCCCCTGTCCATCAATACCTGTCTAGCAGCACCCCTTCCTTGTTCCCCCTGTCCAGCAGTAGCCCTTCTCCCTTCCTTTTACCTCCCCCATGTCTAGCAGCAACCCTTCACTGCTTTCCCTGTTCAGCAGCAGCCCTTCTCCCTTTGTTTTACCTCCCCCTTTCCAGCAGCACCTCTTCCCTGCTCCCCCTTGTCCAGCAGTAGGCCTTCTCCCTTTCTTTTACCTTCCCCCTGTCCAGCAGCACCTCTTACCTGATCCCCCTGTCCAGCAATAGGCCTTCTCCTTTCCTTGCTCCCCCTGTCCAGCATCTGCTAGCCCGGGCAGCCTTGGGGCTTTTGCTAGGCCGGCCCACCTCAGATTATTGAAGTGGGCCAGCTTAGCAAATGCCCCGCTGAAAGGTCACTTGGACACACAAAGTCAGAGGCGTGAAGAAAGTACAAGAGATTTATTCACAGCATGCATGCTGGACCCCTGAGCTCCAAGCTGGCTCAGAAGTGCCGAAACCAGGAAGTTGCAGAGATATTTATTCATTTTTCTGGCTATACAACTGAATTCTAGAAAAAGCTTTTCACGTGTTACTTTTCTTAACACTCATTGGTTCTAAGCTCACACTAGCAGGTCACTAGCAGGACACTTATCTAACTCTTACAGTTAAATGTACAGAAGGGCAGGGTACATCATGGCTCAAACTCTTATCTATTCAGCTTACAATGTGGTAAGGTAGGGACATACATTTTAGGCAGATGAAGTCAATAGATTATACACTGTTTTCAGCTATGTAGGCCAGAGCAATATTTTAAACAACAGTTAACCATTTCATGACCCTACACCGCAGCTACTGCATTTGCTGGGCCGGGGGTGAGAAGAGGTGTCCCCGCAGCAGCAGCGCAGGAGTGAAACCGCCACCGCTGTCACAATCCGCCCCACGCACCTCCAATCGAATTCAGCACAGAGGCACACATCACGGTGGCAGAGATCACAACCTCTTTTATGGTTGATCATTTGAAAAAGAAAAATCATTAGTAAACTTCTGAAATAAATATGTCTTCAATGCTTTAAGAAAAGTGAGTCGATGAGAGAACTCTAATTACACCAGTCTGCATTTTAAAACTTTTACTCAGATGATTTCTTAAAAGTAGTTCTTGAATCAATTTTGTATGCTGATTCTAGAAATGACGAAGTTATGTTTTCACGATTTTAACTACTGTAAGCACAAATGTATTCAAACACCATTTCACATGAGGTCAATTTTTATTACAAACCCATTTAAAAAATACTGTAAGGAACTGCCCTAATTTATTTGGTGAATACCCTGTAACAAAACAAAAAGCAAACAGTGTTCCATTAATTTTCAAACTTTCTCCTCTTTGACTTCCTTGCAAATCCCTGAAGATCTTGACTGTCCCTCTTCAACATCCAACAGTAGTCAGCCATCATAGTTTACCGTATTTTTCGCTCCATAACACGCACCTCACCATAAGACTCACCCCAGATTTAGAGAAGGAAAACAAGAAAAAAACCCATTCTGAACCAAATTGTATACTAATATATACCCGGCACCTTTAAATTTTATCCCAGCCCCCCCAGCACCTTTAAATTCCGACCCAGCACCCCCCAATCAATCATCATTTTTATATACCCCCTCAGCACATTTAAATTCAATCCCAGCCCCCCAGCACCTTTAAATTCTGACCCAGCAATCCCCCAATCAATCATTTTTGCATACCCCCCAGCACCTTTAAATTCAATCCCAACCCCCCAGTGCCAGTTCTGAATAGCTGCCTCAGTAGAACTGAGCAGCCATTCAGAAGTGGCACCTGCACACACAGCAGAGCGCTTGTGTGTCACTGGCCCCGACGTGCAGGTAATCAGCAGGCAGCAGCCCTGCAAAGCACCAGTGACCGTCCCAATTAGGGAAGTGTCCGGACCCAGGCATTAGCGCACTTGTGTGTAGCGGGCCCCGACAAGCAGCAGGCAACCATCCACCGACCTCCAACATTTAAAGGTACTGCCAGGTTTTTGTTTCTTATGTGTATTCGCTTCATAAGAACATTATGTACATTCTCTTCATTATGTACATTATGTTCTTATGTACATTCGCTTCATTTTTCCGCCCACTTTTTTGGGGGGAAAAAGTGCATCTTATGGAGTGAAAAATACAGTAATTCCATCTCCCCTGGTAACTATAATTATAGAAGGAAGGTCATGCCAAACTTTTACGAATACAAAAGAAAATGATCGACAAAAATTGACCATAGTTTTTATTCCTTTAACAGTGGGAAAGCCAAGTTTATATTTCTGAGAGCTCCTAGAATTAGAGATTTCTTGTGAATTAAATGAAACAGGGACCAAAGGAGAAAAAATACCATATAGGATTTTGAAAATTACAGTTGCATACTTAAATTGCAAAAATCAAAGAGAGAAAGGGAGAAGAAAGACAAAGGCCTAAATATGAAAGGAAAAATAAAGAAAGTAATCAAATTTTCCACACATAGTTCAGGAACCCTGATGTTTTGTTTGTGATGTGTCTGGTAAGAAATATTTAGGCCCTCTTTTTTTAAGGCACGCTAACTGATTTTAGCGTGTGCTAAACGCTAACATGTGCATGTTAGTCTATGGACACATTAGCGTTTAGCACGCGCTAATCGGTTAGCGCACCTTAGTAAAAGAGGGGGTTAGATTCAACTATTAGTACATTCAATCAGAGTTACATCACTTGTTTCATGCAGTTCTTTACATGTGACTGCAGGGGGCAGTATTGCTCTTCCTCAGATATCTGTGGCTTAGCCCTAAATCCTTCTTCCTTAAAATCGGATTAAACTGTCAGGTTTGACACTGGTGAATCCTGTTATAAGAAAACTTGGTTAGAATTGGGTCAAATTTTAAAGCCACCAGTCAGCAGAATTTCTTTGTAACACTAGCTGTGGAGTTTTCACAAGTATGCATATTCAGTACTGCAGTTAGGTAAGCGACCAAAGTTAGGATAGCCAAAAGGCTGTCTTAACTTTAACTGCAAAGCTAACCAGGCACTGGTCTGAATATTGGCTGGTGCCGAGATAGCTTCTAAGTTCTGACAGTTAGCTGTCCTCTAAAAGATCATAGCAGTCATTTTATTCTTGCTGCCATGATGGGACGACGTTAGTGGGCATCACTTATGTCCATATGACCCCACTGGACCACCAGATATATACAGTTGGCCCAGGGGGGCCTACAGGTGTGAGGGGGTAGGTTGGAGGCCTTAGGCTGCCTTAAAGTATGTGGGGGGTGGAAGGGAGGAAGAGTAGGGTCATAGGGATTCGGAGGAGCAAAGAGCACCTTATGCAGTTTCTGGATGATAATTCAGCTGCAACCCACATAAGTTCCAGTGACTTCCTCAAATTTTTTTTTAGCCTTGGATATTCAAAGCGGATGCCCGGACATGGCTCAACATCAAATAAACAGCAAGGGAGACGGTCCACTAGGGAATCCAGCGTGGAACACAAAACAACAGGAAGTTTTGACACTCACAAACCAACCCAGGACTCCATAAGCTTCTTGCTGGACATCTTCCTTATATGCCCCTTAAGTAGCCACACAGACGAAACACATTGGGCAACGCTCCTGGGAGCATTTTCAATAAACATATTCATTCTCATTTGGTCTGCTTGTAAGTTTTGTGCTCAACACTGAATATCCTGGACTAAATCTGTCCACAGTAGTTAGCATTTAAAAAAAAAAAAGTGTTGGGGGGCTTGGTGGGGGGTATCAGGTTGAATATCGGCTGGTTTGCATTTAAGTTCAATAGTGAGTAACTGCAAAAAGGCGGTGACCCATCAAATGCACGCAGGATAAACGCACTCCGACAATTACACCCCGACATTTGCACGCACGACAAATGCACGCACTAAATGGTAGGTCCGCCCCGACAGGATACTATTTTATCTTTTTGAGGGTAATGAAGTAACCTTCTTTTTTGAGGGGGGATCTCCCCTATACTTAAAGGATTCACTTCCTATCTAGTGTTAGGTTTACAGCATGATTATGGAAACCCTTTTAGTGGATATCTGGAAGGTCTAGATTTGCTGAGACTCCTCAGGCCCTGTGTTATGGAATGCCGGGGATGTGCGCCCAACTTGGGAGCAGGATGTAATGTCAGAAGGGAGCTAGAACGAGGCTAGAACGAGCAATAGGCAGAAGATGCTGCTTGCACCGACGAACATCCCAAGAGGCATGCAGGGGGTGGGGGCATCAATCAAGCGGTGACGGGCAGGGGAGCGCACACATTGTGGTGACACCTGGTGCCACTGCCTCAGGAGCAAAACTCCCTAGTTACGCCACTGCCACTCTTTGTCTTTTACATGTGGATTCATTGTATAAGAGGGTTTTTTGCATGCAATAAATCCTCATTGACTATCACTGTTGTACATATAGCCATCAGTGGTGACCTCATTCCATGTACTGTAGTTCTGGGTCTGGGGAGTCCGGGATAGGTTCACGTTGTAACTCTGGGTCTAGGGAAAGTACAAAACATGCGAATAATGCTAAAGGTGTCCAAGTAGCTCAAGCGGGAACATCCCCACTGAGACGTAACAAACATACAACATGGAGGGCTATGTACGTAAACGCCCACAGTCTGGGAAACAAGATCTTGGAATTAGAAACAGAAATGAGGAATGCCGACCTGGATGTGGTGGCGATATCTGAGACCTGGCTCACGGACTCCCACGGGTGGGACATGGTCATACCGGGTTACAACTTGCTTCGCCGAGACAGGGAGGGCAAAATGGGAGGAGATGTAGCATTATATACTAAAGATGACATTAAGGTCACCAGAATCACAGATGTCCACTACACTGGGAAATCCCTTTGGGTAAATTTGGCCAGAGGGAAGGACAAATGCCTGTATCTTGGCGTAATATACAGACCCCCAAGACAACAGGATGACCTAGATATGGAATTAATCGGAGATATAGAGAATATCACCTTGCATGGGGACACAATATTGTTAGGTGACTTCAACATGCCTGATGTGGATTGGGACACGCTTTCCTCTGCTTCCGGCAGCAGCAGGAGGCTATTAAACTCTATGAAGGGAGCAAGACTCAGGCAACTGGTGTTGGAACCAACAAGGAATCAGGCAATACTGGACCTGATACTTACCAATGGAGAAAGTGTCACAAAGGTCTCGGTGGGCGACACATTGGCCTCCAGTGACCACAACATGGTATGGTTCAATCTCAGGAAAGGTTTCACTAAATCTACCACACTGACCAAGGTCCTCAAATTCAAGGACACAAACTTCAAAGAAATGGGAGACTTCGTTCACCAGGTGCTACAAAGCCAAGCAGAAACTGATAACGTGGAAGAAATGTGGTCGACTTTGAAAGCCACCATACAAGAAGCAACAAACCGCTATGTTAAATCAGTAAGTAAACGGCGAAGGAACAATAAGCCACACTGGTTCTCTGCGGAGATTTCGGATCTCATCAAGGAGAAGAAAAAAGCATTCATCTCTTACAAACAATCAGGGAAACAGGACTCTAGGGAAGTCTATCTGCCAAGTCAAAAGCCATCAAAACAGCAGTTAGGGAGGCCAAATTCCACATGGAGGAATCTCTAGCGAAGAATATCCAGAAAAGAGATAAATCCTTCTTCAGGTATATCAGTGACAGAAATAAGAACTCAGGCGGGATAGTACGTCTTATGAAACCAGACGGAGACTATGTAGAAGCGGACTCGGAAAAAGCCCAACTGTTAAATGAATACTTCTGCTCAGTCTTCACCCGCAAGGCGCCAGGACTCGGCCCTCAGCTACAGACAAGGGTTGACGCAGGTGATCTGTTTAGTAATTTTGAGTTTACACCCAGCGGTGTCTACTGCGAGCTGTCAAAGCTTAAGTTTAACAAGGCAATGGGGCCTGACAACCTACACCCCAGGGTGCTCAGGGAGTTGTGTGATGTCTTGGTGGAACCGCTATCCGCGCTCTTCAATCTCTCCTTTAGTACGGGTAACGTCCCATTGGACTGGAAGACGGCTAACGTCATTCCACTCCATAAGAAGGCCTCCAAGATGGAGACAGAAAACTACAGACTGGTGAGTCTCACATCAATAGTGTGCAAACTAATGGAAACTCTAATCAAACGTCAATTGGATACGATCCTGAACGAGGAGAATCTACGGTATCGCCGTCAACATGGATTTACTAAGGGGAGATCCTGCCAATCCAACCTGATCAGCTTCTTTGACTGGGTGACGAGGAAGCTGGATGTTGGGGAGTCCCTGGACATTGTATACCTGGACTTCAGTAAAGCATTCGATAGCGTACCACACTACAGGTTGCTGAGCAAGATGAGTTCTATAGGATTGGGTGACACATTGACAAAATGGGTTGGGAACTGACTTGGAGGTAGGCTTCAGAGGGTAGTGGTGAACGGCATCCCCTCCGAAATGACGGAGGTAATCAGTGGAGTGCCGCAGGGCTCGTTCCTGGGCCCGATCCTATTCAACATCTTTATAAGAGACTTGGCAGAAGGGCTGCAAGGTAAAATAACATTATTCGCCGATGACGCCAAACTAAGCAATGTAGTGGGCAAAAGCACAACAGACATAAATTCAATGTCCGACAACATGATGCACGACCTACTCCTACTGAAGCGCTGGTCTAGGTCCTGGCAACTCAGCTTCAATGCCAAAAAATGCAAAGTCATGCACCTGGGCAGCCAAAATCCATGCAAGACTTACACCCTTAATGGCGAGATCCTAACAAGAACTGAAGCAGAACGAGACTTAGGGGTGATCGTCAGTGAGAACATGAAAACTGCCAATCAAGTGGAGCAAGCTTCATCCAAGGCAAGGCAAATCATAGGTTGCATATGCAGGAGTTTCGTCAGCCGTAAGCCTGAAGCCATTATGCCATTGTATAGATCCACGGTGAGGCCCCACCTGGAATACTGTGTGCAATTCTGGAGGCCGCATTACCATAAGGATGTGCTGAGACTGGAGTCGGTCCAGAGAATGGCCACCCGGATGGTCTCGGGACTCAAGGATCTCCCATACGAGGAACGGCTGGATAATTTGCAGCTGTACTCACTCGAGGAACGCAGAGAGAGGGGTGATATGATCGAGACATTCAAGTATCTCACGGGCCGCAGCGAGGTGGAAGAAGATATCTTCTTTTTCAAGGGTCCCGCGGCAACAAGGGGGCATCCGTGGAAAATCAGGGGCGGGAAACTGCACGGGGACACCAGGAAATTCTTTTTCACTGAAAGGGTGGTTGATCGCTGGAATAGTCTTCCACTTCAAGTTATTGAGGCCAGCAGCGTGCCTGATTTTAAGGCCAAATGGGATAGACACGTGGGATCTATTCACAGAGAAAGGTAGGGGAGGGTCATTGGGGTGAGCAGACTAGATGGGCCGTGGCCCTTATCTGCCGTCTATTTCTATGTTTCTATGTTTCTATATTCAGCTCCATAACAATTGAGCGCAGGACAAAAGCGCTCTTACAAAGGCGTGCCGACAATTGCACTGTAAACTCCCATTTTCTTTTCGGTTTTCAGGGGTCAGGAGTTTTTCAGTGTAGTGAGGGTTTTCCCCCACCCCCAATGGGAGCACGAGGACATGTACATGTAGTGGGGGGTTCTCCTCATACACCCCCCTCACAGTGCTAACAGTACCGCTTGAAAGCGGCGGGAGCGGTGGCGTGCATACGTCCTGCGTGGGATTGTCGGCACACTAAAGTCCGGCGCGCTTTTGATGGGTCACCGTATATTCAGTGCCTATGCATATTTGTACAGCAGCATTAAATACAGTGTTCCCCCCGCGAATTCGCAGTTTGCTGGCTCACTCATTCGCAGTCTGCTCCGACCGTCTCTTCCTGTAGTAAAGTCGGGCCCGACTTTACTACAGGAAGAGGCGGTCGGAGCAGACCGCGAGTGATTTTCTTCACCCGCCGGTGCTCCAGTTGCCCCAGCTGCCCTCCCCTGCCTTTTGACAGGTGAAAAACTGCATTTGCGTTTTTTTTCAAATTTGCGGGGGTTCCGTTCCGGAGAGTACTGTATATGTATTTTTATTTTTTTTTAATGCTTCACCTAGTGTTTTAAACAATGTGCTCATTTCTGGCTCTAAATATTAACTTCCTGTTTCTCATCCTAAGCAGGGAACTAAAATGTGTAATTTGTAGCCACAGTAAAAGAAAACTTGCAGAAGTTACAAGGGCAAGGAAGGCGTTGTTTTGCCTAATATTCCAAGGGCAAATTTTGCACGGGTCTAAAGCTTTATTTAGCCCCGTGGCATAATGCATCTGGTAGCACCATAGAAATAATAAATTGTAGTAGTAGTAGTGGTAACATGAAGGAACTGCTGCAGAGGGAGAGAAGAAAGGCAAGGGACAAATGTATAGGTTAGTCAAAAGTATAGGTTAGCTCAGGAGAAACATGCAGAGGGGAGACAATTAGAGGTCTGTTTGTTTGAGTCAGAAATAGGAAAGCACAGCGGAGTTCAGGGTGACCCTGAAAGGCCCAAAATAAAGTTGCTTAATAGTCAGCCTGAAACTCCATCCTTCATATTATCAAAAGGATTATTGTTACTGCACATCAATATAATTGTCAGAGGGTATAATTAGTGCGCTGTGCAATTAAAGCAGAGCACGGTCCAGGGAGTGAGAACTAATTAATAACTATTTATTTTTTTTGCTGCCTGAGCACACCTGGTGTTTTCTTTTCTTTTGCTTTCCGCTTTCTTTTCCTGCCGCGACTTGTTCTCTGCGGCTCGAGACCCTAAATTAGGACAGGCATCTCGCCCTGGGGGGGGGGGTCACTTGCTCTCGTTGTTGCTCTGTCTACTAAGTTTTCACCTGCTGCATGACACACAGACAGAGCCTGTGCGATAATTATTACCTAGGAAGGTTCACGTTGCAGTAAGGTAAAGACAAAAAAACACGTTTTCAACATCACGAGCCAAGATACAAAGGCTTGGTTGAAAACTGACCTTACTGAATAAGTCAAAAAGTGCACGGACACACAAACTTTTAAACAAATTGAAGGGAGGTGTTCTCGGAGAAAGAGAGGAAGGTGGGGAGAGGGAACTTGCATCAGGTCGGGCCTAGCAAGCTGCGAGCAGGATGCTCGAGCTGTGCGCTGAAGCCTTATGCAAATGAATCCACAACAGTAACAAACAAATACTAGAACAGCGTGCTCAATGCAATGATTTTTAAAATTTTATCTAATCTAATCTTCCATTTGTGAGTCGCACAAACCTATACAAGCTCAAGGCGACAGATCAAAGAGGAAGAGGGAAAAGGAGTAAGGGTGGGGGCACGGAGAAGCAAGGGGAGGGGCCTAGAAGGAGGGGGTGCTATGCAGAAGCTGAAACAGTTAATTGTCAAAGGTTTTTCCTGAATGCGGTGTGGTTTGTCTCCTATGCACGGTTAAATTGCACCATTAAAACAGGAAGTGGAGAGAGGAACATGTCCGACGCACCCACACAGAGGTTTTGCAGTGAGTGCGACTCTTGTGCACATGCCTGGACCAAAAATGGAAGTGCCATCGCATATCGGCGCTTTTTTTCATCGGTGCCTAAATAGAAGTATTACTAGCATATGGAAATTTTGCAAGGTTTGTATTTGGGCACAGGAGAACAGGCGCAGATGTGTGATTTTACTTTTTGGCTTTGCTCCGACGTGTGCATGTTTGTTTCTTCCCGTCTGGCTTTCAAACTTGCAGGCAGTCGTGTAGCTAGAGAGGTTGGCGCCTGGAGTGGTGATGTCCAGCATTGCTGTGCCGTGCGCCCCTGCTCTTCCCCGCTGTTCTGTGTATCCCTCCACCCCTTGCGAGTTGAGTGCCTACAACTGCCCCCATGCACCTCTTGAAATGTTTGCTGGCGCGAGCAGCATTTTCCACCTACTACTCATGCCGGCCTTGGCTCCCTTCTGATGTCACGTCCTGGTTAGGGTTACCAGATTTTCTGTTTGGAAAATCCAGACTCCCCTAGACCCACCCTCAGGCCCGCCCTGTCACACCCATATCTGCCCAGTCACACCCCAGTCCCGGCCCTAATCCTGCCCTAGAACCGCCTCCACTGCCTGCTCTCATCGGGCAGGGGGCCATCCGATAGATTTGATAGAAGCTTTTCAAAACCCGGAGAAAGTGCCGGGTTTTGAAAAGCCGTCCGGACTCCCGGACATGTCCTCAAAAGGAAATCTGGTCCCGAGAACAGGAAATGATGTCAGAAGAGAGCCGATGCTGGCATGAGCAGCAAGTGGAAGATTCACTTTGTCCGGGCTTTGAAAAGCTTCTAAGAAATCACAGTCGGCCAGAATGTCATTGCGTCTCATCCACGCACGCACGGATGCCCTCCTGCCCGACAAGAGCAGGCAGTGAGGGGGGCGGGGCTTTGGTGGGGCTAAGGCAGGATTGGGGGCAGGATTGGGGCAGAACAGGGATGGGTGGAACAGGGTGGGCCTGGGGGGGCGGGCCTAGGGGGTCCAAATTTTCCAAACGGAAAATCTGGTAACCCTAGCCCGGGGGGGGTCTCCCTCCCTCCCCACCCCCCTCTTTACTACACCAATGCTTGCAGGAGCCTTTTTCTTTTCGCAAAAGAAGACAGAACTCTCAGTGTGAAAAATTGACAAGAAATGCTCGCCTCAGAACAGGGGCATGGGCAATAAGGTGACGGGACTACATCGCGCCAGACAATCGCGCGCCGACAAACCCGCTAAGACAAATGCGTGCAGGACGTCAGTGCGCCGGTTTAAAAGGTAAGTTTAAAATGCTCCGAGGGTGTGTGTATGGGGGAAAACCCCACTTTACTTAGAACAGTTGCCGCTGACGTTGGGGGTAGGGGTGAGGGTGGGATGGAGGAGAACATCCTCTTACAGAGGAAACTGTAATTTTTCACTAAAACACTGGGAAAAATTACTTTCCTCTGTAATGGGGGGCCCCCAAACCCCCCCATCGGCAGCGACAACTGTTCTAAATAAACTGGGAGGGGGAGTGTCCCCCAAACCCCCCGAGTGCTTTAAACTTACCTTTTAATCTGGAGCACTGATGTCCTGCGCGCATTTGTCTTAGCGGGTTGGTCGGCGCGTGATTGTCCCACGCACTTTCATCTCTGAACCGGGCAATAAGGGTCATGGGCCCCTAGCCACCTATTAAAAGTCATTAAACTACATGGAAGTAGTGTTGTAGCGAGGACGAGAGGCTCCTGGGGCAGTGGCGTCCCACCCCTGCCCTCCGCCCCCCTTGGCTTCATCCCCGCTCCCCCCGCCACACGTGTACCCCCTTCTTTACCCCTTACCTCTTAATTTTCCCCAACATGAGCGGCGTCACCAACTTGCTGCCGTGCCGGCTTTGGCTCTCTTTCAGGACCCGGGAGGGAGGGCTGATGCTGGCGCGAGCAACAGGCTGGAGTTGCAGCTTGTGCTGGCGAAAAGAGAGAGGCACAGCGGGGGAAAGTGAAGGCGCGTGCTGGGCGGGGGGAGGAATAGAAAGGATCATGAGGGAAGCGGGGTGCCGATGTCCTCATCAAGAAGGCACCTGGAGCAGACCGACCCCCCCTTACTATACCACTGCATGGAAGGTAGAGGAAAGTGGGCCCTCAGACAGTGCCCTATTGTCACAATGGTCAATCTGCCTCTGCCTCAAAACCATTGAGGCTGTCCCCATCCCGGTGATCAGTTTTCAGCATGATGAGCCATCCTCTCTTTTTTTGAATAATTTATATTGGTTCGACACAGCTTTCCCTTTCCGGGCTCTTGTCCAGCAGCAGAAGGGGGAAGCCATCGGCGCGATGCAGCACGGCCCTGACGCGGTCACCAGCGGTGGATTGATGCTGGCGGCGGAGGATCTCCTGGGGCCTGCCCTCTCTCCCCCCCCGCTCCTCGGTGGACTTGCACTCCTGCAGCTGCGTTGTTGGACACATCAAAGGGAAACTGAACTTCACTTCAGGGGTCTGCTGTCGGTGGCGCCTGTCCGGTAACTGGTGTCATGGTGGTCTTCGTTGGTTCCTGGTCCTGCTTCTTTAGTGGCAGCCGGTTGACCTGGTTCTGCAGACTGAACTTACTGTCAAGCCGCCTCAGAGACTTTTCTATCTCTTAATGTTATTTTATTTTAAATATTTTATCTTCTTTCATTATTTCTATTTTCTATTTCTTTGATTTTTGATCTTGGAAATGAATTACATATTTTTATTTTAATCAGGTACTTTAGCTTGATTGTGAGCCTTCGGGACAGATAGGGTAGTTTTTCCTCAAGTACCTAATTTCATTTTAGTTTGACACATTGTAAACCGCTTAGGTCAGTAAAATGCAGGAGTGGTATATCAAATCTTAAACAAACATATCCTACAATTCTATGAGGATTACACATTATTCAGGTTCTCAAGCATTTTTCCCTAACTGTCCTGGAGGGCTCCCACTCTTATCTAATGTACTGGGGGGCAATGACTTGCCTAGAGTCACAAGGAGCAGTTGCAGGATTTGAACCCACAAGCTCACGGTGCGGAGGCTGCCGCTCTAACCACTGCCCCACACACTCCTTTCACCTGTGCATTGGGAAGGAACACTTACTGGCTTCATTGCCATCCATTTTCAAAACATTTCAATACAATTTGTGACCATCTTTACCACGCATGTTAGCACTGGCGCTCAAGTCCTCTGATCATTCGTTATACAATAATGTGTGTGCAAACCAAGCGTTAACTGCATGTTAATGCTGGTGGTAGTTATGAGCATCAGAACCAGATTCAGGAGCATATGCTGAAAACTCACTGTGCCTTTATTGATGACTACGACTACTACTACTACTACTACTACTACTTATCACTTATATAGCGCTGAAAAACGTAGACAGCGCTGTACATTTTGACATTTATAGATGGTCCCTTCTCAGAAAAGCTTACAATCTAACTTGGACAGACAGACATGACATATAGGATTGGGGATGCAGAACCCAAGGTGAGAGGAGTTAGGAGTGAAAAGCACTCTCTAAGAGGTGAGCTTTTAACTGGGCCTTGAACACTGCCAGAGACGGAGCCCACCGTAGGGATTCAGGTAGCTTGTTCCAAGCATATGGCACAGCAAGGCAGAAGGGATGGAGTCTGGAGTTGGCAGACGAAGAGAAGGGCACAGAAAGGAGGTACTTACAAGCTGAGTGGAGCTCACGGGGAGATCATAGGGGGAGATAAGTGAAGAGAGATAGTGAGGGGCAGCTGAGTGATTGACACTAAACCAATTTTAACTGGTTTAGTGTCAAAGTATTTCAGCTATCATTGCCCAAAATGACTAATCATGGTCTTTCCCGTGGTTTGTAGCAGCCTTCAATCACCGTATGTAAATGGATTATAACGAGCTCATCATTATTATAATAAGCACTTCAATCAATTACATCTGAATTGTCATGGTATTAGAAGTCTGTGGTCGAGGTCAATAGGTTGTAGAGCTGGAGGTCGAGTGTTGCAGCTCGAGCTGAAGCAGTGTAGAAAAGAGCATATACCTTATAAATACCAATAATGCATTACAAAAAGCCATACCTATGATTGATGCTCATGCGTGCCTGTGACGTAGCTATTCTGGACATGTGTCAGTCGCTTTCTCCTATGACTGATCGGACAAGATTATGATGGACCTCCATGAAACTTATCTGCATGTGACGTTGTTTGAACATCGATCACCATTTTCGAAACTGTGGGCCAACCCACCAAGACAGGTCTTACTATGCTACTTTGACAAAGTAGAGTTGAGTCAGGCAACATATCTTAGCAGATTTGGTTAAGTAGCTCTCCGGGACAACCCGGACAGTCAGATTTTCAGGATAACTGCGATGGAATAGGCACGTTTTCCCTCTGGTATATCTATGGGACCATCCTCAGGAGGAGATTTAGGGGGGGTGTTGGTAAGCAGAATGGAGTGATCAGAATAGGGTTACCATATTAACGGAGACAAAAATAGAAGACACAAAAAATAAAAATGGTTGAAACCCTTTTTTTTAAAAAAAAGAAATCTTTAATCATAGCAAATGTATAAATGGCTTTTAATTAATGAGCATGGATCAATGACTGACTTTTAATATAACTCAAATGGCAGCACAACTTCACCACCATTGAAATGCCCTTATGCATTCAATACTTTTAGTCAAGTTTCCAGGATCCTCAGCGGCACCACTTGGAGCTCAATAACATTTCATTGCTCCAAGCTTTATGTGTCTACTCGTCATCGGGTCCTATTTAGAATATTAATTATCACGTTCTATTCTTCACTCTTGCATTGTATCAAAATTATATATTATTTTAATCAGTATTTAAAAAGCTGTTACTTAGCTTTTTCGTGCGGTCTCTGGCAAGGGGAATGTCAAACCGACATGTTTCGCTATAGATAGCTTTATCAAGGAATACCCCCTAGTACAGTGTTCCCGGGTTCGGCTGTATATAATGTGAACAGAAGACGCCGCCGCCATCACTAAGGACTGAGTGGTCGTATGTGCTGGCGGTTTAATATTGGGGTAAGATGTTTGCTGTTTGGGTGATTTCTAAGGGATGTGGATTACTTAGAGAGCAATAGTGGGATGTATTTACATTAATGTAACTTTTGCTGTTTTCCTAGGGGGTATTCCTTGATAAAGCTATCTATAGCGAAACATGTCGGTTTGACATTCCCCTTGCCAGAGACCGCACGAAAAAGCTAAGTAACAGCTTTTTAAATACTGATTAAAATAATATATAATTTTGATACAATGCAAGAGTGAAGAATAGAACGTGATAATTAATATTCTAAATAGGACCCGATGACGAGTAGACACATAAAGCTTGGAGCAATGAAATGTTATTGAACTCCAAGTGGTGCCGCTGAGGATCCTGGAAACTTGACTAAAAGTATTGAATGCATAAGGGCATTTCAATGGTGGTGAAGTTGTGCTGCCATTTGAGTTATAATATTGATTGAGGACCCTTGTGGAATAATATAGATTGTGTTATTGCATGACTTTTAATATAGGCATAAGGGAAAGGGATTGGGATTTGATATACCCCTTGGACAAGGTGTATTAAGTGGTTTACAGTCAGTACTCAAGCATTTTCCCTATTTGTCCTGGTGGGTTCACAGTCTATCTAAAACAGTGATTCCCAACCCTGTCCTGGAGGACCACCAGGCCAATCGGGTTTTCAGGATAACCCTAATGAATATGCATGGAGCATATTTGCATGCCTGTCACGTCCATTATATGCAAATCTCTCTTGTGCATATTTATAGGGCTAGCCTGAAAACCCGATTGGCCTAGTGGTCCTCCAGGACAAGGTTAGGAGCCACTGATCTAAAGTACCTGGGGTAGTGGAAGATGAAGTGACTTGCCCAGGATCACAAAGAGCAGTGTGGGATTTGAACCCATGACCTCAGGATGCTGAGGCTGTAGCTCTCACATTCTCCTCCAAAGCTTCAGACTTGAGTTTGAACATGTCTGAGCCTGGTAATTCTAAGAAGAGCAAATATCTCAGATATCTGTGAATGTCTTTGCATGACGTATGCTTAAAGTCATGCTGCATGAACAAAATTCCTTCGTCAGATTCAGGCCAGCAGTGAAACGATGAGGAGATCAGCAATAGCATTCTCTGTCTTTAGCAACCTCACGTATCCAGACTGACTAATAGGCCAGGGATGGTTTCTCTCATTATGGAGTATAAAATAGGAGAGTCAAATCCACAAACACAAGATCGCAAGCAAAGAAGTGGACATGTCCTGTACAGACTGGTGGACTCAGATGTATTTCAAAAAGATCCTTTGATTCATCATGTACATGTTTCGGTCCAGATGGCCTGCCTCAAGAGTCTTAAAAATAGATTGGTCCACAAAGAGACATCCATTCAAATCGTGGGTACAAAACTATGGATGATTGAAAGCTCTGAAGTAAATGCTGGAGCACAGTCGATTTCGTGCACATTCTACAAAAAAAAGAACGTGCACAAAATCGACTCTCGAGTCATTGAGTTACTTTTTTGGATGAATAAAAGGATCTTTTTGAAATATATCCGAGTCCACCAAGTTTCAAGTTTCAAGGTTATTTAAGATTTCATATACTGCCCAATCAGCTTTCTAGGTGGTGTACAATGTCATAAATACATGTATTGACTAAGAAAAATATTTAAAATCACAGCACATTATTAAAAACAATAATAGTTATAAAAACATTTAAAAACAAACAGGAACAAAAGGAAAAGGGCAAGAACTATAATATCAAGTAGAAAGGAAAACATATAGAGGAAAAAACAAGGAAGGGTGGCAAAAAAATAAAATAAAACTATGTAGCCCTGAAAAGGACATTTAGGTCTTGAAAGCATCAAGGAAAAGAAATGTTTTTAGCTTCGTCTTAAAATGGTGAAGAATTGATTCTTCCAGTAAGTGGGCTGGAATATTATTCCAAAGAGATGGAGCGCTGACAGAGAAAATGTGTTGATATACTTCAAAGACGGAATAGATAGAAGATTTTTAGCAGACGATCTTAGAGTCTTAGAAGGACTATAAGGGATAAGAAGATTATTAATAAATTTGGATTGGGCTAATTTGTCTAGTTTTAAAATTTAGCAAAATAATTTTGTAAGTGATTCTGTGTTCTACTGGCAGCCAATGAGCTTTTTGAAGGTGGGGGGTGACATGGTCTTACTTCTTTGTATTAAATATAATCTTTACTGCAATGTTCTGTATAATCTGAAGCCTTCTTATTTCTGTATAGGACATTTCTACTTCACTCATTATGGGCCATATTCTATATATGGTGCCTAAAAAAATTGATACCAACTAGTACGCCTCAGCACCCTGAGGTTGTGGGTTCAAATCCCACGCTGCTCCTTGTGATCCTGGGCAAGTCACTTAAGGCTAGAGTCACAAAGCAAATTGATTGTGTACCAATCGGTTTGTGACCAGATTTCCCTCTGGTCCGATTCACTTACCTCTCTGCCGATCCGAATCCAATCTGCACATGAAAATGAAGGGAACAGCATGCAAAGTAGGCAGGGACGTGATTCACCAAACAAATTTCCCGATCCGACTGGGCAGGCCGAACAACCCAAAAAGTGACTGCTGGGGACCAGTCGGAAACGTCTTTCTGACTTTCCAGCTCCATTGAAGCCCTGCTCTCTACTGTCCTGAATCTCTCCTGCCTGCCGCCCTGATGGTCTTCCCCGATCTCTCCTGCCTGCTCTGCCCCGAATCCCTGCCCTGCTCATCCCCGGATCTCTCCTGCCTGCTGCCCTGAATCTCTCCTGCCCTTCCCTGCACTGCAAGCTCGTGGTTTTAACCCGCGGGTTTAAAGGTGGTTTTAACACGCGGGTTTAAAGCGGGTTAAAAACACGGGCTCGCTGAGCTAAAAAGTTTAAAAGTTTAAAAAAAAAAAGTTGCAGCTTGGATGGGCATGTGCAGAGCATCTACAGATGGTCTGCGCATGCGTTCGGGATTGTACACCAGTGATCTGTGCCGGCAGATGGGGGCATTCCTCCGATCGCCCCATATTCATATTTGAGGTTGAAGAATTCATGGGATCTGTCCGGATCGGACACGGATTGGTCCCGATTGGGTAGGTTCGTGAATCTAGCCCTTAATCCCCCATTTACAAGTCACTTAATCCCCCATTACAAGTCACTTAATCCCCCGGGTACATTAGATAGTGTGCGAGCCCACCAGGACAGACAGGGAAAACTATTTAGGCTACATGTGGTATATAAATACTAACATTTATAAAAATCATGCTTAGCGCCTTGTGCATCGCATAACTTATAGGCGCGCTCATGTAGGCTAGCTAAACCAGGCTTAAATGCCTATGCTTAAGTTGTGTGCAGATTGGATGCATTCTGTAACAATTCGCATGACTTCTTGGAATGCCCCCAAGTCCACTCCTGGACACACCCCCTTTTCAAATTCATGTACTGCAACCGCTGCATACTTTTTATAGACTTGCACTTTCCCTGAGTTGTGTGCATAACTTTTAATTAGTCCCAATTAGTGCCAATTACAAGGTTCTAATTGCCAATTATAGGTGACCAAATGGACAATTAAGTTGCGTAAACACATCAGCTACATGTACTGATGTAGTTAAGGTGGTGTACATATAATATACAGAATTTGGGGGTATATACACAGAAAAAAATGGATATTTTCCTTAAAAAAAAAAAAAAACTCAGATGACGTATCTGAGGAAAGCTCAAAAAGAGGGTATGTCCTCTTAACAGAGGATGCATGGTCAGAGCACTAGGCTGAGAACCACCAAACTACTACTTAGTGTTTCTATGGCGTTGCTAGATGTATGTATTGCTGTACATTAGAAAGCTCAAGACATGGTCCCTGCCCAGAAGAACTTACAATCTACTTAGAGAAACATGACAAGTAGGCCGCTGGGGGGGAGGTCATCAGGCATGAATGCCTTCAGATTCACTGCTGCTCCCTTTGATGGTGGGCAATCCACTTAACCCTCTATTACTTTTTTATGAGTGAAGGAGTAATCTAATGGTTAGTACAGAAGCCTGAGAACCAGGGGAACTGGGGTTTTATCCCTACTGTAGTTTCTTGTGGATTTGGGCAAGTCATTTAACCCCTCCATTACCCCGGGTGCAAAATAAAGTAACATAATAACATAGTAGATGATGGCAGATAAAGATCCAAAATGGTCCATCCAATCTGCCCATGATTCAATCTAAAAATTTGTTTTGTTTTGTTTTGTTTTTCCTTCTTAGCTATTTCTGGGCAAGAAGCCAAAGCTCTGCTCAGTACTGTTCTTAGGTTCCGACTACTGAAGTCTCCTGAAGTAGTTGGAACCTAAGATGCTTTGAAAACAAACAAGTGAAAAGAGCTATTCTCACAATGACCTCTTGGCCAAAATAGTTGCACTTGATCAAGCTGCAAGTATTAAGTCAGAGGTGGCTGTTTTAGGAGTCAGAAAAACTGGAAAGGTTTTCAGAACTTGGTTAAAAAAAAAAATGTGACGCTACAACAATGATGAAGCCTCTTATCCAGGAGGCTGCTACTTTCCCTGGATACAGGTTCAGGAGAAGTTCTACAGGATGAAAATTCCTCTCTTAAGCTGTAAGAGAAGAGTTTCTCGTCCTGATGTGTAAAAATTGGACACAAAACACTACAGACTTTAAACAAAATCTTCGAGATTTATTATAATAAAGGCAAATTAAGTATCAAATTATAAAGTAGTTATGTGTTCAATTGGAAGAGATATGAAACCCGCATTACTTCTAGTCAAATCTCTTCAACAGACTCTAGTCAAAGCTTTACATTTTATCCTTTCTTTGACATTAACATATAATAGTCTGACATGTAAGCTTTCTAAACACGTATATCCTGAGGAGCCTAGTTCATTTACAAAAATGTATTTTTCCCCAAATAATTATCCAAATTAACCCTTGATAGTCTGAACTAAAGATAAATTTCCAATGTAAAAGATAGACCAGTAATTGCTCATGACATCCAATAGATGTCAGTGTTACTCCTTTTCTCCATATAACAACTGACATTTGTTACCTGTTAGCCATATATTATATCCGTAGAAAAATTCTATTTCCTGGGTTATAAAAACACTTCCTTAACATCTGTATAAACTCTTAATTAATTTTTTGTGTTCGTTATCTATAAGAAACAGTGGCTTTCACAAGGCATTCACATAATTATGTGTAAGTCTATATATAAAGACAGTATTCCTGTTTCCTCCAAAATCTTTATCTTTCGCTTCCAAGATTATTTAAACAATGGTATATGGATTTACTTATGTCTTAGAAGTCACAAGTCAACTTTTGAACTTCCTTAGCATTAGCTAAAATGTAGCATCAGCAATTTAAACTTTTCAATCCTTAATTACAATTGCCTCAGACTGTGTCACTATAGATTCATCTGAGTCCCAAATCTTTACTAGACACCTTATTTTAATTCATTCTTAACCTCAATTTTCTGTGACACCTTATCCATTGCACCTGTAAGTTTCAGAAATTTCTCAACACTCTTCAGAAATCAGGCAAACTGCTTTGATTGTAAGCACAGAAAGACAGCATATCGAGTTCCATCCCCATTCCCACTAACTCATTACCTGCCTCCTAATACATCCTTATATTCCTCAGTTCTTAATTCTATTTCTGGGGAGTTCAGGAAAGAAATCTCTCACATAAATGTGGTTAAAAATAGTCAAAACTTTGAGAAGCGTTTCTGCATCCACCAACATAATGGGATGTCAGAAAGGCTTCCCCAATACAGGTGACTGGCCATTTTACTGACATCATTAATTAATTCATTATTAAATATATGTAGTTGGTACATCTTCTAATCACAATCCATTTACAAATTGAAATCACGTGGTTTTTGAATTTTACTTTGCTAGTAATTTCCTTAGCAACAGTGACTTAACTCATCACATGCTAACTCATCAATATTTGACCTAACTATGTAAGTGGAAGAAAACTATGTTCTTATAAACAGATGTGTTTTTCTCTCTAAACCGTCTAAACAACCACTGGAAGAAAAATATGTTTATCAGAAACTGTCTCATTTGCTAAACAGTATATTTCTGCAACCACATGGTTATAGTCACATGATTTCCCCTAACTCCTCAAGCTTATTTGTAGTGGCCTGCTATGTTATGGCTCCAGCATCTTGTTTCAGACATTAAACCATAATATTTTGTTCTATGAAGGAAAAATATGTACTCTGCGAATTCTGTTGTTTATACTTTGCTGTGTGTGAAGGATTTCTATTATTCAGTTATAATATTAGTGTCTTTCAGAGCCCTAACTAAAAGTGTATCTAATACATATTAGTTATGGGGGCCATATTAGTTATGTCTCCCCTATATTCTGCACAATACAATTCTTCTCATCAGATTCTAAGCCATCTGGGGACAGTGAACCTGAATGTAATTCACCTTGACTTGCTACTGAAAAAGATGTCGGATAAATTCAAATAAATTAATTACTGCCCAAGGCCTTACACTTTGGACGTATCCAGTGGCATAGCGAAGGTGGGTGGTGCCCCTCCTGTGTCCTCCTCTCCACCCCACCCCACCCTGCTCTTCTGCAGCCCCATGCCACACTCGTGCCGTCTCTTCCCACCCCGTACTTCTAAATCTTCTGCTGCTGCTCAAACTGGCTCTTCCTCTGACATCACTTCCTGACCCCGTGACCCAGAAATGATTTCAAAAGGGAGCCAGACCTGAACAAGCAACAGGGCTAGAGTAAGTTGCTCATGCTTGTGAAGATTTTAAAGAGGTATGAGGATGGGAAAGGGAGGGCATGAGCATGGCATATGGGGTGGAGTGGTGCCAGCTCCCCCACCAAGACGGCACCCGGGGCAGTCTTCCCCCTCTACCTATGCCACTGGATATATCTTGTCCCACAGAAATCAGGATAGCACTGCTTCTTACCTGCAATTGCCTTTTTCTCTATGGGCTTCTGACCTACATGGACTGGTGGGTCTAGCACAATTACAGGGGACCTAAGTGGTTCAGATTGTAGATGGTAGTTGGCAGTGACGGCGAATGATGCAGGGAAATATTATCATTTGGTAGTCACAAGGGAGGCCTGGGAGAGGAACGTGCACTGATTGTCCAGCAAGCCTTCACTATCATTGAGCCTAAAGTTTGTCCTTTACGTTGGTAAGAAACAGATTCAAGGTGTTGATTGTTTTATTTTCCATTATATCATCACAGTAACTGTCTTGTCCCCATATTCATGGAAGCAGGCTGCTTATTGTTTTGTATAGAGTAGAGAATGACAAGGGGACAAATTTTTCCCTGTCCCCACGGGAACTCATTTTCCTGTCCCTGCCCCATTCCTGCAAGCTCCATCCACATCTACACAAGCCTCAGACACTTTAAAATCATAAGTGTCTGAGGCCTGTGCAGTTAAGGCAGAGCTTACAGGAATGGGACAGGAACAGGGAGAGCAACAAAACTCGTGGGGATGGGATATGGAAATTGAGTTCCTGCGGAGACATGGAAAATTCTGTCCCAGTGTCATTCATAGAGTATTCATTGCCTATTCCTCTAAGGGGTGAGATTGTGCTCTCGCACTACAAAATTATGTAATTATAGTTCTAATCTATTCTAATATTTGTACGTCACGCATACCTGTGCAGGCTCAAGGCGACTTACAGTGTAATGAGAAAAAGGATACATATGACATAGAAGGGAATTGGGGAAGAAGGGGAGAAAAGATAGGAAATATATAGAGAGAAGCCTGGTCAATATCAAGAGAATACCGAGTGCTCATGTAGAGTTAATTTGTTGAAGAGAATTCAGTTCTTCAATTTCTTCCAAAATGAGTTGTGGTTGGGTTCCGTTCCGATTGTCTCTGAGAGGTTATTCCAGGTTTTGACTCCTAGGAAGGTGAGCATGGAGTGGAATATACACCGATATTTGAGGATTTTTGTTGAGGGAAGGTATAGTTGTATCTATTGAGAGTTCTGTGAGAGGCTGTAATAGACTTCTTCAGAGTAGTGTTCTTGCTAAGCCAGGGAAGCAGCTGTGCAAATCATAATCTGTTCTGAGCAGCAGTTGGTTTGGGCTGGGTTGGCACGTGGTGAGCGTGCAAAGGCAAGCAATTTTTGAAAATTATGTCAAATTATATTTTTAAAAAATTTGAGAAGTAAAATTATTTCTATTGAAAAAGAGAAAATATAACTGTGTATCACATTGCAAGGAATGGTATTTGACCTTTACAAAAAATTTAATATTAGACAAAGGGAACCCGAGTAAACACCTGAATGCATTTCTTTAAGGAATAAAAATATCCAAACACCTGTTTCACTTCATGAACAAAGTTACTTTCTCATTAAACTTAATAACCACTTTTTAGCAGCAATAATTGCAATCAAATGCTTCCTATAATTTTTGTCTTCTGATCTTGTCATTTTTCCAAATAGGATAAACAGAGTCAAGGTCAACTTCAAAGCCATCAGCTAGATATAATTTGATATGTATTAGCATTTCTAGATGATAGACCTCCAATTAGCTGACATTTTGCACCTCCCTGGGAACAACTTCCAATGCCATTATCTAGTTTTCTTTTAAGTACAGGTTGAATCTGAAATACTAAGGGGTATATAATCAAAACAAAAATACATCACAAAACTGGTCTAAGGCAGTACTTGGACAACCTAAAAGACAGGTTGTCCAAGTGCTGATAATTGAAGCCGGTTTTTGGACATATCTAGAGAATTTTTAGGCCTCTGAATCCTGCTGTATGCCCAGAGCTCAAAGGGCCAGTTTTGGAGGAGTGGTTAGGGCAGGAGGTAGGCAGGATATGGGCCAACCTGGACTTAGTTGTCCTGCAGCGATAATCGAAAGTTTGACAAGGTTGCCTGGATGGAACTTATATATTTTGACTTAGATGACGTTAAAACAAGCATAAGTTCTGGACTGGCTTGCCGCTGAGCTGATCGTGACAAATAATCTCCAGGCCGCGATCAGTTTAGTGGCCCAGGCCACCCATTCCCCACTCCTGTGAAGACTACCAGCAGGAGAGATGCCCAATCCCTCCTGCTGGAACCCCCACCCCCCATGAACTCCGAAAAGTACTGCTGGCAGGAGGGATGCCCAAGTCCTCCTGCCAGAACCCTCCATCCCCCGAAAGTTCACCGACAGGAGGTATGCCTAGTCCCTCCTGCTGGACACCCCCACCCCCTAAAAGTTAGGCCACAGGACCCCCCCAGCCCACCCTGACCTCCACACATGGAAGGACCTAAGGGATCTGGCCATTTGGAATCTTAGGCCACTCCCAGAAAATCCCAGAATGCACTGGGAGACAGGCCTATGGGAGGGTCCTTAGGTTCCTGGGCAAATCAGCCCCAGTACATCCCACGATGCACCAGGAAGGAGCAGGCCTGCCATGCTGGTGAAGGCGGGTCAGATAGACAGACGGAATAAGCATCTGGCTGGCTGGCTTTGTGTGTGTGTGTTTGGGGAGGTTAGGGTAGGCTTTGTGGTGGTCCGGAGGGAGGAATTGGGCATCCCTCCTGCCGGCGATGCATACGGGGGACAGTTCACCGATTCTCTAACCGGTCCTTATGACAGGCACCAGTAGAGAATCATGGTTTTAAGTGAAGGACTTGTCCCTCCCATGCCTACAAGGTCTTGTTTTGGGCGTTTGGGACTTGGGTGAGTTTTTGGTTGGGAATACGAGTTAAAGATAGGTGTAGTGGCAGGCTAGGTGATTAAACGCCTGAACGTACAGGTAGGCCATTCTCAAAAAAAAACCCACATTTTGGACATTTTTTCGAGAATGGACATTTCCCTGCTGCCAATTTGGGTGCCTAGCATAAAAGGGACTTAGATATTTTTTTAATTATTCCCCCTCCACATGTTCCTGCTATTGCTGTTTCTATGAGGTCTGTTCAAAAAGTTCCAGGACAGTTTGAATTGCATCCCAATGGGAAGTTCTTTTGATATCAAGATGATAATGGAGATGGAACTCTCATATGAGAAAAGACTAAAAAGATTTGGGCTTTTCAGCTTGGAATCAGGAGTAAAGTGCTAAACTGGTTTCATGGCTTCCTTATATCCCACACCTATCAGGTACGCTTCAATAATGATCTTTCCAATACCTGGAACAACCCATCCGGTGTACCGCAAGGGTCACTGCTTTCCCCATTGCTCTTCAATATCTACATGACCTCACTGGGCGTACAATTAACCCAGCTGGGGATAAAATTATTCAGTTACGCAAATGACTTCACGATCATCATCCCATTTGCCAACTCCATCTTGGAAATTATTCCCAAAGCATCAGAAGCCATAAACTTGATGGAGAACTGGATGACAGACTTCAAGCTCAAGCTCAATACAGAGAAGCAAAATTTTTCGTTGCTTCGCCACACCCGCTTGACATCAAAACACCACTAGGCATCAATAAACTTAATTGCCCTATTCAGCCCACCATGAAGATACTGGGTGTAACTCTTGACCAATGCTTAACCATGAAAGACCAGGTGAACTCCTTAATCAAAAAGGGTTTTCTCACCCTCTGGAAGCTTAAATCCATTAAATCATATTTTGATAACTCAGCATTCAGAATCCTGGTACAATCCCTCATACTAAGTCAACTTGACTACTGTAACATCGCCTATTTAGCAATCTCCCAAAAGAATATGCGTCACTTACAATTAATGCAAAATGCTGCGGTCAGACTTATCTTCGGTCTAAAGAAATTTGATCACGTGACGCCATACTACAGGCAGCTACACTGGCTGCCGTTGGAAGCTCACGTAAAATTTAAGTTCGCCTGCCTCTGCTTTAAAGTTCTATACGGTCTAGCCCCTAAATAAATAACTGACCTCTTCTCCTTCTCAGCCAACAGACACAAGAGAAGCTCCCATTCAACTTTGTTTCCCCCCCAGTTAGAGGATGCAAACTGAAAAAAACACCATGAACTCCTTTTCTTACATCAGGCAGCTTTATGGGGTAAAGATCTAGAACAACTGCTCTCACCCACTACTTATGAGGAATTCAGGAAGCGCCTAAAAACACACTTGTTCCGGAAGTATCTAGACAGCTGACCCGTTCTTCTCTTCCCCCTCTATAACGGTTCTCTCACCCAATCTCCCTCTTGCTTTCACTTCCCTTAAGTTCTCTCAATTTGTACTTTTATTGTTCTTTTGTAAACCACATAGAACTTCACGGTACTGCGGTATATAAACTGTTGTTATTATTATTATTATTATATGATTGAAATCTAGAAAACCCTAAGTGGTGTAGAATGGGGACCCTTGATGAATTTAGAGTAATATTTTAAAAACCAATAGGAGAAAATATTTTTTCACTCAGAGAATGGTTAAACTCTGGAATGTGTTGGCAGAGGATGTGGTAAGAGCAGTTAATGTAGCTGGCTTTAAGAAAGGTTTGGACAAGTTCTTTGAGGAAACTTACATCGTCTGCTGTTGAGGGAGACATAGGATGGTAGCATGGAATGCTGCTCCTATTTGGGTTTTTGCCAGGTACTTATGACTTGGATTGGCCTCCACAAACACAGGATACTGGTCTAAATGGATCACTGGTATGACCCAGTAAGGCTATTCTTATGTTCTTATGATATGCACTAGGTAGTGTTGAGTAGCTTGAAACCTCACGAGTAACCTCCTTTTTTTCTGTTGTTTTATATCTTTTTTTCGTCTCTGAGCTACAACAGTTTTTGTGAAAGTGTGTTTTCATGATCATCTAGTTTTCATCATGTGCAATCTCAATGAGCAGCTCTACAACGTGAAGTTCTGTTTTAAATTGGGTAAGACCGCCACAGAAATTTATGAAATGAAGTGATGAAAACAGGTTTTTTTACAGTCACAGCATTGTTCACTATGAATTTCTACCACAATGATAAACTGTCAACCAATATTTCTATCTGAAAGTGTTGAAATGACTCTGTGAAAGAATCAGGAGGTAGTGGTCCGAACTTTGGAGGGAGCAGATATGTTTCCTGCATCACGACAACATGCCCACTCATGCCACCATCAAAATTTATAAATTTTGCACAGAAAGGGTGATGACAGTTCTTCCCCAGCCATTTTACTCTCCTGTCTTGGGCCCTGTTGACTTCTTGTTTCCTAAACTTAAATCCGCACTGAAAGGAAAGTGATTTGACACCATTGAAGATATAAAGCAAAATTCAATGCAGCAACTTTTGGTGAATCCTGAAGAAGCATTTAAGGACTGGGAATAAGGGAATAACGAGTAGATCGGAGAAAGTCATAATGCCGCTTTATAGAGTGATGGTCAGACCACACTTGGAATACTGCGTCCAGCATTGGTCTCCATACCTAAAGAAATATATCAAACTGCTAGAGAGTGTGCAGAGACGAGCAACAAAGCTGGTGAAAGGTATGGAGAACCTGGATTACGAGGAAAGACTTAAGAGATTGGAGTTGTCCTCCCTTGAGAAAAGGAGACTACGAGGGGATATGATCGAGACATTCAAAATACTGAAAGGAATCGACAAAATAGAGCAGGAAAAAATGTTATTTACAATGTCCAATGTGGCACGGACAAGAGGACATGGGCTGAAGCTAAGAGGTGACAAGTTCAAGACAAATATCAGGAAGTTCTGCTTCACGCAACGAGTGGTGGACACCTGGAATACTCTCCCAGAAGAGGTAATTGCGGAATCCACCGTTCTAGGATTTAAGGGTAAGTTAGATGTACATCTCCTTATAAATGGCATGAAGTGACATGGGTAAGGGTAAGCTAGATGCACTTCTCTTTACAAGAAGCTTAGAGCGATATGGGGACCAAAACTATGCCAGGGTACACCTGGCGGGGCCTCCGCGTGTGCGGATCGCCGGACTTGATGGACCTAGGTTCAGTTCCGGAGATGGCGCTTCTTATGTTCTTATGACTGTTTCCAGAAGTGGAAATGACATTGGGAAATGTGTGTATGTAGGTAAGGGGAGTACTTTGAAGGGGACCCAATGGAATAAGTTGTAAGAGTGTTTAATAAATTTCTATAAAATCAGTCCTGGAACCTTTTGAACAGACCTCGTAGCTTTGCTGACAGCATGTTAGGGTGCCCACTGGAGCATAAGTTAAGGCATCATTTATAGAATTTCCCTCAAAGAGTGTGTGTTAAGTGTACTTTTCCAATAGTGGGTGAATGTACACATTATTTGCATATGTACATACAGTTATCACCAAAGCTTTTTAAATACTTGAATATGAGCCTCAGAACACTACTCCAGGCTCAGTCTATCATAGCCTTAAGCTTGATGTATAGGTTCCTCACTGACTCAATATTATAAAGTGCAAGTGACAAATAATTAATTTAAAAAAATGTTTAAATACTTTTAAACTCAGCCATATTTAGCTCTCTATTTTATATATGTTTTTAACTCGAAAGTATTAAAGCAGTACTTAGCTTTAAATTTCTGATTCAGTTAGTTTGGGAATAGTCTGCCGACATGTTTCGTTGGAGTTTTTTCAAAGGCGTATTCCCTGTAACAAAACAAGACGTGTGTCAGTATTTTATACTCTTCAAAAACACTCATTAGTTAAGACCTTTACCTTTCATCCATATTATAAAGAAGAGTCTAGCTCACCATTATTTTATTCCCAACCATTTTCAGAAACCACTTCAGTTAGTCTAAAATGGCGGCAGCATTTGAGTAGTGAGTTTATATACCCTGCCTTCTACATAGCTGATTGCCAATGTGATTTCCCGGCACAGCCTCCATACAGGGCAGAAGGGGGGGAATGGTAAAGCAGAGAATGGGAGTCCAGTGGTGGAAGGGTCTGTGGGGACTTTTACACTGGTGGAAAAAGAGATCTGGTCTTGTGCGTGTTGACCAGTCCTGACAGGGGGAACTGGTGCAACGGAGAAGCCCTGTGGCGGGAGGGTCCGGTGAGACCTATATACCAGTGGTGATATAGCTAGGTCTTCAACATTGGGGTTCTCTTCTTGCTCAAGGTGTAGATTGATATCTCCTGCTAAGTGGTTGTGGGTGCCGGCTTCCGAGTTCGTGAGAAGGAATTCATAGTAGTCTTCTTTTGCTAGATTCCATTTATTAGGGGGTATGTAGAATAGTGTGATGATAAGGTTATCAATGTAGTCAGTTTTGCAGATTTTGCAGGTGAGGATTTCCAGGTTATTAGTTGATTTGGAATCTAGGATTTGGAAGTGAAAGTGGTCACAGAGAATGATGGCCAGACTACCTCCCCTTTTAGAGTTTCTTGAGAGGGGGATGATTTTGTAATGTGGTGGGAGAATATCCGCTATGATTACATCCTGGTCACAAATGAGCCATGTTTCGGTTAGAAGTACAATTTCTAGATGGGTTTCTTCCAGCCAATCTTTGAAGATTTGGGCCTTATTTCTAACTGAGCGAATGTTCAGGTAGGCGCCGGGAAGAGTGGATTGTTCTGGGAGGGGCGAAGGTTCCGTACGTTGTAAATTTTTTAGGGATCGTTTTCTTTTGTGTGCTGGTCTTGGTGGGTGGCGGGTAGTGTTGATCACAGGGATGGGGAAAGGACCTGTTTCTGTGATGTCATGAATGAGCCGGTGGGGGCGGAGGAATTTATCAGGTTCTGGGATTCTAGTCCATGCAATGTAGGTTGGTATAGGTTCGAAGGCTAAAGCTTTTGTAATCCAGCCTCTTGTGCTAAGCAAGTAGAGGAGGAGGAGGGCAATGAGCTTGTGAGTGTGGATAGACATGTTGGGGTGGCAGTTAGGGTGGCAAAAAAGGGAGGCCGGGCTGGGGGGGGTAGGCTGGAGAGGCTAGGGAGGAGGGGAGATAGTCAATTAAGGGGAGGTGGACAAATACGAAAGACTCAAGAGCAGATGAGAGGAAAGGATCTGAAAATAGGTCTATGAACCGATGTTCAAGATGAGATTAGTAGCAGGTAAGATGAAAAGGACTATGAGTGGATCTGTACTAAGTGAGACAATGTGCAGGTATATTAGAGAGATTATGAACAGATCTATAAGATGGAATAAAGGTCTATGTTATACGAGATGTAAGTCTTGAGCAGTGAAGGGGGACGACTCGATCTCCCTTCCCCTTCACTGTGCTGGGGCAGGAAAAGGCCCGGTCTGCTGAGCCCTTAAGAGGGCTGGAGGCAGGCCAGGTGCCGAAACGGCTGCTGGGGGCAGGGCAAACCGCCGATCACGATGCTCCTCTGGTGCAGTGAAGGGGGACGACTCGATCTCCCTTCCCCTTCACTGTGCTGGGGCAAGAAAAGGCCCAGTCTGCTGAGCCCTTAAGAGGGCTGGAAGACAGGCCAGGTGCCGAAACGGCTGCTGGGGGAAGGGCAAACCGCCGATCACGATGCTCCTCCGGTGCAGTGAAGGGGGACGACTCGATCTCCCTTCCCCTTCACTGTGCTGGGGCAGGAAAAGGCCCGGTCTGCTGAGCCAGAGAGAGCGGGAGTCTATCCTTAACGCGCACAGAATAAGGTATTTAAATTAGTGTGGGGCCCGTTAGCAGCTTTTGTTGCATCTATTTAGGTTATATCTCTTTTCAAGTTAAATTAGGTTCGGTTCCATACACATCCGGGGAGGGAGGGGAGGTATTTCATAGCAATGTATTGGAATATGTCTATATTTCGGGTTTGTAAAGGATTGGGGGGACAATGATGATCTTTTAAAATTTGTTGTTCAAAGGTGTGTTTTTATGGTTGATATCTTTCAAATGTATACATTTGTATTGCACTGTTCATATTGGAAAATAATAAAAATTTACAAAAGGATAAAAGTTAAAAAAAAAAAAAAATGTTGCCTCCTTCTATTGAGAACGTCAATATGTGCATGTTACCTCTCGCTGGCATAAATCCTCTAAGAAACTCATGAGACTTCTACTGGTTGTCAAATTTTGATGTATGTTGAGATCCAAACCCAATTTTTGCTAGACATTAAAAGATGATACACTGATGTTAATTATAACGCTGGCCTACAGTATTGATCAAATCATTCAGAGAGTGACAGCAATATGCAATGATACAAACTTATTTGAAGTCTTTATCTTTTAGTGATGTAAAAACTTTACAAAAATACTGACCAGTCCAACTCATTATTGAGTCTAAAATGTTCCATGGTGTTAAATTTATATATCCACTTTGCCTCCTTTCTTTCTAACCTGTTTTTCCTGTCTCCTCCTCTTATAAACATGGAGGGGCATAATAAAAATAACAACACGTCTAAGTCCTTAGGCACCCAAAGTAGGCAGCAGGGAAATGTCCATTCTTGATAAAAACGTCCAAAATATTTGTTTTTTTTAGAATGGCCTATCTGTACATTCAGGCCCAGACCGCCAGATACACCGCTTTAAGCCTTATTCTCTAAAAAAAAAAATCACCCAAGTCCCAAGCACCCAATACAAGACCTTTTAGGAGTGGGAGGGACCAGTCCTTCACCTAAAACCGTGATTCTCTAACCGGCGTTTGTCATTTGAGACAGTTAGAGAATTGTGGAACTGTCCTCCCTGCCACAATGATCGCCTGAACCCATAAACACCCCCCCCCACAATCTTTACCAGCAGGAGAGATGCCCAATCTCTCCTGCTGGCACCCACGACCCCCCCCCCCTGAGAAATCGGCACGATGGCTCAGAGGGGCAGAGGGAGAGAGAAAGAAAGAAAGACAGGCAAGCGGGGAGAGAGAAAGAAGACAGAAATAAAGAGGGGGAAGGGGAGAGAGAAAGAAAGAAAGAAAAACAGAAAGAAAAGGGGAGGGGGCAGAAATAAATAAATATTGGATTTACAGAAGAAGGAAATGCAACCAGAGACTCATGAAATCACCAGACAAAAAGGTAGGAGAAATGATTTTATTTTTATTTTAGTGATCAAAATGTATCCATTTTGAAAATTTATACCTGCTGTCTATATTTTGCAATATGGCCCCCTTTTACTAAATCGCGATAGGGGCATTCATCACAGCTCCCTGTGCTAAAAACTGCTATTGTGGTTTATTAAAAGGGGAGGGGTATATTTGTCTATTATTGTATAGTTGTTACTGAGGTGACATTGCATATTTTAAAGTCATCTACTTTGACCTCTGAAAAAAAAAACCTGAATATAAATGATAATTAACATTTTCTCTGCGTACAGTGTGCTTTGTGTTTTTAAAATTTTATTGTTGGTAGATCATTTGATTTGGTCATTTTAAAAGTAGCTCACAAGCCAAAAAATTGTGGGCATCCCTGAGCTAGATCATATTTTTTTACCATCTGTTGGATAAACAAAATTTTTACATTGTACCATGATAACACAAATCTGCTCTATGAGCAGTCAAAATCTTGTCTCTATGTCAAATGGAAGGGAACAAAATTTATTTTAAATTTTTATGCCTTGAAAACACTATCCTTAAATCCTTTTGTTCAAATGCTGGATGGAGTTTAAGCCTGTCCCAGTAGTTTCTCAAAACCTCGTAATAAATTGATTATTAGAGGAATAACACATCACACAAGTCTCTATTGTATCTTCAGATTGTACACCTACACCTTTTTTGCTAGTTTTACTGTGTAATAAAAGATCCCTATTGAGGAACCTCACTCATCTGTATGTATTTCTCAAAATTTTTTCTGGATACCCTCTGTGTCAGTTTTAACTTCAACTTCTTTGCTTGTTTTTTAGTCTTCCAGTGAAGAACAATTATGCCTAATCCTAAGCATCTGAGAAAAGCCAACCCTTCCTTCAGTTTTCTAGGATGGCAACTTTCAAATTTCAAAAAGTATTTCTGTCAGTTGGTTTGATATGCACTCTTGTTTGAAAAATATTCTCGTTTTGTGTAACTAAGACGTCTAAAAAATTGATGCAAGTATCAGAACTTGCTATAGGAAACTGCAGATGTTCATCGCAAGTATTAATATATAGTAACACTTTCAATTTAAATTGATGCTTGAATGTCCAATGGTATGATATAAGAACAGCATAGGCTGATAACTAATTCAGGAAGCAAAAAGTCTCAGGACCCTCCCACCTCCACCAAAGTGGTTTGATAAAAGTGGTTGAGTGGTCGCCTCATTGGCAAAAAAACCTTCAATGAAAATAAAAGCTTTATGCTGTGCTTTGCTAACGAAAACAAAAAATATAGAAGAAATATATTTTCACTTATCTTCCGCTGATCAGTACACCGACGGTGACCAACATTTCACAAATCTGCTGCCTCAGGGTGTAACACAACTGATCAGACTTTAAAGTGGAACGCCGAACGTGTCTCCTGCATCGCAAGTATTAATCCATCTTCTAAAAGCTTGCAAGTCTGTATTTGTGCCCTTCCTTAACATGAATATATCATTGATGTAATGATGCCAAGTATAAATTTGTTGACTGAATGGTGATTGTTGTATCCATTCCTCCTCAAACTTAATCATGAATAAATTCACAATGGATGGTGCAAAAGTAGCACCCATCGCTATGCCTGAAATCTGTAGATATAGTTTATTTGAAACCAAAAATAAATTTTCAAGTAAAGCAATTCTAGTCAATTTGATCAAAAACTCAGATCGAATGAAATGTGGTCTGTCACTTGATTCCAAAGCAGACCAGACTATATCTATTGCTTTATCCTGAAGAATGGAGGTATAGAGCAAAGATACATCTAATGTTACCATCAAAAAAGGAAAGTCATTTGTGTCTATATTTTGGAGTATTTCTAGGAAATGAGAAGAATCTCTCACATATGAGGGACTTTTCTGAACAAAACCTTGCAAAAAATAATCCACAAATTTACTTAAGGGTTCCAATACTGATTTCCTTGAGGATATAATTGTTTGATCTGGTGGACTCTCCAAACTTTTGTGGATCTTAGGTAAGAAATATAATACTGAAATTAAAGGATTTTTGATGTTCAAAAACCTACAATCTTTGGGTGACAAAAAACCTTCATCTGATGCCTCTTTGGTCAACCTTTTGATCATATTTTGAAGGCAAGAAGTAGGGTCCATTTTTATCAGTTTGAAAGTTTCTTTATCATCTAACGGACGATATGCTTCTTTGAGATACTCATCTCTGTCTATCAAGACAATTGCACCCCCCCCCCCCTTCTCTGCTTCTCTGATGTCATCAGATTGCAAATTTTTCATGGCATTCCTAAGGTCTCTGGAAAGATTGTTGAAACCATTAACATTGGATCTTGCCACATTTTTCACTTATTTGAAGACCTTCTGTTTAAAAGGTGCCACTGTATTGTCCATTGGACCTGGTGGGTACCACTTTGAACGAGGTTTCATAACAGATTTATCATTATTTTCTTCTTTGTCATGAAAAAATATTCTTAATTGTAGTTTCCTGATAAATCTTTCAAAATCTATGTTGAGCTGAAAACTATCAAAAGAAACTGATGGCGCATAAGACAACCCACATTCTAAAATTTTTAAATGCTATTTGACACTTGTAAAGTAGCACTTGATAACAAAGTGCAAGATCTAATAGATAGTGCCTAGTATTTATTAATTTTGATTATCTAGGACTTTGAACCATTCTATTTTTGTTACTATTTTTGTAGATATTGACACGTGCCCTGAAGAAGCCTATTTGGGTGAAATTGGACCCATCGGCACTCTGGTTGGTTAACCGCGAGCAATGGAGAGTACATCTGTACATACAGCATATGAAAGATAAGTGACTTTGGTGCATGTTCAAGTTGCACCTTTAAATTATCAGCAGTTACCTCCCATGATTTTAAGTGCCATTTTCATAGTCAAAAGAAGATAAAGATAAAAGAAACTAAATAAAAGAACCAAAAGAAATAAAAAAAATTAGAAAATAAAGTTGACTTATCTGAAAAAGTTTTATGAAGGTTTTTCTGGATCAATGAAAGGAAATTTAAAACTCTAATAACCAATGGACTTTAATTTCGTCCACGGTTTGGATTTTTATAGTGGCATGCATCTTCAACAAATAGACTTCTAGTTGTTTGATACATTGTATATTTTTGATTTATTTCCATTTTTGATTTGTTACATATTGACAGACAGACTTAAAGATCTCAATATGCATATTTTAGAGGAAAGGCGGGAGAGGGGAGATATGATAGAGACGTTTAAATTACAAGTCAGTACAAAAATGTTACTCGCAGAGGTGGGCTTTGTTACCACGATAACCATTTAATTTAAATAAGTGGAGAAAAAGCATCTCAAATTGCTTTATAGTAACAGCGATCCCTAAGGATTCTGAGAAGCATATATTCTTTTCATTGTCAAAAAGACGCCCGATGATACAACTATCAGGCGTCTACCAGATTCTTGGCAACTTTAAATCCTTGAAGCAGCTACAACTGGCGAAACAAGGCACTTGGATCATGGCTTTCGAACTGGGAATCTGGTAGATGCCGGATAGTTGTATCATCGGGCCGCAGAAGAATTGTTGCATCGGCGATTGTGGTGTCGCCCCAGGCCATGGTTTCAAGCTAAGTAAAGACCTTTTCATTCCCTGTGCACAGTGGTGGGTTTAGTGCCCAGTTGATAATTACATTTTCTGATGTGGAGTTTTATTGCCAATGAAAAGAATATATGCAACTTAGAATCCTTAGGGATCGCTAATACCTACGTGGCATAAATGCGCATGAGTTGAGTCTCTTGCATTTGAAAGGAAGCTCTGGAATGAGAGGGCATAGGATGAAGTTGAGAGGTGATAGGATCAACAGTAATCTAAGGAAATACTTTTTTACATAAAGGGTGGTAGATGCGTGGAACAGTCTCCCGGAGGGAAGTGGTGAAGACAGAGACTATGTCATTCAGTAGATTCTTCTAATCACACAAGGCATGTTTTCTCCTCATATATCTTTTCTATTGACCATAGACCAACTGCACAATGATGATGATAACGATGATTGTTATTATTACTAAAGCCCTATCAGACATTCCAATCAAATTAATACCTATCTCTCAGTTAATTAATCCAATGATTCTGTAAGGTTATATTTAAAAAAATATATATAGTATTCATAATTTGAAATGAACATATCAGGAGCAAATATCTCTGGGGGCTGAAGCTTTCTTAAACAAAATCACATAAAGATCACATGTCCTCACAGCTGTTGGACCTCAGTTAGAGCCGGTTCACCTCATTCCTGGAATTGTACTCTTCTTGGTGTCCATGCAGAAGTCTACCTTTCCTACCTGTAATTCAACATTACTTCATAGAACATCTCACAGAATTGACTGAAGAGCAGGACAGAGAAGCGTTTACCATAGGATTTGCAGTTCCACACCTTGAAAGATGGGAGCTTATTCAGTTTTAACTTTATTGATTTTTTGTGATGTCCTGGGCAAGACCAGTGAGCACCAGTGTATGCCCTTAAATGGATGGATTGATACCCAAGGATACTACAGGAACGGGGATATCACAATTGGCGGAATTCTACCTATAAGAGCTTTTCATTTAACTGAGCCTTTATCTTTCAGAAGTCCCCATATAGAAGGAAATGCTATGTAAGTACCATCATAGCTGGCTACTATCCAAAACCTGCTTGTGAATTATGCTTTATTTAGCTATGGGTATAATCTTAGATGTACATTATATATTAGAGGAATATGTACAATAGATGCAAGATGCTTTCCATGGATTTAGCATTATTCTTGGTTCCTCTTGGTTCCTCTGAAGAATTAATATTTATGCTTATTAAAGTCTTTATATATCGCATACACAGCCCAAAAGGATCAGAGTGAATCAAATTAATGAAAAGAACTCCATTTAAATAGGAAAGAAAAGGAAAAAGAATAACATTTCTAATACATAACATGCTATTACATCTGAATTAACAAATGAAACTAAAAATTAATTAATTAATACAAATTAAACAAAATTATAAAAATATATAAATACAGACTGGAGTCCCAAATTTATGTCATCAATTTAAAAAGACCATTTGAAAAAAAATATGACTTTAGATGTGTTTTGAAATTTTAAAATGATTCTTCCTTTCTCAATTCCACTGGCAAGCTGTTCCATAATATCGGGACTACATTTTTTTTTCAAAATGCACAATTTGGCAAGATGAGCCTTTGAAATATAGGGAACAACTTACTCTATTGTCATTCAAAGATCTTAATAAATGCCTAGGCGCATAAAACAACACCAGGTTAGAAAGATATAATGGTTGTAACTCGAACGACGCTCTATGGGCTCCTTTTATCAAGGCGCGCTACGGGGGTTAGCGCGTCGGACATTTCATCACGCGCTAACCCCCGCGGCAAGCCCAAAAAAATGAATGCCTCGTCAATGGAGGCGTTAGCGACTAGCGCGGCAGGCGGTTGAACGTGCGGTATTCCGCCCGTTTAACCCCTACCGCGCCTTGATAAAAGGACCCCTACGTGCTAACGTCAGAATCTTAAATTTGATCCTAAATTCCATTGGTAACCGGTGGAATTTCAACTACAAAGGAGTTACATGATCATGGATCTGTGCATGGCCTAACAACCGACTCGCAGAATTTTGTACTGTTTGAAAGCGTTTTAATTGCACTGCTGTTATTCCTGCATATACTAACCCCCCTGTTTTACTATGGTGCGCTAAGCATTTTAGCGTGCTTGCTAACAGCTAACGCGCCCATAGACTAACACGCACGCATCGGCATTTAGCACGTGGTTAGCATGCGCTAATATTTAGCGCACGCTAAAAAGCATAGCACACCTTAGTAAAAGGAGCCCTAAATTGCTATAATTTAATCTGAAAGCTCATGCTTATATAATGCTGGTATTACATTTGGCATAGAAGGTTTTACATTATTATACATTGGGACATGCTCTATATGTGATGCACCCCCCCCCAAAAAAAATCTGAATTTAACAGGTTGGCGCTTAGCACAATTGTCAAAGCTGCCTCTGAAATTAGGCGCAGTTCAAAGAATCACAAGTAGCAGCAGTCTGTGTGCCTAACATTTAGGTACTTTTCACCAGGGTTGAGGCTCCCGTATTAAATCTAAAAACAAATACAAAAATATACAACCTTAGCCACTGAGAATATCTATAGTTTACTCTTAATTTATATTCTATATTCCCTAACCAGGGCATCTCATTTATTATATGTAACTTAAATTATAGTAACTTACTATCGTGCTTCAAAAATACCGCTCCTCTCCATAAGATATCATGTTATGGTAGCGTCTGTTGTCACTTCCGGTTTACTTTTGGTCAGCTCTCGTCTGTCTTTCAGGAGACATCTGCCCCTACTACGTGATTAGCTCCAGTTTGAAGCTGTGATTTAAACCGGAACTGACGACAGACGCTACCATAACATGATATCTTATGGAGAGGAGCGGTATCTTTGAAGCACGATAGTAAGTTACTATAATTTAAGTTACATATAATAAATGAGATCCCTAGTTAGGGAATATAGAATATAAATTAAGAGTAAACTATAGATATTCTCAGTGGCTAAGGTTGTATATCTTTGTATTTGTTTTTAGATTTAATACGGGAGCCTCAACCCTGATGAAAAGCATTCTTCAAACATAGAAACATAGAAACATAGAAGATGACGGCAGAAAAGGGCTACAGCCCACCAAGTCTGCCCACTCTGCTTACCCACCCCCTGTCTATGCCCTAATGACCCAATTTCCTTATCTTGACCCTCGTAGGGATCCCACATGGTATCCCATTTATTCTTAAAGTCTGGCACGCTGTCTGCCTCGATCACCTGCTCTGGAAGCTTGTTCCAATGATCAACCACTCTCTCTGTGAAGAAATACTTTCTGGTGTCTGCAGCAGCCACTCTCTCCCTATTGGCTAAGGCTCTTAACATTTGCATCTCCTCTTCCTATAGGCTAAGGCTCTTTACACCTCAATTGTGATGTCATAGAACTTTCTGATTATAGAAACATAGAAACATGATGGCAGATAAAGGCCAAATGACCCATCATAGAAACATAGAAGATGACGGCAGAAAAGAGCTACAGCCCACCAAGTCTGCCCACTCTGCTTACCCACCCCCTGTCTATGCCCTAATGACCCAATTTCCTTATCTTGACCCTCGTAGGGATCCCACATGGGTATCCCATTTATTCTTAAAGTCTGGCACGCTGTCTGCCTCGATCACCTGCACTGGAAGCTTGTTCCAATGATCAACCACTCTCTCTGTGAAGAAATACTTTCTGGTGTCGCCATGAAATTTTCCGCCCCTGAGTTTGAGCGGGTGCCCTCTTGTGGCCGAGGGTCCCTTGAGAAAGAAAATATCATCTTCCACTTCGACACGTCCCGTGAGGCACTTAAATGTTTCGATCATGTCTCCCCTCTCCCTACTTTCCTCGAGAGTGTAGAGCTGCAATTTGTTCAGTCTCTCTTCGTACGAGAGACCCTTGAGTCCCGAGATCATCCTGGTGGCCGTCCGCTGAACCGATTCAATTCTGCGCACATGTGCGTGTTGGTAGAGGCGCTCCCAAAAATCAACTTCTAATATTAATCTAAGTATAAGTACCATTTAAGTGCAACATTTTATAGCAATAAAAACCAGGCCTAAATCCCTACACTTAAGTTGAGCAAGGATTGTCCATATTTTATAAACAGTGCACCTAATTTATAGCAGTGCACCTAATACCCATGATCCATCCTTGCTCCTCCCCTGGTCGAAGCCCCTTTTCAGATCTGCACGTTTGAATTGCACACACCCTCTTTTACAAAGGTGCGCCGTGCTTTTTAGCGCGGGAAATATTACCGCGCACTAAACATACGCCAACGCATGCATGTTATCCTATGGACGCGTTAGCGGTTCGTGCACGCGTTGATTCAGCACGCGCTAAATCCATGCTCAAAAACTTAGCGCGCCTTTGTAAAAGAGGGCCTTTATAGAATACACTTACCCCCTTTCTTTTACTAAGATGCACTAAGCGATTGGCGCGCACTAAACGCTAACGCATCCGTAGAATATAATGGATGCGTTAGAGTTTAGCATGTACTAAACCGGTTAGTATGTGCCAATTGGTTAGCGCACCTTAGTAAAAGAGGGGGGTTAGAAAACTGTAAGCATAAATTCTAATTAATGAAAATTAGTGATAATTATTTTTAATTACCAATAAACTCCAATGCTCATATCTATTTAAGAAACCTCTTTCTGGACTTCAGTCCATTTGGTCCAGAGAACTGCAATGTTCTGTCCCACCTGAGAACTGGAAGAGGATATGGACTCAAAGGATACGATGCACGGCTTCTGCTTCATTAAGACAAACTCTTTACTTTGTACTCCATAGAACAGTGGTTCCCAACCCTTTCCTGGAGGACCACCAGGCCAGTCGGGTTTTCAGGATAGCCCTAATGAATATGCATGAGAGAGATCTGCATATAATGGAGGTGCCAGGCATGCAAATTTGCACCATGCATATTCATCAGGGCTTTCCTGAAAACCCGACTGGCCTGGTGGTCCTCCAGGACAGGGTTGGGAACCACTGCCATAGAACATTGTAGACTCCGGTTAAGTTACAAAAATCGGATGCTAATAAATCTAATGCACATTGGAGCTGTAAAAAAGGAGGTGGGTACACTTGACTACTGCCCACCGGTTCAAACATTCTGGAAAGTGGTGTGGAATAAAATACAGAATATATTGGAAGTTCATATACCTTTTTCACATGGCATAGCGGTAGGTGGAACAATGCACTACTTCAGAGACCTTATTGACAGTTAATAAAAACAAATTGTTCTTGATACTGACTGGAGTGGCAATACAGTCAATAGTTAAGTTTCAAGCTTCAAGTTTAATGGTTCTTTTGATTAATCGCTTAATCATAATTCTAAGCGATGAACAATTTAAAATACAATCAATGGGAAACAATACAGTACAAACTTTAAACAATAACATAGGGTTAAAAAATAGTTCATCATATTCATAACATAAGGCAAAAAGGGGATACGAAATACAATTCAAGATAGAAAAGCAGAACAAAAAAGGAAAAGTACACGAGGGAAACAAATAAAAGCATAATATATTACAATAAAATCATTGGCCTAAGGATTATTAGATTAAATACCAAAGGCATCTTTAAAAACAGTATGTCTCTTTTATAAATATGAAGCTAACATAGCTGAAAGGTCTGGCAGTGGAGGAGTGTGTGGCGTGGTGGTTGAAGCTACAGCCTCTGCACCCTGGGGTTGTGAGTTCAAATCCCACGCTGCTCCTTGTGACCCTGGGCAAGTCGCTTAATCCTCCATAGCCCCAGGTACGTTAGATAAATTGTGAGCCCACCGGGACAGATAGGGAAAATGCTTGAGTACCTGATTGTAAAACCGCTTAGATAAGCTTGATAGGTGGTATATAAAATCCTAATAAACTTGAAACTTGAATATGGAGCCCTTTAGAGGGTTTTGTTAAGCAGTATGTGTGATCAAAGGGAAGACCTGCCGGACAAATGGGAGAGAGGTAAGGTGGGTGGGGGGTTTGGGTCATGGCGGGAGAGATGGATAGATAATGACACATTTCTGTTTAAAATTTTTATTGTATGTATACATATGTTTATAATATATTTATGTATTGCATTTTTCTGTAAGATGTTAAAATCTAATAAAGACTGAATTAAAAAAAACAAAAAAAAGCACTGATTGGCTTGTTAAACAATTAATTTGCACAAATGCGCACAGATTTGTGCACTCAATTTTAGTCTCACCATTGCCTCCAAACTAGTTACCTTTAAAAGACTTTTAGAAGGAAATTCTGTAAGGGCTGCCTAAAGTTAGGCACCTGCCAGCGGCTAAGTTAATTGCTTTAATCGGCTTTAAGTGGCACGATAATTGATCATAGATGCTTTCTGCCCAAAGATTAACCCCCCCCCTTTTACAAAACTGAAAAAGCAGTTTTGAGAGTCGGCTGGTGTTCTGAATGTTCTGCACTGCTCCCGACACTCATAGAGTTCCTATGAGCGTCGGGAGCAGCGCAGAGCATTCTGCATGCCGGCCTGTGCTAAAAATCAATTCCATGGTTTTGTAAGAGGGAGGAGGGAGAGATACATTACAATGTCCAGGCCTGGGAAGGCAGTAGGTGGGGAAGTCGGGAGAGCCGGCCAAACCTGGACACACTCCCTTCTTTTAAAAAATGTCCAGGCATCCGGATAGTTCTCTAAAATGAGGATATGTCCAGCTTTTCTTGGATATCTGGTAGCTCTTATTACAAAACAGGCTACATAATACCATACTATTTAGTTTGTTTACAGATTTTCATATCACCCTCCAAGTGCAAGCATCAGATCAATGTACATAGTCAAGAAATTAGAAATATAAAAATTAACGGGAATAATATTCATCAGGTGGTGATTAGCAGTTTATTAAATGCCGGCTGCCACAAGCTGATTTGGTCAATGTAAAAAAAACTAAGGGAATAAAGTCCAAAATCAATATTGTATCAAAAAATCCCCTTTTCTTATATATATATAAACACCTGTGTTATGTACTTTAAGAATGAATAGAAGCTAAGTATTTTACTATTCCATATGCTCAGAGATATGAAGCTCCTGGGAAACTTGTCCCCAATAGGGAGCTTGCCTCCCAATCATTGCATATTGTAGCCACCACTGTAGCTCAGTCCAGGGCTCTACAGCGCTCTCAGTGGTTACTTCCAAAATAGCACACTGACGTGTGACCCAAAATGGAGTCACCCAGCAGGACTGGACATTAAACAGGAACCATAAATCACAGCTACAACGATTGTAGTTCATAGGAGAATCATTCCATTTTATTCCTTCCTTCACAAAGGTAAGTAGATCATTAATGTAGCAGAAAAATTGTCAGAACTTCAAACAGCCTCAAAACCAAAAATACCAAAAGAAGCAAGCAACTAAAGCAGCACAAAATAAAGTTCAAGGCTTGCTCTCAGCATTAACTTAGTCTCAGCTGTGCCTGAGGATTCAGTTCTCCACAGAGCTAGTACTGACTGCTCCCAAGCAGGCAGTTTCAAAAAGCACAAATACAGTTCATGGCACTTGTTCCATAGCTCTAGTGCCTAAAGTTCTAATAAAGCCTCTGGCCAGTTCAGAGCACTGCCAGGAAAGGAGAGTGTCAGGTTTTGCAAACGAAAGGCCTCAATACAGGCTTTCAAAATTCCCGCCCAGGATGATAGCAAAACCTCTCCCAAACAATACACACTCCTAGCTTATCAAAACAAAAATAGTCCCAAACAATCCAGAGCAAAAATCACCACTCACTATTTGCTGGTAGAGACCCAGTCTACCTGCATGGCTTCAGCAAAATCTGGAGCGTACTCTGACAGACTTTCCTCACACTCCATGGGCTGTTCTTCTGGAAATAGCAGCTCCTCAGCTTGTCCAGCCTCTAACAGCTCCATGGGAATAGGCTGGTTGCTCCTGCTTGGCCCCGGGGACTCCCTAGGGAGAAAAGGTTTAAACCTTCTCCCTAGCTGACCTCCCTGTCTGTTCTCAACTGCAGGTTTAAATACTTTGGGGCAACGCCCTACTCTAGTTGAGTCAGCAGAGTAGCTGGGACCTCTTGGGCTCCCCCGGTGGTGGCTCGGGGATGAATCACCAAATTTTTCGTCAGATAAATCAGGCTCCCTCTGGTGGTCACCGGATAAACTATCAGTCTCAGGATTTACATGCACCTTCCTGATTCCACCTCGGGTTTTCATTTTTACTTTTTTTCCTGAACTAACAGGGACCCTGGCAGGCATCGTGTCTGCCTGGTCACAATATGAGAATACGATAGTTACACCCCATTGCTGATTAAATTGTAGAGCCAATAATAATAATAATAATTTATTTTTTGTATACCGCTATACCAAAAGTTCAAAGCGGTTCACAACAGGAGGGTTTGGAGAGTCTGAGACATCTGAATTAAACCCCATCAAATCAATTTGGACAGGCATTTCAACAACTTGGTTTGGGTTTCCTGAAGAAGAGACCCTCTGAAGTTCCTTGATAAAAGTGTCCAAAATTTTGACCCTTTTTGGTCTAACAAGATTGAAATGTTTTTCAAATGACTATTTTGAGAAGCGTTTGAATTTTGAACTTATAAGCTCTACAATTTAGTCAGCAAGGGGGTGTAACTATAATGTGACCATTTATTTTTTCCTCAGAATGGGACATCTACTAATTTTCAGTCCCACCCCCCAATCCCACCTCAGCCCCGCCCCAATCCCATCCTAACCCCACCCCTTATTTCTTCCATTCATTTTTAATGTACAGTACATATAATATCTTATTAATTTATAATGGTAGCCATAAAATTAAAATAAATAACAAAGCACACTGTATGCAGAGAAAATGTTAATTATCATTTATATTCGGGTGTTTTTCAAAGAGGTCAAGACAGATGATTTTAAAATATGCAATGTCACCTCAGTAACAACTATAGAAAAATAGAAAAATATAGTGCAAAATATAGACAGCAGATATAAATTCTCAAAGCTGACACATTTTGATCACTAAAATGAAAATAAAATCATTTTTCCTACCTTTTTGTTGTCTGGTGAGTCTCTGGTTGCACATCCTTCTGACTGTGCATCTGTTCTTTCTGTCTCCCTTTCATTCTTTCTCCCTGCCACCTTTCTGTCTCTTTCTCTCTCCCTGTCCCCTTTTTTTCTTTCTGTCTTTCTTTCTCTCTCCCTGTCCCCTTTTTTTCTTTCTGTCTTTCTTTCTCTCTCCCTGCCCCCTTACTTTCTTTCTTTATTTTTGTCGGCCCCCTTTCTTTCTGTCTTTCTTTCTCTCTCCCTGCCTCCCCTTTCTTTCTTTCTAACCACAAATCTCTCCCCTGTTGCATTTTTGAAGAATGTTAAGTCCAGAGCAGGGCTACCGCTGGCATTCAGGGCCATCTTTCCTATTTGCAGCAGGCTTGGGCACCTCCCGCAGCTGGTTGGCATCCAGCAGCAGCTCCTCCAGGCTGCGACTGTAGTGGTAGATCTCATCAGGCACAGCCTGCAGGGAGCAGTGCCGCTTGTCCACCGACTCCACATGCCGGTTGCAGCGCCAGAGGGGGATACACTTGAGCATGACGAGGGCCATCACCGATGAAGCTCAGGCTGCTCATATTCAGTGTGCAGATGTTGGGGCTGGGGGTGGGGCTGGGCTGCCCACATCCAACGTGCAGATGGGGGCCCCTCACACCATGGCCTAAGTCGGTTCCTCCTCACACCGCAGCCTAAGCCCCCAGAACGAACACTAGACTAAGGCCATAGGGAGGGAGGGGAAGTCATGTCAGGGGGGGGGGCACTGAGGAGAGCATGTGAGCTGAGGTCCCCGCACATTCTCCCTTGGCCCTCACAGCCAGCTGCTCGCACCCACAGGGAGAAATCCTGGGCTCCTTTTGGGCACTCTTGCACATTGTCCCCAAGCACAGTTTTGGGACGCCGAAATGTCCCGTTTTCAGAAAGAGAGCAACTAGACTCTAGGGTTTGACGAATTTACTCCAATTCTTTGAGACCGTGAACGAGCAAATTGATAGTGGAAAGCCGGTGGACATAATATACTTGGACTTCCAGAAAGCGTTCGACAAAGTTCCACACGAAAGACTTCTCAGGAAACTACAAAGCCATGGCATAGAGGGAGATATACAAAGATGGATAGGCAAATGGCTGGATAACAGGAAGCAGAGAGTGGGCATTAATGGGAAGTTCTCCGACTGGGAGATAGTGACTAGTGGTGTACCCCAGGGCTCAGTACTTGGACCGATCCTTTTTAATATTTATATCAATGACTTGGAAAACGGAACATCCAGTGAGATCATCAAGTTTGCAGATGACACAAAACTCTGCCAGGCAATCAGATCGCAGGAGGATAGTGAGGAACTCCAGAGCGATTTGTGTCGGTTAGAAAAATGGGCGGAGAAATGGCAGATGAAGTTCAACGTGGAGAAATGCAAGGTAATGCATTTAGGCAGTAAGAATAAGGAATACGAGTACAGAATGTCAGGTGCAAGTCTGGGAAAAAGTGTACAAGAAAGGGATCTGGGTGTACTGATAGATAGGACCCTGAAGCCGTCAGCACAATGCGCGGCAGCGGCAAAGAAGGCAAATAGAATGTTGGGCATGATAAAGAAAGGAATCTCGAGTAGATCGGAGAAAGTTATAATGCCGCTTTATAGGGCAATGGTCAGACCCCACTTGGAATACTGCGTCCAACATTGGCCTCCCTACCTAAAGAAGGATATAAAACTGCTGGAGAGGGTGCAGAGACGAGCAACCAAACTAGTGAAGGGTATGGAGAAACTGGTATATGAGGATCGACTTAAAACACTGGGATTGTTCTCCCTTGAGAAAAGGAGACTGCGTGGGGATATGATCGAGACCTTCAAAATACTGAAAGGAATCGACAAAATAGAGCAGAGAAGATTATTTACATTGTCCAATTTGACACGGACAAGAGGACATGAAATGAAGCTAAGGGGGGACAAGTTCAGGACTAATGTCAGAAAGTTCTGCTTCACACAGAGAGTGGTTGGCATCTGGAATACTCTCCCAGGGGAGATTATTGCAGAATCGACAGTCCTAGGCTTCAAAAGCAAACTAGATGCATATCTCCTTGAGAGAGGCTAATAAAGTATGGTTGGCTATAAAATAAACCAGGTGTATACCTGACAGGGCCTCCGCGTGTGCGGATCGCCGGACTTGATGGACCGAAGGTCTGATCCGGAGATGGCGCTTCTTATGTTCTTATGTTCTTAACTTTAAGAAGCTTTCTATTGCACTTATCATTTTTTATTACCACATAATAAATATACTTATATCACACTGATATACATAACATATTACCAAACCATACTCTCTGGACAAATGACACGCCAATTTTCAAAAAAGGATCAAGAGGAGAACCAGGCAACTACAGACCTGTGAGTCTTACGACTGTCCCTGGAAAGATGGTTGAAGCACTGATTAAAGATAGCATAGTCTGGCACTTGGATACACACGACCTGATGAGAGCCAGTCAACATGGCTTCAGGAAAGGGAAATCATGTTTGATGAATTTACTTCAATTTTTTGAGAATTTGAACAAACAAATTGATAGTGGAGAAGCGGTGGACATAATATATTTGGACTTCTAGAAAGCGTTCGACAAGGTTCCACATGAAAGACTTCTCAAGAAACTACAAAGCCATGGAATAGAGGGAAATATACTAAGATGGCTAGGCATATGGCTGGAGAACAGAAAGCAGAGAGTGGGCATAAATATGAAGTTCTCAGACTGGGAGAGAGTGACTAGCGGTGTGTCCCAGGGCTCGGTACTTAGGCCCATCTTATGTAATATTTCATCAATGACCTAGAAGAAGGAACATTGTGGCCATCAGTATTACCCAGAGCAGGTCTCTGTAGAAACTTGATGGCTACAAACAATAATGCAGTTGCGTGTGACCCGGCCTGGAGTCACCCTGCAGGACTGGAGTTTAAAGTAGCAATGAAAAATTCAATCAAACACAAATAAAGTTCCAACAGATATGGCTTGTCAGGATAAAGTTCTTTTTACTTAATTCCTTAAGGCAGGTAAGTACTTTTTCAGACTTTATAACCTCAGTCAGGTTTCCACACAGCCTTAATAACCAAAAACCAAAAAAAAAAAAAACTGCCAAAAGAGAAAAAGGCAGGAAAATAAAGCCGCTCACAATACAGTGCAACTTTCTTTCTGTGTTTCTTAAGTCCCACTTATCCCTGAGACCTCAGCTCAATACCGAGCTTACTCTGTCTGCTGAAAAGCAGGTATTTCACTTCATCAAAAAAATACAGTTCAGCATTCAAGTTTTCCTTAATTTATAGTCCTTGCAGCAAATGAAGGAAAGCCTCTGGCAATCAGAATATGGTTGCCAGGAAAAGGAGAGAGTCATAGGTTTTGCCAAAAACAAAGGCCTTCAGAAAAGGCTTTCAAATTCCCTCCCAGAATGGAAGCAAAACCTCTCCCCACTCTCTCTAAGCTTTCTCCCAAAACCAGCATTCAAAAACAAAATACACAGCACACAAACAGGTCCAAAACACACTCACTGTTTGTGACTCAAAGTCAGGTTCAGCTGCATAGGTTCAGGCAAATTACACTCACAGTCAGCACAAGACTCTTGGAAGTCCATAGGTTCTTCAAACAGGTAAGACAAATCCTCTGGCTGTTCAACCTCCATCGGTTCCATAGGTTGGGGCCTGTTGTCCCTGTTTGGCTCGGCAGGGTCCCTAGGGAGGCAAGGCCTAAACTTCCTCCCTAAGCGGCTTGCAGGTTTGAATGCCACTGCTGGCTTTTCTACCTTAGGGGCGTGCCCTGCTCTAGGTGAGTCAGCAGTAGCCCAGGGTCCTCTAGAGCTCCCCTGGTGGTGAGTTGTACATAATTCACCTCTCTCATCCCCAGATAAGTCAGGCTCCACCTGGTGGTCACTGACCCTGTTTCTCACAATAAATTCCTGAGAGATCCTGGAATCTTTCTTCCTGGGTTTTATTGTTACTTTATCTTTTACCTTAGCTGGGACCTTGACAGGGAGACTACCTGGCTGGTCACAACATCCAGTGAGATCATCAAGTTTGCAGATGACACAAAGCTATGCCGGGCAATCAGATCGCAGAAGGATAGTGAGGAACTCCAGAGTGACTTGTGTCAGTTAGAGAAATGGGCAGAGAAATGGCAGATGAAGTTTAATGTGGAAAAGTGCAAAATAATCCACTTAGGCAGAAAGAACAAGGAACACGAGTATAGAATGTCAGGTGCAACTCTGGGTAAGGGCGAACAAGAAAAGGACCTGATAGATAGGACCCTGAAACCGTCGGCACAATGCGCTGCAGTGGCAAAGAAAGCAAATAGAATGTTAGGCATGATAAAGAAAGGAATCGCGAGTAGATCAGAGAAAGTTATAATGCCGCTTTATAGAGCAATGGTCAGACCACACTTGGAATACTGTGTCCAACTTTGGTCTCCCAACCTAAAGAAGGATATAAAACTGCTGGAGAGGGTGCAGAGATGAGCAACAAAGCTAATAAAAGGTATGGAGAACTTGGAATACGAGGAACGACTTAAGAGACTGGGATTGTTCTCCCTTGAGAATAGGAGATTGTGAGGGGATATGATTGAGACTTTCAAAATACTGAAAGGAATCGACAAAATAGAGCAGGAAAAAAATTATTTACAATGTCCAATGTGACACGGAGAAGAGGACATGGACTGAAGCTAAGGGGGGACAAGTCCAGCACAAATATCAGGAAGTTCTACTTCATGCAATGAGTGGGTGGACACCTGGAATGCTCTCCCAGAGGAGGTTATTGCGGAATCCACCGTTCTAGGATTTAAAAGCAAACTAGATTCACATCTCCTTACGAGAGGCATAGAGGGATATGGATGACTAAAATTACACCAGGTGTACACCTAGCTGGGCCTCAGCGTGTGTGGATCGCCGGACTTGATGGACCGAAGGTCTGATCCAGAGATGGCAGTTCTTATTTTCTTATGTACACAACTATTTTCTTTATAAAATAACTCAATGGGAATGCCCCATTGAGCCAGAAAACCTGGACTGGAACAAAGCCTTTTCTGTTTTGGTTCCTTTCAAAACCACATTGTCCCATTTTTAAAATTATCACACGTTCTCTTGCTGTATTGCAAATTGTTATCATAGTCTCATGTTGCTCATCCACAATGATTATAGTTATGCCAGGGGTGGGCAACTCCAGTCCTCGAGGGCCGGAATCCAGTTGAGTTTTCAGGATTTCCCTAATGAATATGCATTGAAAGTGCATGCAAATAGATCTCATGCATATTCATTGGAGCAATCCTGAAAACCTGACTGGATTCCGGCCCTCGAGGACCGGAGTTGCCCACCCCTGTGCTTTCAGATATCACCGTTGGACTCTACAATCATGTTGCTCAGTCGGCCCAACACAGGGCTGTGTTTCGCTGGATCAGCATCTTCAGGAGCCACGACTGCTTCAGGTTTTCACTGAGTTATTTCACCTCTGCAATAAATTTCAATTTACTAGTGTGGTTCCATCTACTTGTTATCCTAATACTCTATAGTTTAACACAGTGATTCCCAACCCTGTCCTGGAGGAACACCAGGCCAATCGGGTTTTCAGGCTAGCCCTAATGAATATGCATGAGAGAGATTTGCATATGATGGAAGTGATAGGCATGCAAATTTGCTTCATGCATATTCATTAGGGCTAGCCTGAAAACCCAATTGGCCTGGTGTTCCTCCAGGACAGGGTTGGGAACCACTGGTTTAACATATACATAAGTATCTCAATATATATGAATGAAATTTACCTTATCATAGGTCATTTTATTATATTACATTACATTAGGGATTTCTATTCTGCGGATTACAAAAGAGTTAAAGAGGGTGTTTTACAAAAAGATTTGGGGGTTCGGGGGATTAGAGGGATGAAAGAAAGAAGCTTGAGAGGTTAGGACTTTTTAGGGATTTTTTGAAAAGTATAGTCTTTATTTCTTTACTGAAAGTTTTGTAATCTGGGGTCGTTATCAGAAGGTTGGCGATTTGGTTGTCTATTTTTGCTTCTTGAGTGGTTAGGAGGCCATCATATAGTTTTTTTTCCGTTTAACTTCTTTGATTGGCGGGTGTGTGAATGGGGTGTGAGTTTTCCTATGTCTGGTTGAGGTGGTTTGGATGAGGTTTGGATTTTATCATATAACAACAGCAGCAGCTAGGGACAGGTGAAGACTTCACACCTGGAAAGTGAAGACATCACATCTGGAAAAAAGAAGGGCCCCAACAGAGAAGAAAAAGCAGCTGGATCCAGATAAGTCAGCTCTACAAGTGCACACTACATGTAATTCATAGGAATTCTATGAGCATTGGAGTTTTCACCAGTGGCCAGTGATTAAAAAATACCAACAACCTATCGTGGTTTGATGAAAGGAGGCCTTAAAGAGGTATATGGTGATGGGCGGAGAGGAGGAAAGGCACCAGTGCCCCTCCTCCCTCCGAAGATGATGCCTAGGATTACCAGATTTTCCTTTCGGAAAACCCGGACCCCTAGCCCTGCCTACTTCCACCTATATCCTGCATCCAAGCCCGCCCTAGACCCGCCCCCCCCCCCCCCCCCCCACTGTCTGTGCTTGATGTCATCGCATGACGGCCATGCATGTGCAGACATCCTCCCTGCCCGACACAGCTTTTTTTTGAAAAGCCGTCCAGACCCCCAGACATGTCCTCAAAAGGAAGACATGTCTGGGGAAGTCTGCACATCTGGTAACCCTGGGTGTACCCCCTCCCCCTTCCTGCGTCACTGTCTGTGCGGCCCATCTATTAATGTAATGTAATTTATTTCTTATATACCGCTACATCCGTTAGGTTCTAAGCGGTTTACAGAAAATATACATTAAGATTAGAAATAAGAAAGGTACTTGGAAAATTCCCTTACTGTCCCGAAGGCTCACTAGTACCTGGAGGGTAATAGTGAAGTGAAAAGTAGAGTTAGAGGAAAAATAAAAATAAAATAAACATTTTAAAAAGACAGCATTGATCTAAATACTTTGGAAGGTATTAAGACCCCAAGATCCCCCAATGGCTTGTTTTAGTGCATTTTTCCCTTGGATGTTTTCTGTATGAAAATAGCCCTTAAAGAAAGACACACTGAGCGCAATTATGTCTAAAATATGATGATCTTTTGAAACAACATGATAGATGCTTTTCTGGTTTAAAAACGACACTTGGCACTGGATTTTTGGCCCGCGGCCCCTCTGAGCGGTACCAAACGACCTCATCCCCCACTTTAAATTAAATCACAACAAGAAGAACTCTCGCAGAATTCATCTATTCGCCTTCCCCTCCCTAAAACTATGCCCTCTCAAACGATTCGTTGACAAAACCTTCTCCTTCCAGGCGGCCAAAATAAACTCATGGCTTGCCCAAATTATACTTGACGCCCCCACTTACCTTGACTTCAGAAAAAAACTCAAAACTCACTTATTCCACAGACAGAATCCCTAACACTCCCTCTCGCGACTTCTACTTCCTTCAATACACTTGAACCCCCACCTTCCCCCCCTAGGTCCCCTCCAAACCTATTAACTTCCCGGTCACTCATGTATATTCCATGTACTATATTCCCAGTATATTCCTTGCATATTCCTTGTATTCTCCTTGTACCATACTCCTGTACTCTCCTTGTATATTACTTGTATATTCCTACTGATGGTATTTTATATCGACTTCATCTCGTTAAATTCCTGTTAACTTCAACAACGTGTACATTCCAAAAAACTGTAAATTCCAACGTTATTTTCATGTGTAATCTTATTAACTACTGTGAACCGCCTAGAACTCTCTGGGTATGGCGGTATACAAAATAAAGTTATTATTATTATTATTTCTCTACACGGAACGGCATTCTCTTCCTCGAGAATTCCCAAAGGACTCATATACCTAGCGCACCCTAGTATTGCAATGTTATTATTTTAACTTCTCTGCAGTGTGCTAAGCAGTTCTCCTTTTCTGTTCTGTAAGTCGCCTTGAACCTTTGCAGGCATAGTCCGACACACAAATACCAGATCAGATGCTCTGTACAACATCCAAAAATTAGATATGGACACAGTATTGAAAATGCCCCTCATCATGTCATTACAGGGTTTTTTATGACAACTATTTCAACTTGCTGGCCTTTATGTATGCAGTGGAAGAGATTAACAACAACCCAGAGCTCTTACCCAATCTCACTCTGGGGTTTCACCTTTATGACTCTATGACCCATACAATCTCTGCACTTCAGGTTGCCATGAAAATATTTTCAGGAACGAACCGTGGGATCCCTAATTACAATTGCAGGATATCTGGTCCATTGGCTGCTGTCATTGAGGGTCTTACAGGAGATATGTCAATGCACATGTCCAGTGTGCTTCAGATACACCACTATCCACAGGTAAGAGGGCCTATAGGGTCCTTGTTCAGCTTTCCTTATTAAGGGGTGCTTTTACTAAGGTGCGTTAGCCATTTTAGAGCGCGCTAAATGTACACGCACGCTAAATGCTAACGCGCCCATTATAAGTCTATGGACGCATTAGCGTTTCGCATGTGCTAAAACGGCTAACGCGCCTTAGTAAAAGGGCCCTTAAGTTTATATTATTTAATTACAGGCAAACCCCCCCCCCAAAAAAAAAAAAAAAAGTGGCATAATTCTATCTTATGAGGCCGGTATATGGGATAAATATCTTGGTAATTTTATATTAAGTTCCAACACCTATCTGGCATTTAGAAAAAAAAAAATTTTAAATTCTTTCTTCATTTTTATAACTTACATCAAGTGTAACAAAAAGTAACATCATTTTTTTTTTTTAAATTGTCTTAATAAAGACAATTAAAAAAAAAGTAACATCATTTTAACTTAAATATATCACTTGAAATTCTATAATTAATCATACTCAATATATTTTATCCCATTCCCTCCCAACTCTTCAATATATCATCCTATATAATAAAAGGTTAGCGTCGCATGCGTTTTTAAAAAAGCGTGATTACTGCCGCCGTGGTGTGTGATCCGTGGCCGTGTTCCATTTTAGAACCAGGCCAATGATCACTCTGGCCACTCCCCTCCTCCTACCCTCACTCACCCTGGAAGCCAGGCAAGCTCTCTTCCTGCCCGTGTCCTCGGCAGGGAACACACCTCGGCCCTCATTCGCCGCCGCTACTGTTGATCCTCCTGTAAAGAGCAGCCTGCGATGGTGGCCGGCTTTAGCGAACCTCGCAGGCCGCTCTCCAACTCGGTAGCACGTTCCCTCTGACGCGATCCTGTGCGTCAGAGGGAATGTGCTATCGAGGCTGGAGAGCGGCCTGCAAGGTTCGCTAAAGCCGGCCACCATCGCAGGCTGCTCTTCAGGAGGATCAGCAGCGTAAAAGGAGCCGCCACCGGCACTTTTAAAACTAACCTTCGGCCGCAGCAGGCCAGCCCGCGGGAAGGGAAGGGGGAGGGGCCGAACGGAGCAGGACAAATCGCATTAAGAGAAGGGAGGGGCCGAACGGAGCAGGACAGCTCACGTAAGAGAAGGGAATTGCTTCACAGGGACTTGGAGGGAAAGGGAAATACGCTGCTGCTTCTGCAAAGGAAAGTGGGGGGGGGGAGAGAAGGGAATGGGGGGTGGGGGAAAATGCTGCTACTACTTCACAGGGACCTGGAGGGGAAGGGAAATACGCTGCTGCTTCTGCAAAGGAAAGTGTGGAGGGGGAGGGAAGGAGAGACAAAACGAAATTCAGACAGACAAAGGAGGCCAGGAAGAGACAGACAGAAATAAAGACAGACAGACAGACAAAGGGTGCCAGGGAGAGAGAGAAAAAAATAGCAGGAAGGAGAGAGACAGAAAGGAAGGAAGAAAGAGACAGGAACAGGGAGAGAGACATAAATAAAAGACAGACAGGCATATATTCTAGCACCCGTTAATGTAACGGGCTTAAACACTAGTAACACATCTATATATATAAAATCGGAGGTATGTATATGTGTATGTATGTGTGTGTGTATGTGCCGCGATCACGCAAAAACGGCTTGACTGATTTGAACGAAACTTGGTATGCAGATCCCTCACTACCTGGGGTGATATGTTCTGGGGGTCTTGCGGCCCACCTGCACACGTGGGCGGAGCTACAAACAGAAAATCAGATTTCACCCATTCATGTCAATGGAAAAAATGTAAAAAGCTGCCAACGCAAAAACGGCTTGCCCGATTTGAACGAAACTTGGTATGCAGATCCCTCACTACCTGGGGTGATATGTTCTGGGGGTCTCGCAGCCACCTGCACACGTGGGCGGAGCTACAAACAGAAAATCAGATTTCACCCATTCATGTCAATGGAAAAAATGGAAAAACCTGCCATTCTCACAGTAATTCAAAAATGGCTTGACCGATTTGAACGAAACTTGGTATGCAGATCCCTCACTACCTGGGGTGATATGTTCTGGGGGTCTTGCGGCCCACCTGCACACGTGGGCGGAGCTACAAACAGAAAAACAGATTTCACCCATTCATGTCAATGGAAAAAATGTAACAAGCTGCCATTCTCACAGTAATTCCAACTATAAAACACTTTCTATGACACTATAACCACTAGGGACATCGTTTCTATTCTACCACAGACACCATACATATAGAGTTTGTATGTTCTAACTGTGTTTGTAACTGTTTCCTTCATGCACCCCAGTTCATAATGTTATTACATTACATGAGTACTCACATATGCTGAACTAGGAACACAGGTTCCATTCTGAACCGGGAAAAAACTGCATGGAGTTTCTTTTCAACCTGAGTTTCCACATATTGAGTTGTTTAAATCAATACTGAAACTTTTGGATGCCACTTATTCCAACAGATCTTCCTTTTCAGTTTAAGAGATTGCAAATTCCAGTGAAACTTGCATTCTCTATCACAATCAACAAATCACAGGGACTGACCATTACATACTGTGGAGTGGATTTAAGATCCCCCTCTTTTTCCCATGGACAACTCTATGTTGCTTGATCAAGGGTGGGTTCACCCAAGAATTTATATGTTCTTGCTCCTGGAGGTGATACTAAAAATGTTGTTTATAATCAAGTTTTGTGTTAGTTGTATTGTATTCATTTTGTCAAATATTTCACATTATAATTTGAATATTGTACTTTTTATAAAGCTGTAAAAAAATAATTTCATTCACCACTATAAAGTATCTTTATTTCAATCCATTTACTGTGTTATTTCTATAATTAAGTACCCATGCAACGCCGAGGCATCAGCTAGTATATCATATAATAAAGACTTTCCTTTCATTCAAAGCACCTAGTAAAAATTCAAAAAATTAGAAAATTGTTAAAAACATACTTTTTGGTAAATTTTTTTTACTATTGGATTATAATTCACTGTGAATGTCCAGTATCATTACACTGTAAACCGCACAGGGGTAGCTGCGGTATACAAGCATATGGTTATGCATGCTTTTTATGGAGATCATGTTGGAGGCCTGGAATACATTCTTAAGAACAAAAACTGTGACTGAATTCAAAAGCACCCAGGAGCTGGCTCTCTTGGTTTTCTAAATGCAAAAGTTTATACCATCTTCATCCACATGAGGGGGCTAAAAGACAAAAATTACTATTTCAACACATGAGAAAAGAAATGGGGACCAGAATACGAGCTGTTTTTCTGCCCTCAAATCAGGTCAAAATCATCAAACTAATGAAAGACTTGATCCCTTCCTCCAAAAAGAATAAAGGGATGATATAATCTATAAACACCTACAACAGATGCATAATGTATTCAAAAGACGAGGGATTATCCAAGAATGAAAAGTTAGAATTGCTACCATGGTCTTTCTCTGAGCAAATGTCATCTGAAAACAAATGCAATGGCAAGGAACTCATAAAGAACCTTAGAAACCTTTGATCAACCCCTAAAATATTATTGATTATTATTGTTTAGTCTCTGCTAGGCACTAAAGAAAAAGAAATATAAATATACAAATAAAAACAACAACAAATAAGATCATTATCCTAATCAGAAGGGTTATCCTATATATTTATTTCCTCATGGGTCTCAATTCATAGGCAGCGGAACACTTTTTTGCTTGGGGAGACCCAAAAGCTCCAGCCCAGACCTCACTCTCCAGTGCGAAATGAAGACTTCCAGGAAAATGCGATGACAGCAGGCCCACTCGCTGCTGCCTGAAGATATAAAATGAGAGCAGCCGGGGAGGAGGTGGGTGGGGGAGATGGGAGAGCTATCTCCTCTGACTTACCACCAATGTTTGAGGGGGCCATGGCCCCTGTGGTCACCTCTGTTCCGATGCCCATGGTCTCAAATTCAATAGGAGTATCAGTGGCATACCTAGTATATTTGATACCCGGGACTAATCATTTTTTTTTCAGTTCAAACTGTTTATTGGTATTTGTAAAAAAAACAATTAACATAACACCCTCTTTTATATGAAAAAAAATTATTTTTAGTGATAACCCATGAGCCATACAATAAGGGTGTAACTAGGAATAGGCAGCATTGTAAATACTGCAGTGAGCACTAGAACATCAATATACCCATTGTAAAACTAAACAAGCCAGATTAGTGCAAATCGATCATGCACAGTCAATGCTAACAGAAAACCATGCCTTTTAATTCACGCAGAACACAGGTACACCCTCATCCAGAATGGAATAAATAATCACAAACTAAAATTAGAACTATGTAGACATAAGAACATAAGAACCTAAACAATGCCTCTGCTGGGTCAGACCTGAGGTCCATCGTGCCCAGCAGTCCGTTCATGCGGCGGCCCAACAGGTCCAGGACCTGTGCAGTAATCCTCTATCTATACCCATCTATCACCTTTTCCAGCAGGAAATTGTCCAAACCTTTCATGAACCCCAGTACCATACTCTGCCCTATTACACCCTCTGGAAGCGCATTCCAGGTGTCCACCACACGTTGAGTAAAGAAGAACTTCCTAGCATTCGTTTTGAATCTGTCCCCTTTCAACTTTTCTGAATGCCCTCTTGTTCTTTTATTATTCAAAATTTTGAAGAATCTGTCCCTCTCTACTCTTTCTATGCTCTTCATGATCTTGTAAGTCTCTATCATATCCCCTCTAAGTCTCCTCTTCTCCAGGGAAAAGAGACCCAGTTTCTCCAATCTCTCAGCGTATGGAAGGTTTTCCATCCCCTTTATCAGACGCATCGCTCTCCTCTGAACCCTATCGAGTAATGCCATGTCCTTCTTAAGGTACGGCGACCAATATTGGACACAGTACTCCAGATACGGACGCACCATCGCCTGATACAACGGTAGGATAACTTCTTTCGTTCTGGTTGTGATAGCTTTCTTGATTATAACTAGCATTCTATTCGCTCTCTTAGCTGCCGCTGCACACTGTGCCGTCGGCTTCATTGTCATGTCCACCATTACCCCCAAGCCCCTTTCTTGGGTATTCTCATTCAATAACATCCCTTCCATCGTATAGTTGTACCTCGTGTTTCTGCTTCCCACATGTAATACTTTAAGTTCATCTGCCATCTCAACGTTGAAGTTCATCTGCCATCTCATCGCCCATTCTCCTAGTTTATTCAAGTCCCTTTGCAATTCTTCGCAGTCCTCTTTAGTCCGAGCTCCACTAAATAGTTTGGTGTCATCCGCAAATTTTATTATCTCTTGCTTCATCCCTGTTCTAGATCATTTATGAATATATTAGAAAGCAGCGGCCTGAGCACCAAGCCCTGCGGGACCCCACTCATGACCCTCTTCCAGTCTGAGTAGTGGCCCTTCACTCCTTCCCTCCAAACACGTCAACCAGTTTCTGATCCATCTAAGTACGTCTCCTTCCACCCCATAGTTCTTCAGTTTCCGGAGTAGGCGTTCATGGGGCACATTGTCAAAGGCTTTTTGGAAATCTAGATATAAATGATGTCTATGGGGTCTCCTTTGTCCATCCGTTTGTTAATTCCTTCGAAGAAGTGCAATAAGTTCATTAGGCACGATCTCCCCTTGCAGAAACCATGTTGGCTGGTTATCAGTTCATTTCTTTCAAAATGTTCATCGATGTTTTCTTTTATCAGTACTTCCACCATTTTCCCCGGAACCAAGGTCAGACTCACCAGTCTTTAGTTTCACGGGTCACCTCTTGATCCCTTTTTAAAGATGGACGTAATGGCTTTCTTCCAGTCCTCCGGGATCATGCCTGTTTTCAGGGATAGATTGCAAATTTGCTGCAGTAGTTCCGCTATCTCCTCCTTTAATTTCTTCAGAACCCTTGGACAAAAGTTAAAATGAACCACGAAGAAGTCAGACTCTGTATACAGTGCAACAAAACAGAAACAGAAGCAGTTATGCATGCCCCCTAATACTGTGCAAAATATAAAGATAGCAGATGTAAATTTGGAAAAAAAAGACAAATAACAATCACCACTTTACAAATTAAAAAATAGACATAAAAGATGGAAAATAAGATAATACCATTTTATTAGACTAGTACAATTTCAATTAGCTTTCAGATTCCAATCTGTCCATTTTTTCTCTCCTTTCTCTGTCTACCCCTCCTCCCACACTGGCATATCTCTCTTCTCCTCTCCTTCCTTCCCCACTCTACCTCATCCCATCCTACCCCATGGTCTGACATCTCTGTCTCCTCCCTTCCATATGTCTCTCCCTCCTACCCTCTCCCAATATTTTGGCATCTCTCTACTCTTCTATCTTCCCCCCTAGGTCTGGTATCTCAATCTCCCCCTTCTATCTCTCAATCTTCCATCCCACCATATGGTCTGGCATCTCTGTCTCTTTTCTTCCCCTTATACCATGGTTGTACCTCTGTCCTCTTCCCTTCCATATCTCCTTCCACCCCCCCCACCCCATGCACTGGCATCTCTCTCTCCTCTCCATCCCTCTCTTCTCCCCATGGTCTGGCATCTTTCTCTCCTCACCCTTTTCTTTCCTGCTTCTACCCCATGGTCATAGAAACATAGAAACATAGAAAATGACGGCAGAAAAGGGCCATAGCCCATCAAGTCTGCCCACTCCAACAACCCTCCCCTAATCTACACTCTATCACTCGTCCCCAATCTGCCCTCCTCTATGCTACCCTCGTAGGGATCCGACGTGGGCATCCCATTTATTCTTAAAATCTTGTATGCTGCTGGCCATGATCACCTGCTCCGGGAGCTCGTTCCAATGGTCCACCACTCTTTCAGTGAAGAAGTACTTCCTGGTATCCCCATGAAATTTCCCCCCCCTGATTTTCAACGGATGTCCCCTTGTGGACGAGGGCCCTTTTAGAAGGAAAATGTTGTCTTCCACCTCTATTCGACCAGTGATGTATTTAAACGTCTCTATCATATCTCCCCTCTCCCTACGTTCCTCGAGAGAGTATAGCCGCAACTTGTGCAGCCTGTCTTCATACGAGACATCCTTGAGCCCCAGGATCATCCTGGTGGCCATTCGCTGAACCGACTCAACTCTCAGCACATCCTTACGGTAGTGCGGTCTCCAGAATTGCACACAGTATTCCAGATGAGGTCTCACCATGCTTCTGTACAGCGGCATAATGACCTCTGGCTTCCGGCTAACAAAGCCTCTACGGATACATCCCAGCATCTGTCTAGCCTTAGATGAAGCCTTCTCTACTTGATTGGCTGATTTCATGTCTCCACTAATGATTACCCCCAAATCCCGCTCTGCTGTAGTCCTGGACAAGGTTTCACCATTCAGTGTGTATGTCTTACACGGATTATTGTTACCAAGGTGCATGACCTTGCATTTTTTCGCATTAAAGCCCAGCTGCCAGGTTGTGGACCAATGTTCCAGTAAAAGCAGGTCCTGCCTCATGCTGTCGGACAAATCATTTTTACTTGCGGTGTCACTCACAGTGTTACATAATTTGGCATCGTCGGCGAATAATGCTATTTTACCTTGAAGCCCCTGAGTCATGTCTCCTATAAATATGTTGAAAAGGATCGGGCCCAAGACTGATCCCTGCGGCACTCCACTGGTCACCCTCGACGTTTCAGAGAGGGTACCGTTAACTAACACCCTCTGAAGTCTCCCGCTTAGCCAGTCGCTGACCCATGCAGTCAGTGTATCACCCAATCCCATTGATTTCATCTTGCTCAGTAATCTACGGTGGGGGACGCTGTCAAAAGCTTTGCTGAAGTCCAAGTACACGACGTCTAGGGACTCTCCCAGGTCCAGCCTCCTAGTTACCCAGTCAAAGAAGCTGATAAGATTGGATTGGCATGACTTACCCTTGGTGAAACCGTGTTGGTGGGGGTTGCGTAGGTTCTCCTTATCAAGGATCGTGTCTAGTTTGTGTTTGACTAGTGTTTCCATGAGCTTACTCACAATCGAAGTGAGACTCACCGGTCTGTAATTTGCAGCTTCTGCCTTGCAACCCTTTTTGTGCAGAGGTGCATGGTCTAGCATCCCTGTCTCCTTCCATCTCTCCCTTTCCCTTTAACCTCCCCCTCCATGCTCTGGCATGTCTCTCCTCTGTTTTCTTTCCCTTCCTCCCCCATGGCCTGACATCTCTATCTCCTTACCCTTCCCTTCCCTTCCCTTCTCCTCCCTTTTCTTCTCTGTTCCAGTTTCACCCTATGGTCTGGCATCTCTGTCTCCTTCCCTTCCACTCTCTCTTCTTCTTTCCTTTCCTTCCCTCCCTTCCCCATGGTCTGGCATCTCTCTCTCCTCTCCCTTTACTGGTGGTCCTTCTTTCTTTCTTCCTCCCTTTCAATTTGGCAGCTTTCTCATTTATCTTTCCCTCTCTCCAACTGGATACAACATTTCTCATACCTTTTTCTCTGTTGCTTATAAGCTTTGGGCTGCTGGCAGCATTAATGAGCTGAACACATTACTTCTAGTGGACCCAGAAGCTTTCCCTCTGCTTCAACTTCCTGTCTCCGCAAAGGCAGGGCATTGCAGTAGAGAAAAAGCTTCCAGGGCTGCCAAAGGCAGTGTGTTCAGCACATTTTACTTTTGATGGCCTGAAGCTTGCAGGCTGCAGCATGGAGAGACTGGACTCTGGACTGGAGCACCCCAAAAAGCTGCACCCAGGGAAGACTGTCCCTCACTTGGTATGCCACTATGGTAGTAGTAGTAGTAGTAGTGGTGCATCTATGGGCCTGTGAGGCCTCAAAATATTGGGGATTATTGGGCACCCACAACACCCACAGAGCTGGCACCTATGGATCTATGTACAACTTAGGCATAGTTATTTTGGCCTGGTTTTCTTGGCAAAGTAATTTGTTGTCTCCCAGTTTAGCCCCTCTTACCTCTCTGGTAAAATACTGCTTTAAATATATTTTGTAAGATTTAAAATTGTATGATACAATGACAAAGACAATGGTATGTTAGTTGCTTTGTCTCTACAGATCAGTTTCACCTCACAGAATCTTCTTCTGAGTGATACAGTTAAGTTTCCTTATTTCTATCGGGTTGTTCCAAGTGAATTGCACCTTTGCACGGGGATAGTCAAGTTTCTGAAACATTTTGGCTGGACCTGGGTCAGTATCATTTCATCTGATGATGACGGCAGTGCGAAGGCTGTCCAGATCTTAAAAGAAGGTATTGAACGGGATGGTGGATGTATCAAATTCATAGAATTCTTCAGTTCAACTAATGTCTTGCCAAAAGAAAAAGTAATTGAAATTATTGAGAGAATTCACGTGTCCTCAACTAATGTAATCATTATTTACTCTAGTAAGAAGTATGTCAGTAATCTAAAGTTACACATAGGTAAAATGGACATGACTGGGAAGGTCTTGATCACAATAGGTGAATGGAACTTTCCCAAGATATATTTGCAGTATATGAGTGTGAAGAACAACACACTGGTCTTCACAAAGGCTAGGAAGAATATTCCAGGATTTGCAAAAGTTGTAGATGAGGTTGTATACCTTCCAAGTTTTTTATATAATCAGTCATGGTGGAGTAAGCTCTGTGAACAAATTTGCCGAATGCACATCCAACAGGCCTGTGGCATTTATGATGAACTGGTCTATTCAAACTGTAACGTTAAATACTTTGGGGACAGCTATAGTGTGTACAATGCTGTGTATACCCTGGCACATGCACTGCATGCAATGATCACTTCTGAGTCTGGAAAGGACATTATGTGGAATGGAGAAAAGTGGAGATACTTGGATTCTTTGCCATGGAAGGTAAATATATATATATATATATATATTTTATTTTTATTTTTATTTTTTTAATTGTTTCTTTGTTCAATTTTAAATTGAAATATAACATTTACATACATTAGGTAACAGAAATAAAATAGCCATATAAAAAGTTATATAATAACAGTTATATAAAGAAAAAGCATCAAAAAATTCACTAATTAAATGGCTATAATTCTCCTATAAGCCCACTATATGGAGGAGAGAGATTTCAGGTAAGGAGGCATCTCCCAAGAGATCAAACAGAATCAAAGAAAAATACAAAATACAAAAAGGCGTCTCACACTACTTGTCTACTTATTTCCATACTTCACATTAGATAACTATGTTCTATTTAGGTAACAATATTTTTAAAGTGAATATTATGTTTACACTATAAGGAATGGGATAAACTGATATAATGTGGGAGGGAAACCTACATGGAGAAGAGTGGCTTACCCCTGATTTCTATATATGGTGCCTAGATTTGTGTTCCCAAATTTAGGTGTGTGCCCAAGTAGCATGTGCAAATTGAGTAGCAAGCCTTGAACTATCAATAATTGGGTAATAACAACCAATTATTGAAGTTAATTGGCACTCATCAAAATTTGCACCTATATTCCATAAGGCATGGGGCCTAGCTCTACTAGCGTGTAACTCAAAAGGGGGTGTGGCTATGGGTAGATCAGGGACATCCTGAAAAGTTGCATGCATGATTATAGAATAGTGCCTCGGTTCTCCTAACTAGGGCACCACCATTTACACCAGACAGGAAACTGCAGGCGGAACACAGAAGACGGAAGACCCAGGGAAGACCGAAAGCAGTTTGCTGTGCATGCTATTGCTTCCAGCAAGCAAGGTAATGTTTAGAGGACTGTGGGGGGGAAGAAGGAGGGAGGGAGACAAGAACTGAACTAGAGCATGGAGAGAAAAGGGGAGAAATGTTTGACCGAGAGAGGAGGGAGGTAAAGCTTTGGACCAGGCAAAGCAGTGGTGGTGAGCTCAGTGGCCAGGGATTTTGGCAGCCTGTATCTCTGGTACCCTGGGTCAGAGCCTCACCTGGCCCAATCGTTAAGCTGGCTCTGACTAGTCACGCCTAAGTGCTAAGAAGCAAAGGGAACCAAAACGCTCTCATGGAAAATCCACCAGAATAAAAAAGAGGTGGGAATGATTACACAGCCATGCCAAAATCATAAGAGCAAGTCCTTTATTGAAGATATAAATGAACCTGTGGCCCCAACATGGGCCATGTTACAGAGGTGAAACCTTTCTCAGGACTCCTTAAAGGATAGACATAGATAAAAATAATATCAATATTAAAAAAATCACAAATAATCATATAAAATAAACCTTGTGAAATGATATAAAATAAAAACAGGATGATTGGAGCAGATGTGGAGCACATGCAAATTAGAAAGAAGATAAAAGTAAAATAAAAGTGAGGGCTCCTTTTATCAAACTGTGGTAGAGCTTTTTTAACTATGGGATGGCGAGGTAAATGCTCCGACCCTCATTCTGACATCACACTGCTCTGACCCTTATAGAATTCCTATGAATGTCAGATCTGTGTTGGAGCATTTAGGGGCAAATTCTGTAAGAAGCGCCCAAATGTTAGGTGCCAAACTAGGCGCCGCGCAGCGCGATTCAAGTAAAACTGGCTGCTTTTTAGTGAATCACGCTACCCGGCGCCTATTTGGGAGGCGCCCAATAAATAGGCCAGCTCTAAGCACAACTAAAAGTTAGGCGGCCATGTGAGCGCTTAAGCACACATTAGGAGCAGCGATTCTGTAACAAGGCGCCTAACACGAAGCCACGCCCATGCCTAACCTGCGTGGCGCCTATTTTTTTGAAGGGCGCCTACATTTTTAGAGGCGCCTTGTTACAGAATCGCGCTCTCTTGACAGGCGCCTAACTTTCAATTATTGGCAATTAGAAAGCTTAATTGGTCTTGTTATTTAATTAAGTTGGGCACGTGAACTAGCTAGGCACCTCCCAAATAGGCGCCCGTCATTGGGCGCTAGTTACGGAATTTGGGCCCTAGCGCTCCGAACCATGGTAGAAACCTCTATCGCAGCTTGGCAAAAGGGGGAGGAGTAACTTTTGCAAATCGCACAGAACTGAAAGGTATAGCAATCCACAAATAAACTTTTATGTTATGTGATAAATACAAAATTACATAAGTATCACCATACTGGAATAGACTGAAGTATTATTATTAATTACCACCATTTGTCCTGCTTTACCGTCATTGTCTTTTCATCACTTCATTTCACCTCACAGAGTAATTCATTATTCACACCTTTATACATGAGTACCATCAGATATTCTTGTTTTTTTTTTTTTTAAGTAAGCAAATATATTTTTTCTAAATCTTTTCTCTTTCCATCTCTTAGGACCCTATAAGACCCTTGAGGAAGGCATTTTTATTTTGTTGAAACACGGCCCGTCTTGGATCATTTTTATTGTATACATTATTTGGTTTCTAACCTGTGGGTCACTTGTGATTGAAAACACCCTTTTGATTATTATTATTATTGTTTTTAAGTTATTTGGTCTCTTACAAACTGCTACATCCGATCTTGTGTTCCACAATCTTTTTATTATTAAATTATTAGCGCCAAATGCAAAAAGGTATCTCTAAAAAGAAATGCTACTTAACTGGCTAGGAATAGTTCCTGGGCTGTTAGGCCCTGATTCTTCAAAAGTGCGTCCCGATTTTAGGCAGCTGTAGGCGTCCTACAGCTGTCTAATCAGCCAATCGGGATGCACGTTTTTTTTTTTTTTTAAATGCTCCTCAGGCAGGCCGCCTATATTGAAGGCGAGGCCCGCAAGACACCGAGGCCCTGATTCTGTATAGGACGCCCGGGAGAGGCGTCCTATTCAGAATCGGCCTATACTAAACCCCGATTCTGTAAACGGTGTCCATGGTACAGACGCCGGTTAGAGAATCGGGTTAAATTAGACGCGGCCGCTATACTTATGGAAGCAAGGGATCTCCCTGCTGCAATATGTATAGCAGCCGCGGTTGCGGCCGCCTGTCCCATCACCGACAGGAGGATGCCTAACTCCTCCTGTCGGAACCCCGGACCCCCCTCCCCAAACTCGTAATCGCCGACAGGAGGATGCCCAACTCCTCCTGTCGGAACCCCGGAACCCCCTCCCCCCCAAACTCGTAATCGTCGACAGGAGGATGCCCAACTCCTCCTGTTGGAACCCCGGAACCCCTCCCCCCCAAACTCGTAATCGCCGACAGGAGGATGCCCAACTCCTCCTGCCGGAAAGCCCAACGACCCCCCGCCCCAACTAATCTCCCTCCCCCAACTAACCTTTCAATGTTGGTCGGCTGGACGTGTCTTGCTGCCGTCCAGCCGATGGGCCCGCCTCGTGGAAATGAGATGGGCCCGCCCCTTCCTGGCCCATCCCCGCTAAATCTAAGGCCTGATTGGCCCAGGCTGTAGAAGCCTGGACCAATCAGGCCTTAGGCATAGCGGGTCCACCCATCCCCACTAATCCTAAGGCCTGATTGGCCAAGGTGCCTAGCCTGTTTGGGGGGGAGGGGGGTCCGGGGTTCCGACAGGAGGAGTTAGGCATCCTCCTGTCGGTGATGGGACAGGCGGCCGCGGCCGCTATACTTATTGCAGCAGGGAGATCCCTTGCCGCGATCAGTACAGCGGCCGCGTCTACTTACAATGTAGACCAGCATTTTGCTGGCCTACATTTTAAGCGTCTCTTCCTCTACTAGGGAGATGCATAGGGCCGCCTAAGTTCGCCTAAGGCCTGTAGGCGAGCTTAGGCATCTTGCGGGTCTCCCTAGGCTCCCGGAGGCGCCTTCAGGCCTGCCTGGGGAGCATTTTTTTAAAAAAACGTGCATCCCGATTGGCTGATTAAACAGCTGTAGGACGCCTACAGCTGACTAAAGTTGGGACGCACTTTTGGAGAATCAGGGCCTTAGTGTTTGACTAGCTAACTGCTAATATTCAGTGGAAGATAACTGACTATCTCCACTGAATGCTAGTGGCTAGTGGCTTAAACTTGGCCGGCCAAGTTTAACAGCCAAAATGGATTGTGCGAAAAGCAGGTCTATTTTTGATGCTACAGCAGACAAGTGCTTAAAACTTACATAGCTAAGTTTGAGCTTGCCAAAGATATTCAATGCTGGTCACCAAAATGGTCTGGCATTGAATATCAGTGGTCAGTGCTGACTGTGAGAGTTGGTTGGCCTACCTTTGTCTTGAAATTCCATGCCTGAGCCAACAGTTAGAAGCTCTGCTGAACGTTTCCCTCTCATTCTTTAGCTTCATCGTTATCTAAAGAGCGTCCACTTTAAGAATATTCTAGGCGAAGAGCTCTTTTTCGATGAGAATGGAGACCTCACTGCTGGATACAATATTATAAATGTAGTCTATCTGCCCAATGGGACATTGAGTTCTGAATCTGTTGGACATTATAACCCTTTCGATCCCTCAGGGGAGGATTTTACCATTAATGAGAAGACAATTGTGTGGGACAGCGCATTCACCCAGGTCAGAATTAATCAACATTAGAGTATGTTGGAAGACAATGAATCATGCAGGCAATATAAATAATGTGGTCGATATTCGGCTGATGGCGGTGAACAGCTTTTTAAAACATTCACCGATGCCAGCTATATTAGACTTAGATGTTCAATGATGGCCTTTTCTGGGCACCAAGATTAATATCCGGTAGAGCAAAAATAGTTGAAGATTGTGTGGGTACAGCCAATACTTGCATATCTAAACTAGGCAAAGTTAGGATTAATATTTAAGTGGTTCTACATGCCCGGTTAACTATACAAACACTGGCACTGAATATTTCTGGTGCCTGCCTAAGTTCTGGGGCTTCTCCAACTCCACCCCTGACTACCTCTGTACTACCTGGAGAGTGCTTTGGCAGTCAGAAAAGATATTCAGCAGCACTGAATATCCCCTTCTAGATCACTCAGTGTGGTTTAACCAGGCAGGAACCTTGTCTGCCTGATTATACCTTTATGAATACAGGGACCTGTGTTAGAAAATAGGAAAATAGCTGCTCATTCACTGGCTGACACAAATTCTGCCCCTTCTAAATGGAGAATAATTGGCCTTCCACTGAAGTCCAGTTTCAGATGGAGCTGTGTAACTTGTTTTCTCAATCCTCAGGTCCCTCCACAGTCCAGATGCAGCCTGAGCTGCCTTCCTGGTTACCGGAAATTAATCATGAATAAAAAGCCTGTGTGCTGCTATGACTGTATTCCTTGTCCAGAGGGAGAGGTCTCCAATCAAACTGGTGAGTAAAATGAAACATATGGGATGCTTAATCATTTGTTATGGTCCTTGCTTTGAGAAATTAAGTAATATAGCAAATATGTAGGAATCATGATTGACTATTTCACAGGCTAGAAGGCATGTTTTGCACTTTCCAAAATGAGACATGCCCTGGGTAATATTCCCACCTCCACACCCCCACACACACACACATACTTGTTAGCTGGCCTGCCAGTCATGGCAACGGCTCAAGAACTATCCTTCGTTGATTAATAAGCAAAATATTATTAGCGAAATCCAGCACCTTCAGCCCAGACCAAGTATAGAGTCATTTTTAATTCAAAGCTGATATTTTTGGATAAAAATGTATATTAATAGGGTCATAGATTGGTCTTTGGCCCTGTTTTATTAAGGTGCACTAACCAATTAGCATTCTCTAATCGATTTAGTGCGTTCTAAATGCTAACGTGTGCATGTTAGTCTATGGACGCGTTAGTGTTTAGCACGCAGTAATTTGATTAGTGCGCGCTAATCGGTTAGCGCACCTTAGTAAGGAGGGGCTTCTTCCCACGGGGATGTATCTCTCCTTCCCTCAGCTTGACGCACTTGAGCCCTTGTTGAAATGAGCCCTTCTCTGTGAGATAACATGGACTCCAGTCCCCTCCAATCCTTCCCCAAAATCAAGAGGTATGGGACCCGGGGAACCACCGCTATCTTTAATGCATGGGAGCTGGTTTGATGTGCTCCTAAGGGCCTTGATTCTATAAAAGGCATCTACCAATCTAGGTGCCCAACTTATTTTTTTTTTTTTTATTTATCGGCTTAATTGGCACCACTAATTGAAAGCACTGTTAAAAAATGATTATGAAACAATTTAAAAAGTTAATTAGCCAATAGGTTCCTATTGCTTTGCAGTAGGCATTTACATCGAGACACCTACATGGAAAACGGGCATGGAGTTTGGGTGTGGATTGAGTTAGATACTGGTAGGCATCTACCTTAGACACCAATATATTAGGCCAAGAAAACCCTTGTTTAATATACTGATGCCTAACATTATGATGCCTACCAGCATCTAAGTTGATTTAGTCACCGCTAGGCGGGATTCTACAAACGGTACCTAACTTTGATCTACCGAATGGTAGATGCCACTTTTTACAGACCTACCAAGTTAGGTGCCGTTTATAGAATCTGGCTCAATTTGTACAACTTTTGAGGAGATTTGCTGTTTTATGTTGAATAAATTACAAATGACATGGACTATAATCAGGAACAACATGATACTGTATAATGAATTGCAGTAATCAAGGTTACTTAAAATCAGGCCAAAAGCCAGAATCTTCAAATAGGCTAAAACAGATTTTCACTGGACTTATTTGATAGAGAGCAAAGATAGATAACATAGTAGATGACGGCAGATAAAGACCTGAATGGTCCATCCAGTCTTCTGAACCCTACCCACTCTTTAAATTACTGATTTAATTTAAATTTTTCTTCTTAGCTATTGCTGAATCAGAAACCTAAAGCTCTGTCCAGTACTATGCTTAGTTTCCATCTACTGAAGTCTTCATCAAAGCTAACCCCAGCCCATCTAAACCATCGAAGCCATCCCCAGCCCATCCTCAGCCACATGACCACATACGGACATAGACCATGCAAGTCTGCCCAGTAATGGCCTTAATTTTTTCTGACTAGAGATCCTCTGTTTTCATCCCACACTTTTTTTTAAACTCAGTTACCATTTTCCTCTCTACCACCTCCCTTAGGAACGCAATCCAGGCATCCACTATCCTATCCGTAAAGAAGAATTTCCTTATATTTCTCTTGAGTCTACCACCCCTCAATCTCAAATTATATCCTCTGGTTTTACCATTTTCCATTCTCTGGAAAATATTTTGTTCTACGTTAATACCTTTCAAGTATTTGAACTTCTGAGTCATATCTCCCCTGTCCAGTGGCGTACCTAGCATGTGTGACACCCGGGGCCCATCATTTTTTGTCACCCCCCCCCATCTGTACGAAAAACATGATTTTTAGTAACAAGCCACACGTCACACATGAGTACCTAGGAAAAGGCAGCTTCTTACATACTGCAGTGAGAAGTACAACAGCAATACACCCATTGTAAAACTAAACAAGCCAGACTAATACAGATTAATCCTGCAGTCAATCCTAACAGAAAACCATGCCTTTCGAATACACAGAACACATAAAACACCTTCGCCTAGTAGGAAATAAGTAATCACAAACTTACCCTTCCCCCTTTTACAAAACTGTAGTGTGGATTTTAGCCACGGTGGTAACAGCTCTGACGCTCATAGAATTCTGAGCATCAGAGCTGCTACCACCACGGGTGGCGCTAAAAAACGCTCCACAGTTTTGTAAAAGGGGGGATAAAATAGAAATACATAGACAAAGGTTAAATTGAACCAGCAAGAAGCTGGACTCTGCATACAATGCAATACCACAGAAACAGTGACACATGTCTCCTAAAGCAATAAATAAATAGAAAAGTTTTGTTCTACCTTTGTCTTCTCTGGTTTCTGCTTTCCTCATCTTCTTGTTACTCTCTTCCTTCCATCCACTGTCTGCCATCTCTCTGCCCCTATATGGCATCTTCTCTCCTTCTATGCCCCTTCCAGTAACTGTATGCCTCCCCCTTCCATCTCTCCTTTCACCCCATTGGTCTGGTATCTGTCTCCTCTCCTTCACCCCTGCTCTGGCATCTCTCTTTCCGCTCCCTTCCTCCTGTTCTTCCCTGGTCTTCCTTCTCAATTTATTTTCTGCCTTTGTCTAAATTCTTTTTTACTATTCAGTCCTCAATTTCCCTCTTTTACTGTGTCTACCTATAGCTTGCCACCACTTTCCCTCACTCCTTCCAGTAACTAACTCTATCCTCTTCCCTCAAAACTGCATGTGCCCTTTTTTTTCTCCTCCTCACTTCCTTCCAGCATCTGCTCCCCCTTTCCCTCACACTTCCATTCAGCAGCTGTCCTTCCTCTCCCCCACACTTCCATTCAGTGTCTGTTTCCCTCTCTCTACCCCTTCCATCTACTGTTCACCCTCTATCTTGCCCCTTCCATTCACTGCCCTCTTTGCTCTTTCTATCCACTGTGCACCCTCTCTCTCTCTCTCTTCTATATGGCATCTTCCCTCTTTCTATGCTCCTTCCATAAACTATCTATCCCGTGCCTCTTCTCTCCTTTGTACATGATTGATTTAAACTCTGTCACCTCTCCATTTTTTGCTCTTTGTCACCACCCCCTCCCCTATGCTCTGGCATCTCTCTCTTCTCCTTTCTTTCCTTCCCACCTCACAGTCTGGCATCATTCCTTCCCTGATTCCCGGCATCTCTCTCCTTTCCTTTTCTTCCATCTCTCCCTCCCCCTCCATGCTCTGACATCTCCTCCTTCCTTTCCCCCTTCCTTTTCCCTTGATCTGGCATACCTTCCTCCTTCCCTCCATGCCCTGGCGTCTCTTCTTCCCTTTAAGCCCTGGCATCTCCTTTCATTCCCTCCAGTTGGGTAGACCAACACTCTCCCCAATTCTCTTCCCCTCTGCTCCCTTTCCTCCTTCTGTCACCCAAGGCCTGGTGTCCTGAACTTCTTCGGGCAGCAGCATTCACAATTCACTACTGTTGCCGACTTCAGGCCTTCCTCTCTGTCGGGTCCTGCCTTCATGAAAACAGGAAGTATGCAGGACCCAGCAGAGAGGAAGACCTTAAGCCGGCAATAGCAGCAAATTGTAAATGCTGCTGCTGCCCGAAGAAGATAATGGCACCAGACCTTGGAGCACCCGAGGCAGACCGCTTCTCTCCCCTCCCAGCCGAACCCCCGCTGATCCTCCTATCTCTCCCCCCCAAGTGAACCTTTCCGACCCTCCCAGCGAGAGCAGCAAACCTCCCTCCAGTAGCGTCGGCTGCTTTGCGGCTTTCTCCTGCTGGTGCAGTGTCGCTGATGATGTCATCAGTGACGCGGCAGAGGGAGGAGAAAGCCACGAAGCAGCCGATGCTACTGGAAGTTAGGTTTGCTGCTCTCGCTGGGAGAGTGGGAGCGCGATAGGGTCCGGGCTGGCTGTGCACCCCCCCTAAGGCTGCACCCTTGGCGGACCCTCCCCCCGCCCCCCCTTGGTATGCCACTGCCCTTGTCCCTCCTTTCCTCTAAGGTATACATATTCAAGGCTTCCAGCCTCTCCTCATGTATCTTTTGGTGCAAACCTCCTATCATTTTCATCGCCCTCCTCTGGACCGCTTCAAGTCTTCTTATATCCTTCACCAGATATGGTCTCCAAAACTGAACCAACCAATCAATGGAGGAATAAATAACTATATTCTGTGATGAAAATCTTTAATTGTTTAAATAATCACAGCTCTAATATATGGATAAATCATATATAACTAATATCCTTATTATAATGTGAAGTGCTCAGACCTTATAACCAGTGTTTTTAGTGTTAACCAAAACGAGGTTAACAAGGGGACCATCATCGCCTTCACCGTCCCCTGACCACCTTTATCATGTAAACAAAACACTCCACGTGAATTGCTACAATATATGATATACTTATCTTTGCCAGGTGGTTGTTGGTAATGTTAATCCTCGTTGAAGAAAACAAAAACCGTGTGATGTGAGCTTAAAATAATTCACTATGTGTCTTTCGACTTATAGTCCCTATCCCCCCGACCCAGGTTTCGTGTCTTCGTCAGGGAGGGGCATTGATACTGAAAGAAATTCATAAAAACAACATATTTTTAACTCAACTACTATTAAAGGGGTCTGAATTAGTTACAATGTAGTTACTTCTATTAAATCGTGAAAAATGTAATCAATAAATTTACATACCTATTACTGGCTCACTGGGACTGGACCAAACCAAAGTGTTGGGAAAACTGAAGCCCTGAGCCTAGGACAATGGATTTATAAGGGAGGGAACCAGAAAAGCTATGTTAGACCGAACCGGATATGAGATCAAACAGAAAGGAATGACATCATTACAATCCTTTATACTAATAGCCATTCTATATCAGAATTTAAACCCTCTGGGGTAAGAGTATGCCAATTATAAATAAAACGTTGTTCCTTCTGAATCAATAATCTAGAAAGATCTCCTTCAAAATGTTTTATATGAATCAATACTGTGTATCGTAAATCCTCAAGCGAATGTGATTCACTCAACCAATGATGAACTAAAGGGGCGGAGATACGTCCTGTACGAATGCTGCTCAAGTGCTCTATAATACGGGTTTTAATCTTACGAGTTGTTTGTCCTATGTATATTTTAAGACAAGGACACTGGATGTAATAAATCACTCCTTTAGAGTCGCATGTAGTGTCAGTGTTTAATTTAAACCGTCGACCTCCAGAGAACGGTATTTGCACTTGGGAAACATTCATAACGTGACTGCACACCCGACACTTACCACATGGCTGATGAGGCATCCTAATCGTTGTGACAATATCAAAATTATTATGTTTTAATTTTTCACCCAAATTAGGACCTCTAGAAAAGGCAAATTTAGGCCTTTGAATCAACGACGGATGATATTGAAGTATTGGCCAGTATTTTAAAATAATGTGTTTAATCGCATTACTACTACCGGTATATGGCATGACACAAACAGTGTCCTGTTCAGTTGTTTCTCTATTATTTGGTAACATTAGCCATGGCCGGTGACAGTTTTTCGCTCTTTTCCATGCTCTTCTTATTACTTTTCCAGGATACCCACGATCTTTAAATTTGTCATATAGCTCTTTAGCTTGCTTATTAAAATCTTCTTCATCTGAGCAAATACTTCTTAAACGTAGGAATTGACCTACCGGAATCCCATTCCTTAAAGCTCTTGGGTGGAAACTTCCATATTGTAAAAGTGAGTTTCGATCTGACGGTTTTTTGTACAGGGAGGTGGAATTTTGATTATCATATTTATTAATTTTAATATCTAAAAACGATGTATAATGTTGATTATACTGATAAGTAAATTTGATGTTAGGATCTTTATGATTAATATCTTCTAAAAAAATTTTTAAATCATCAACATCACCTCTCCATACAAAAAAACACGTCATCGACAAATCTTTTCCAGCAAGTGACAAACTGAAAAAATGAAGATCTGTAGACAAAAGTCTCTTCAAATTGCGTCATGTAAAGGCAGGCTAATGTGGGGGCCCCTTTTGTTCTTTTGTTTGGAGAAATGTCATATTTTCAAAATTGAAATAGTTGTTTTCAATGACCATCTCTGCCATTGTTTTCAACATTGATCTTTTCTTGTCAGTTATATCTAATTTAAACAAAAAGGATTCTACTAATGAAACTTCTGCCTGTTGAGGTACATTAGTATACAATGCTACAACGTCAGCTGTTACTAAGAAGAGATGCTCTGTTGATATTTGATCAGATACTTGGTCTATAATTTGTAAAAAATGCGATGAATCTTTTATATATGATTTAGCCTGCGGGACAAATTGTTTTAAATAACTGTCAATGTATTGGGACATTGGTTCCAAAACTGAACACAATATTCCAAGTGGGACCTCACCAACGACCTGTACAGGGGCATCAATACCTTCTTTCTTCTACTGGTTACGCCTCTCTTTATACAGCCCAGCATCCTTCTTGCCCTGCCTTGTCACACTGTTTCTTTGCCTTAAGATCTTTGGACACTATCACCCCAAGATCCCTCTCCCCATCCATGCATATCCTTTTCGAGGACATGTCCAGGGGTCTGGACAGCTTTTCAAAACCTGGCACTTTGTCTGGGTTTTGAAAAGCTTCCAGCTAGCAGCGACGTCGGGCAGGCATCACGCCATTGTATCACACCAGCACATGTGCAGATGCCCTCTCGACAAACAAACAGGTTGAGGGGCGGGGCTGGCGGGCAGAGCTGGGGTAGTGCTGGGCATGATTCGGGCAGCATGGGATGGGACCAGGCAGAACTGGGCAGGCGAGGGGGTGGGGCCATGTGTCCAGATTTTTATTCAAGAAAATCTAGTAACCTTATCTAAGCTATATAGAAATATTTTCTAAAAATACAGGAAGTCAAGATTTTCACTGCATTAAAACTAATGCTGTTTATGAAATACTGAGACTATATTCTTCTTTCTTTAGATATGGACAACTGTATGGCATGCCCAGAGGACCAATGGCCCAATCAAAAAAGAGATGCTTGCATTCCCAAAATGAAAGCCTTCCTGTCCCATGAAGATCCTTTGGGGATAGCATTGACTCTCATCAGCATTTTGTTCTTTCTTTTCACTGCTGTCACTCTTGGAATCTTCATCTATTACCGAAACACTCCAATTGTGAAAGCCAACAACCGAGAACTCAGTTACATTCTCCTTATCTCCCTCATGCTCTGCTTCCTCTGCTCCTTGGTATTTATTGGCCAGCCTACAGACATTACCTGCATTCTCCGACAGACTGTGTTTGGAATCACTTTCTCTATTGCCCTCTCTGCCATACTGGCAAAAACTATCACCGTGGTCATGGCTTTCCAGGCTATTAAGCCAGGAAACAAGCTCCAGAAATGGATAGGCCCCTGGTTCTCAAACTCTATAGTCCTTTCTTGTCTTCTTATTCAAACTGTTCTGTGTTTCGTTTGGCTTGGTACTGCTCCCCCATTTTCATATCTTAATATGCACTCTGAAATAGGAACAATACTAATTGAATGTAATACAGGGTCTATGGTTGCATTTTTCTGTGTTCATGGCTTCCTGGGAATTCTGGCTAGTATTAGCTTTACTGTAGCTTTTCTAGCAAGAAATCTACCTGACAGCTTCAATGAGGCCAAGCATATCACCTTCAGCATGCTGGTATTCTACAGTGTCTGGGTCTCTTTCATCCCAACATACCTGAGTACCAGGGGCAAGTATATGGCAGCAGTGGAGATATTTGCTATCCTGGCATCTGCTTCTGGAATATTGGGCTGTATCTTTATCCCCAAGTGCTACATTATTATGATGAGGCCTGATAAGAACAACAGGAAGAACCTAACCAAAAAAGGAAATGACCTAAAGGCCTAAAAATGATAGCATCACTTTCATAAAGGAAACCTAAAAGTTATCTGGTCAATATTCAGCCAGTGGCTGTCAGCCTTTTGTAAAATGTTCACCAGTATGGTCTAAATCATACCAAGATAAACAGTGCCAATACTTTCTTGGGTACTGGCCCTGAATAACCTGGCTCTAGTCAGATTTTGGAAAGACAAGGGGGATGTTTTTACAACCAAACCAAGTCTTTATTAGAAATAGTAGGTCCCAACAAGGATCCCAGTTTCAGTATATAGAGGATGCCTTCTTCAGGGGACACTTTGCTGAAATGAAGCTGGTTCAAAAAATTGCTTGAGCAGAGAAAAAATGCACTATGCTTGACGCTATGAAAGTGAAACTGACATCCCCCTAGTCTTTCCTTGTTGCTTTGCTTGTATTCCAAGGCAAGGGGCTCTTCTGTTTGCCTGTTTGCTCTAGCCAGATTCTGGCAGTGCATGCAATACAACTGGATAGGTGAAATATGCAGCCCATTGCCCAATTAAATGAGTAGTGAGCTGACTATCATGGTTTTGTTTTCATACAATGTCCTCCTGAACCTCGCTTACCCAAAAGCACTTACCCCCACCCCTTGAACAACCAAAGGGAATTCTCTCTCCTGATGCCCCCTCAAGAGCAACCCCCTCACAATCAGCCTACTTTCCATATCCGAGGCTTTCCGCCTGCTGACCTCCCCAGAGAAGCCCCTTTCCAGAACTCATGCAAGCTTCCCTTCCTACTGAAGATTATCCTTACCCCCGGTAAGCATGCCTTAGGAACTCTGGTGGTCTATAAAGATAGATTGGTCTGAACTGAGGTCCTCTTTTACAAAGGCGCGTTAAGAGTTTTAGCACGGATTTAGCGCACACATTAGCATTTATTACATGTTTAGCGTGTGCTAATATTTAGCGGGCATTAAAAAGCTTAGCGCACCTTTTTAAAAGAGGGGGTGAATCTCATAAGAACATAAGAATTGCTGCTGCTGGGTCAGACCAGTGGTCCATTGTGAGTCTTTAGGAGGGGGGGAAAGCTTGTGATAGTGTCTGGAAGGGGCGCCATATTTGTGGGAGGTTTGATAGGAGGTAAATTCTTGTGTGAGGGGGGTCAAAAGATGGAGTTAGCTCTTGGGGAAAGGTTCAGGAAGCAGCCTGATCTTAGAGGAGACTGATCTTATTTGTGGTGGTGGTGGTGGGGGATGGTGGTGCATCATCAGGAGGGAAAACAATGTTCTTGAGGGGAGATATTAGAAGGATCCTGCTATTGGGGGAAGGGTCATCAGAAGGGGACAATAAAATATTCAGGCTTCTACCTGGAAATTAGCCTAATATTCAGTGCTGGCATCTGTGTAGCTAATTATCCAAAATAGGACAGCCTTTTATGCAGTCTTTTCCGGCTGCTTTGCTAGGGAGACGAAGACTCTAAATATGGTCTGTGCCAGCATAAGTGCCATCTTCTCCCTAAATCTGCCCCTAAACTGGGGATCAAAGATGATATTCAGTGGCACTGCCCTATTAAGTGCCATTAAATATCAGTGGTCGGCCAGCTCAGCAAGTTTAAGTGGGCAGGAGCATCTCTTGACCGCTAAACTATACTCCCTATCAACCCTTCATAATCAACATAATTCATGTATTGTGCTGCTGTTATATTTGACTTCACTTACAACACAAACATATTTGTATACAGATGGGTCAAATTCATTGCAAGGCAGATTAAGCAATTGTTTCTCATCAACTAGAATAATGATTGGAAGAAAAGAAAAAAAACTTTGGTTTCTTATCTATAAAAGTTTGATCAAGCCCTCTTTATATGAACAGCTTTGTAGTCTCGGTTTTCTTAGGTAAATTTGGATTGTAAGTCTGACCAACACCAATGGATTATGGACTGTGGTGTCTTTAGCCAGCTTTTGCATCAGTGCCCCCCCCTCCCCCATATGTATTTCTACTATGTCCCAAGGTCCTTTCCCCTTCCTTTTGGTGATAAAGAGTATCAAAATCCCAGTCTGGGATCCATTCACTCTTTCAAAAGATATTCCCCTTCCACCTTTAAACTCCTAGATAGCACTGGAAGCATCAGCATAAGAACATAAGAATTGCCTCTGCTGGGTCAGACCGGTGGTCCATCGTGCCCAGCAGTCCACTTCTGCAGCGGCCCCTAGGTCAAGGACCTGAGCACTAACTGAGTCTAGCCTTACCTGAATACGTTCTGGTCTAGCAGGAACTTGTCTAACTTTGTCTTGAATCCTAGGGGGGTGTTTTCTCCTAAGATAGCCTTAAGAACATAAGAACATAAGAACATAAGAAGTTGCCTCCACTGGGTCAGACCAGAGGTCCATCCTGCCCAGCGGTCCGCTCCCGCGGCGGCCCATCAGGTCCGCGACCTGTGAAGTGGTTACTGACCAATTCAATAACCTACCTCAAGTTCTATCTGTACCCCTCTATCCCCTTATCCTCCAGGAACCCATCCAAACCTTTCTTGAACCCCTGTACAGAGTTCTGGCTTATCACCTCCTCTGGAAGCTTGTTCCATGTGTCCACCACCCTCTGGGTAAAAAAGAACTTCCTAGCATTTGTTCTAAACCTGTCCCCTTTCAATTTCTCCGAGTGACCCCTAGTGCCTGTGGCTCCCCACAGTTTGAAGAATCTGTTCTTATTCACTTTCTCTATGCCCTTTAGGATTTTGAAAGTTTCTATCATGTCCCCTCTAAGTCTCCTCTTCTCCAGGGAGAACAGCCCCAGCTTTTTTAACCTGTCAGCGTATGAGAAATTTTCCATACCTTTTATCAGTTTAGTCGCCCTCCTCTGCACTCCCTCGAGTACCGCCATATCCTTTTTGAGGTACGGCGACCAGTATTGAACACAGTACTCCAGGTGCGGGCGCACCATTGCGCGATACAGCGGCATGATGACTTCCTTTGTCCTGGTTGTGATACCTTTTTTGATGATGCCCAGCATTCTATTTGCTTTCTTTGAGGCTGTCGCACACTGTGCCGATGGTTTCAGTGATGTGTCTACCATCACCCCCAGGTCCCTTTCAAGGTTACTCACCCCTAGTAGTGTTCCCCCCATTTTGTAGCTGAACATCGGGTTCTTTTTCCCTACATGCATGACCTTGCATTTCTGTACATTAAAACTCATTTGCCACTTGTTTGCCCAGTCTTCCAGTCTCGTTAGGTCCCTTTGCAGGTCTTCACAGTCTTCCGTGTTTCTAACCCTGCTGCAGAGTTTGGTGTCATCAGCAAATTTGATAACCTCACATTTTGTCCCCGTCTCCAGATCGTTTATAAATATATTGAACAGTAGAGGTCCCAGCACTGACCCCTGCGGAACTCCGCTCGTGACCCATTGCCAGTCTGAGTATTGGCCTTTTATTCCTCTGTTTCCTGCCTGCCAACCAGTGTTTGATCCATCGGTGGATATCCCCTTGCACCCCGTGATTCCACAGCTTTTTATGTAGCCGTTCGTGAGGTACCTTGTCGAAGGCTTTTTGGAAGTCAAGGTAAATGATGTCTATGGATTCCCCCTTATCCATCTGGCTGTTTATTCCCTCAAAGAAGTGCAGCAAGTTCGTGAGGCACGACCTTCCCTTGCTGAAGCCATGCTGGCTCGCCCTCAGTTGTCCATTGTTTTCTATGTGTTCACAGATTGAATCCTTTACCATTGCTTCCATCATCTTTCCTGGAACCGAGGTCAAGCTCACAGGCCTGTAGTTTCCCGGGTCACCCCTTGATCCCTTCTTGAAGATGGGCGTGACATTTGCTATTTTCCAGTCTTCTGGGATCTCCCCAGTTTTTAGGGAGAGGTTACATATTTGTTGAAGTGTCTCTGCTATTTCGTTTCTCAGTTCTTTTAGTACCCTTGGGTGGATGCCGTCCGGGCCTGGTGATTTGTCGCTCTTTAGTCTGTCTATCTGTCTGAGGACATCCTCTTTACTTACCTCTAGTTGAATCAGTCTTTCGTCGTGTTCTCCGTTTATAAACACCTCGGGTTCTGGGATATTGGATGTGTCCTCTCTGGTGAAGACTGACGAGAAGAAATTGTTTAACCTGTCAGCTATCTCTTTTTCTTCCTTTATCGCTCCTTTCCTGTCTCCATCATCCAGTGGTCCCACTTCCTCTCTGGCTGATTGTTTCCCTTTCACATACCTGAAGAAGGGTTTGAAGTTTCTTGCTTCTCCTGCCAGTCTTTCCTCATACTCTCTCTTTGCTTTCTTGACCTCTTGATGGCATTTTTTCTGGTGTCTTTTGTGTTCTTCCTGGTTTTCCTTTGTTGGTTCCTTTTTCCATTTCTTGAAGGATGATTTCTTGTCGCTTATCGCCTTTTTAGCTGTAGTTGTTATCCATGCTGGGTTTCTAGTTCGATTTTTTTTTCTCCCTTTCCTAAACCTTGGGACGTACAGGTCTTGTGCCTCGAGCACTGTGCCTTTAAGCAGTGTCCAGGCTTCCTTTACGGTCTTCACCTTCCCTGAGCTGTTTCTGAGCTTTTTCCCTACCATTTTCCTCATGTCCTTGTAGTTTCCTTTTCTGAAGTTAAGTGCTGTCGTTGTGGTTCTTTTCACCTTTGGTGTTCCCATGTTTAATTTGTACTGGATCATGTTGTGATCGCTGTTCCCTAATGGTGCTAGTACCACCACTTCCTTTGCGGGTCCCTCCAGCCCGTTGAGGATTAGGTCTAGAGTGGCCTCCCCTCGCGTTGGTTCCGTGACTAGCTGCTCCATGAAACAGTCCCTTATCACCTCTAGGAATTTAGTTTCTCTCGTGCAATTTGAGTGTCCAATGTCCCAGTCTATTCCCGGATAGTTGAAGTCTCCCATAACCACCACCCTTCCACTTTTGCACTCCTGCCTCAGTTCGGCCTCCAGGTCCAGGTCGTTAGCTTCTGGTTGTCCTGGTGGGCGATAGTACAGTCCCAATTTGATGTCAGCTCCTTCCCCTCCTGTCAGTTTAACCCATAGTGACTCCAAACTGTCTGCCCTTGTTGTTTCTGTTCTGGATGAAGGAATGGAGTCCTTTATATACAGGGCTATTCCTCCCCCCTTCTTGTGTGCCCTGTCCCTCCTGTAGAGTTTGTACCCTTGCAGGGCCACGTCCCATTTGTTGTCCTCTGACCACCATGTCTCTGTGATTCCTATTATGTCTAGGTCCTTGTTTCTGGCTATAACTTCTAGCTCCCCCATTTTAGTCCTTAGGCTCCTAGCATTTGTGTATAGGCAATTTAAGTCCCAGTTAGTTACCTTTTCTTTAGGATCTACTCTTGATTTGTTGCTCCTGCTGGTCTCCTCACGGGCTGCCTGTGGAGTGTCTAACCCGTCCTCTGCCCGTTTCTTAGTTCTTTGATAGCCCTCTGGTTTCGTCTGTTTCCTCCTTGTCGTGCTTATTTGCTCTAATTTCCTCTCAGGTCCCTGTACTGCATCTTTGGGTTTATGTCCAAAAAGTGTCCATTTTATCTCTGGTCCGCAAACGCCATTTCCTGTTTCAGTATCCTTGCTTGATACTGTGGCCCGGTGTGTCGAGGTCAGATCGACTATCGGCTTTCCCCTCGTTGTCAGTTTAAAGTCATGTCTATGCAGGTCTGGATGTTACGTGCCAGCATCCTCGTCCCAGCCGTGCTCAAATGCAGTCCGTCTCTCCTGTAGAGCTTGTTTTTCCCCATGAAGGTTGACCAGTTTCGTACAAAGAGGAAACCCTCCTCCTCACACCATCGTCTCAGCCATCCATTTGTTGCTTGCAGCTCGGTCTGCCTCCTCGCATCTGCCCTTGGTACTGGCAGGATCTCAGAAAAGGCTATCTTCCCTGTCCTCAACTTCAGCTTCCTCCCCAGGATCTTAAACTGCTCGGTCAGTGTAGTCATGTTGAAATTCCTTCTGCTGACGTCATTTGTTCCGACGTGGACAATCACTGCTGTTTCCTCCGTCTCAGCTCCCTCCATGATTCTCTCGATTCTGTCGGAGATGTCCTTTGTCCTCGCCCCTGGGAGACATGTCACTAGGCGATCCGCTCTGCCCCCTGCTATGTGACTGTCCACCTCTCTCAGGATTGAGTCTCCCACAACAATAGCAGATTTTCCTTTTCTCAGCTTCCTCCTGGGTCTCAGGTCTGTGTCGATGATTGGGTCCTCTAATCCTTCCTCCTCCTGAATGATTCCTCCGCAAGGTTCCTCTCCCTCAGCTCCTGGTGGGTCCTGGCGGCTCTTGGTGGCTCCTGGCGGGTCCTGTCCTCCATCCGTTTGTTCCATTCTGAAGATCGGGTGATCCTGTGTCTCTACCATCCTGCAGGCCTCTTCGATGAATCTCTCGAGCTCTCTGACCTGTTCGCTGATGTGGATTTCTCTGGTGGTGTCCTCAGTTGGTTCAAAATCCCTTGGTTCCTCTATGGAGCGGAGTCCCTCTAGCTCCTGCACTTTGATCTGCAGTCTCCCGACCTCCTTCCTTAGGCTAGCCAGTTCCTGACATCGACCGCATATGTAGGCCTGCCTCCCGGAAGGGAGGTAGTCATACATGTGACAATCAATGCAGTATACTGGAAAGCTTCGCTGGCCTTCTGCTGCCTCCATTTTTCCTTCCTTGTGAATTTAAGTTGGTGCGCTGGAGTACGCCCGACGTGTATCTAGGTAGAGAGAGAAGAAATAGTAAGTATAGAAGAAAGTGTAAGAAAATTGTTTTTTTTTTTTTTTTTTTTTAAGTTATTTAAGAAGATTGAAGATGGATTTTGCTGCTGAGCAGCCTGGACGCCTGGTTCCTTCTCTCGGCTCCTTCGCGAAGGCGGCCCTCGCTAAGGCGAGCGCCTTTGCCGCTCGCCTTCGCCGCGCGCCGTTGGCTCTCCCTCTTTTAAGGGGGAGCCCGGGCTCCGAAGCGACCTCTGACGCGGTGGGGGTGGGCGGAGCTCTCTCTCGCCGCTGCCCCGGTTAGCTTCTGCCCCTCCTCGCTGGCTGTCTAACCCTGCTCTGCGTCCCGGCTTTCTCCCCTCAGTTCTCCGATCCTACCTGCTTCTCCTGCTTCTCCTACAAGCAAGCAAAGACAAGGGGAAGAGCATTCCAGTTTTCCACCACTCTCTGGGTGAAAAAGAACTTCCTTACCTTTGTACAGAATCTATCCCCTTTTAACTTTAGAGAGTGCTGTCTCGTTCTCCCTACCTTGGAGAGGGTGAATAACCTGTTTTTATCTAAGTCTATTCCCTTCATTATCTTGAACGTTTCAATCATGTCCCCTCTCAGTCTCCTCTTTTCAAGGGAGAAGAGGCCCAGTTTCTCTAATCTTTCACTGTACGACAACTCCTCCAGCCCCTTAACCATTTTAGTCGCTCTTCTCTGGATCCTTTCGAGTAGTACCGTGATATTCTTCAATTACGGCGACCTGTGCTGGACGCAGTATTCCAGGTGGGGTTGCACCATGGCCCAGTACAGTGGCATGATAACCTTCTCCAATCTGTTCATGATCTCCTTCTTAATCATTCCAAGCATTCTGTTCACCCTTTTCACCACCGCCGCGCATTTTGCGGATGGCTTCATTGACTTGTCAACCTGTACTCCTTAGTCTCTTTCCTGGGGGGTCTCTCCGAGTACTGCACCAGACATCCTGTATTTGTGTACAAGATTTTTGTTACCGACACTTATCCACATTAAACTTATCCACATTGAACTTCATTTACCATGTTGCGGCCCATTTCATGAGCGTGTTTATGTCCTGTTGCAGGTCTTCGCAATTCTCCTGCGTCATCACTACTCTGAATAAGTTTGTATCGTCTGCAAATTTAACCACCTTGCTCGTCATTCCAATTTCCAGGTCATTTATAAATATGTTGAAGAGCACAGGCCCAAGCACCGAACTCTGCAGCACTCCACTGGTGATGCTTTTCCAGTCCGAGTATTGTCCATTTACCCCCACTTTCTGTTTTCTATCTGCCAACCAGTTTTTGATCTACGTGAGTATTTCACCCTCAATCCCATGGCTCACAATTTTTCAAAGTAGTCGTTCATGCAGGACCTTGTCAAATGCCTCCTGAAAATCCAGTAATACAATGTTGACTGGGTCACCTTTGTCTATCTGCCTGTTAACTCCCTCGAAGAAGTGCAGCAAGTTTGTCAAGCACGATCTTTCGTTGCTGGCTGGTCCTCATCAGATTGTGTCCGTCAAGGTGGTCAACGATGCAGTCTTGATCAGCGCCTCTACCATCTTTCCCAGTACCGGGGTCAGACTCACCAGCCTGTAGTTTTCCGGATCTCCCCTCCAACCTTTCTTGAAGATCGGCATAACATTCGCCATTTTCCAGTCTTCCGGAATCCTCCCCGATTTGATCGACAGATTGGTTATTAGTTGAAGCAGTTCAGCTATAACCCCTTTCAGTTCCTTGATTACCATTGGATGGATGCCATCCGGTCCAGGGGATTTGTCATTTTTAAGCCTGTCAATCTGCCTGCATATCTCTTCTAGCATGACCATCAACCCAGTCAGTTTTCCATCTTCGTTTCCTAGGTAGAGCCTGTCGGCTTCTGGTATGTTGCGTATATCCTCTTTTGTAAGCACAGATACAAAAAACATGTTCAGTTTGTCGGTGATAGCTTTGTCCTCTTTTAGCATTCCCTTTATTCCATGGTCATCCAACAGTCCCACTGCTTGCTTCATGGGTCGTTTCCCCTTAACGTATTGAAAGAACAGCTTGAAGTTTTTCACCTCCTTGGCAATTTTTTCCTAGTAGTCCATTTTGGCCCCTCTTACCACCTTATGGCACCTGCATTGATGTAGCTTGTGTTTTTTCCAGTTTTTGTCCGTTTTTGATCTTTTCCATACTTTAAAAGAAATCTTCTTGTCTCTGATCGCTTCTTTCACCACTACAGTGAGCCACACCGGTTCCTCATTCTTTTTCCTCTTGGATCCCTTGTTGATATGCGGTATATGTAGATTTTGTGCCTCGGTGATTGTGTCATTAAAAAGGGACCATGCTTGGCCTAGCATTTTTACAGCACCTATCCTCTTCTTAATCTTCTTCCCCACCATGAGTAATTCCCTTTTCGGAAGTTCAGCGCCGTGGCCATCGTTCTGGATCGTTGTTTCACCCTCGTGTCCAGCGGATCATACGCACTGCCTGTGCCTGGCCCGAAGCCTTCCCTCTGCCTTGTGCTGTCTCATTGAAAAGAGGAGTTTATGTCAGAGAAGACAAGATGCGGCAGAGGGAAGGCTCCAGGCCAGCACCTACAACATGCTACTTCCAGTGTCCAGTGAGGTCCTAACTCTCTATAGCATGCACTAAAGACAGGTGGCAGTAGGCACATTACCGCCACCTGACTAACTAATGCAAGAGCGTGGTTTGTTCTGAAAGTTGTCTTACACATGCTTAGATGTCGCAATGCACCTCTGAACGCGTGAAGTAGGCATCTGAAATGTAGGCATGCAAGATGCTGGCTTACATGTCACACGTCTATACAACACTGTAGGCATGATTCTAATATGTGTGCCTAGCGGTTGATTAACAACCGCATGCCTGCTAAGGCACTCTATAGAGAGTCAGGCTCTAAGGGTTTGAAGATAGAATGGGAGCATTAGGGTTTGAGAAAGAGAGAGTAGACTGGACAGTAGGCAGGATGGGAGGGGGGCAAGAAGAAAGAGGGAAATATGGTGGACCAAGATTTGGGTAGTATAGTTAGACATCAATGATAATGATTTCTCTCCATTATGCGATACCTGTTGCATAACACCTCTTAGTTTTTATAGCCCATGACACAGCCCTTGTAAATGCAAAACATGGCCATGTCGGGCTTTTAACTGTTTATAAGAAACCCCCCTTTGGGGGTGATGACAGAGCTTGAAAAGAAGAAAATCTTTGTGTATAGTTGTTTTAAAATCAGCATTTATCTGTTTGCATTGAAAGTGAATGGGAGCAGTTGTGACTGCCATCTATTTGTGATACTGGAGAATTGCATCCAGTTCACATAGCAGAGGGGGTTGGATAACACGTTATGTAAATCATGCACTGACCCCCCTCTTTTACAAAGGCGCGCTAAGCATTCTAGCGTGTGTTAACTGATTTAGCGCTCGCTAAATCGGCTACCATACCTTAGTAAAAGGACCCGTGAGGGATGAACACACAGACATTTTTAAGGGACTATTTCATGAATGTGAATGAAGTTTGTGGGCCCAAATGAATGTGGGGATATAAACTGAGATTAGCTGTATCAGAATAGGGAAAGCGGAAATCTACTCCCCATGAATTCAAAAGACACAACAAATGGTTGGGGAGATAGAGCTAGTAGGGTTGTGGCATAGGCAGCAGAACACATTTTTGTTTGATGGGGGGGGGGCAAAAGCTTTGCCCTAGATCCTGCCCAAGCTCCACTCCAGAACCAACCCAGCCCTACCCCTATAATAATAGTACTAATTGAAATGTCATTGTTTCCATACAATGCATAATGGTTAACCACAAAATTAAACTACACTCTATGCTTCTCAACATTCATTCCTACCAGAACACCTGGTCTTGGTCAGACATGCAGAACACAGATAACCCCTATGCAAACACAAGACCAAAAACTAACCCCTCCCCTTTTACAAAACCATAGTGCGGGTTTTAGCACCGGCCGTGGTGGTAACAGCTCTGATGCTCATAGGAATTCTATGAGCATGGGAGCTGTTACTATCATGGCTGATGCTAAAAACTGCACTACGGTTTTCTAAAGGGGAGGTAAAAGAACTAATATACCCAAACGAAACCCTAAGATGCCAGACTCTACTTTGCATTATAACACCAATGAAAGAGAAAGCAATTAATTTCTTCCTGAACAGTGCAAGATATAGACAGCAGATATAAATTCTCAAAACTGACACATTTCAATCACTAAATTGAAAATAAAATCATATTCCCTACCTTTGTTGTCTGGTGATTTTATTTTTCTATCATCTTTTCCCAGTCTCTGGTTGCACTTCCTTCTGTCTGTGCTCTGTGTTTCCAGGGCCTTCATATCCCTCCTGCCATCTTTTTGGGGTTCGAGGGGGGGAATAGTTGCTCGGGGGATGCTAGTGTGTGTGTGGGGGGGCTTTTCTTGGGATCAGATGGTGCTTTGAAAGGTCACTTATATAGTCATGACATCAGAGATGTGAAGAAAGTACAAAAGGATCTTTATTCAGCATATGCGGGACTTCTGGGCCATAAAAGTTCTGCCTCAGAAGTGTCCAAATGAGGAAAAGCAAGTTCTTCTATACAATTCTCATATACATGTCGGGATGCTACAGGGGGGTTTCTATAGGTTAGTTATAGACAGTTTTACAACTCATGATTGGTCCTAATCCAAATATTAGTTAATAACTATACAAAAACAAACACGACATGTACTTTTAATGCTTACAATGTTAGCCTACATGGTAAGTAGACGCGGCCGCTGTACCTAATCGCGGCAAAGATCTCCCTGCCGTGATTAGCATAGTGACCGCGGCTACGGCTGCAAGTCTCCCCTCCCCCCAGCGATCACGGCAGGAGGGCACCCAACCCCTCCTGTAGACCCCCCCAACGGCCCTCCCGACAATCTCAGCAGAAGGGTACCCAACCCCTCCTGCCGGTCCTCCCAATGGCCTCCCCTAAGATCGCCGGCAGGAGGGTACCCAACCCCTCCTGCTGGACCCCCCCCCCAACGAACCCTCCCACCCCGGAACCCCCTTAGTCTTACTTTCCAAGTTGGACCGGACGGCTCCTCACACGTATGGCCAGCAGGCTTGCCTCCGTCCAAATGAGGCGGGCCCGCCCCTACCCTGCCCAACCCACATGATCCTAGGGCCTGATTGGTCTAGGCACCTAAAGCCACTCCCGCTATAGGAGGGGCCTTAGGTGCTTGGGCCAATCAGGCCCTAGGATCCTGTGGGTTAGGCAGGGGAGGGGAGGGGCGGGCCTGCCTCATTTGGACGGAGGCAGGCCTGCTGGCCAGACGAGCGAGGAGCTGTCCGGTCCAACTTGGAAAGTAAGACTAAGGGTGGTGTTTCGGGATGGCGGGGTTTGTTGGGGGAGGGTCCGGCAGGAGGGGTTGGGCACCCTCCTATTGGCGATATAGGGGGCTGTTGGGGGGGCCGGCAGGAGGGGTTGGGCACCCTCCTACCAGTGATCATAGGGGGGCTGTTGGGGAGCTGGCAGGAGGGGTTGGATATCCTCCTGCTGCGATCGTCGGGGGGGCTGTTGGGGTAGGCAGGAGGGGATGGGTACCCTCCTGCCGCGATCGTTGGGGAGGGCTGGTTCTGTCGGCATGAAGGGCTGAGCACCTTCCTGCTGGCGATCGTCGGGGGGGGGGGGGGGGGTTCTATTGGCAGGAAGGGTTGATCTGACAAATGAGGAGCCAGTATATTGGGGGGCGGAGTCAATGCGGCAACGTGCAAGTTGGATCGAGAGTTGGAGGAGACAGACAACATGGCGGAGACATCAAACACCCGGTCACGAACACGGTGAAACACAGGTAAATAGCGGTTCCTAGAAAGGGGTACATTGGCCTGCGGGGACAAATCTTTTCACCGTTTTTGCGGGCGGTGAAAACTTTTGTCCTCGTGTCTGCGGCGATTTGGCTTTGGAGTCTCCATAACCCGCAGCCAAACCGCAGCCATGCCTCAGCTCCCTGCGGGGATCGCTCCCCGTGTCATTCTCTATCAGTGGCCCCCCAAGACTCAGTATCAGGTTCTGTACTTTGAACCAGGACTGGATAAATCAATTGAGCCGGTCGGAGTCCCGAAGTCCACCGATCCCAAAAGAGGACCAGCCAGCTAGGCAGACAGGTCGGTTCTCAGAGCAGACACAAGGTACCAATCTAGTAGCCGACGGTCAAAAGACCTTCAAGTCCCTGTTCATGCGCCAAATGAAAGGTCACTTGTGCAGTCACGAAACCAGAGACGTGAAGAAAGTACAAAAGGATCTTTATTCAGCATATGCAGGACTTTGGGCCATAAAAGTTCTGCCTAAGAAATGTCCAAATGAGGAAAAGCAAATTCTTTTATACCATTCTCATATACATGTTGTGATGCTACGGTGGGAGGGGGGGGGGATTTCTATAGGTTAGTTACAGTTTTACAACTCATGATTGGTCTTAATACAAAGCATACCATTGGTCATCTGGGTGTTCTTATGAGCCTATAGTAAATACAGTGGTACCTTGGTTTACGAGCATAATTCGTTCCAGAAGCATGCTCGTAAACCAAAATACTCGTATATATCAAAGCAAGTTTCCCCATAGGAAATAATGGAAACTCGCTTTGATACGTTCCCCTCGAAGGCCCCCCGCAATCCGGCAACCCCCCGCAATTTGGGAACCCCCCCCCCCGCTGCGATTCGGCATCCTCCGCCGCTTCGTACTATCATCTGGGCCTCGGCACCGGCACCGGCATGTCCTGTGCATTGGTGCCGGTGTCCTTTTCTTGCTGGGCCTTGAGCATCTGCGCATGCTCAAGGCCTGTGAGTTCACGTTCTCTCCAAGATCTCCGTTTTGATACATGTCCAGGAGGGCGAGGTACATTATCACTTTCTTTTTTTTTTTTTTTAATTTAATATTTATTGAGATTTTCAATATATTCAAGCATATTATAACTTGTACAGAAAGGAAATTTAGCAAGAAATTAATATAAATGAAAACATATATCAAAGAACATATAAGCATAAATTTCTACTCAAGTCCTCAAAAAGATCCAAGAAGGAAAATAGGCGACAAGAAAATTATTAAAACAAAGTAATAGCTAGTCGAATGAGATTGAGGCACCCTTTCTTAAACTAAGCACTTTCTTTCTCCAAAGATGCAGTTGTGAGAAAAGTTGTCAGTTGAGATGGCTCAAAGAAAACATATTTATGAGAATGGTAATTAACAACACATTTACATGGGTGTCGCAAGTAAAAAGTTGCCCCCAGAGATAAAACACCAGGTTTCCTTAACAGAAATTCTTTTCTCCTTCTCTGCGTCTCCTTGGCCAAATCTGGGAACATCTGAATTTTACAACCTAAAAACTCTTTTTGCTTATTTTTAAAGAAAAGTCTCAGCAAATTATCACTTTCTTACAGCAGAAACAGAAATGTAACATGTGATTTCCCAGAAAAGGCACCAAACTAAGGAAATGAAACTTATCCTAAAATAATGAGCAAGGCCCACATTCCTTCAGGCAAAGTAAGAGGTTGCTGATCCCTTCAGTTTAACACACGTACAACATCTGTGCCATTAAAAAATATCCAGAAGCCCTAACAGCAGTGACAGAAGGCTGCTTTCCCTATCCCTAGCCCTGTTAGGGCTCCACGAAGGTGTCAGTAGCTTACTGAGCAATTCAGTCGGTTGCGTAGAAGTTTGATAGTGAATCAATCGCTGTTGGAGAATCAGCCAGAGAATTGGCCAACAGCGATTGAGTCACTATCTTTAGTGAATCTAGCTCTTTGTGTGGGGTTGTTTTACTTTTTTGAATACGCAAGCCCAGGGGAGGGCTAACTGAACGGAACTATAACTAAAGCAAACCTGCTTATGAGTTTTTCACATGCTTATATTTTGCACTATTTTGTTTGCCTGAAAGGACTAAAGGTGGAACCTATTTTACAGATAAAAGTTTTGGACCAGAGTTGGGCGTGATTCTTACCTGAGCCTAGGAAAACCTTCCTGAGAATATTTATTTTTGGGGGGCTTAGAGCATGATTCGTCTTGTTTTCTTTGAATACTCTTTTTGCCATCTGACAAAGTTTGAAATTGGATTTTGGAAGCTAAAATAAACCAAGCTTATTTTCTTTGAACTGATAAAGTGTATTGTGTGAATTTTTGCACCTGTTTACTAATACCAGTCTCAAAGTGCCACAGTGGGCATGGGAGCTACTGCAGAATCATAGGTCACCAAAATATTTATACCTTGTGGCGGGGTTGCGGCCGAGTGTCCACCAGCTCAGCCAAGCGTCCCTGCCACAGGACATAGACATTTATTCCACTTCTGAAATAGGAGTGAATGTTTATTCTTAGGCCTGCCCTTGTCTCATCCAAACCACACTCACACCATGACCCATTACCATTTGCATGTTCTTCAATCTTAAACAGGTATATCCTGGCATTAACAGGTATATCCTGGCATTTCATAATGATTCAATTTTAGGTTTTGATTGTGTATACAATTTTAGTTTATCCATTTAAAATTGATGGGAGATATTTTTTTTTTTACCTTGCATTGACAGTTGGTAGCCAGGCTTTGCCTTGTTTAACAGCATTGATAGTTATTACACTTCCTGATGCACCAAACAAAAGTTAAAAAAAAAAAAATACCAGCAGTGGCATAAAAACTCCAAAGCATCATGAGAAGTAGAACACATCATCAGCAAAAAGTACAGAGAGAGGGGCAAAGTAATACCACCATTGATATGAATGCCTTCCAGTACATAATGAGAAACAAAATAGAACCAATATAGTTTGAATATAAAAACATCACAATGATATGAAGAGTAACAAGGCAGAAAAAGGTGAGACAAAAGTGGTAGCAAGATTGGTAACGAGATATTCAAAGTAGACTTTAGTCTATGGTACAGAAATATCAAAAAGGAGACAAGTTAATTTAATCATGTATTTTTAATGAGAATAACTCATGGGCAGACTGGACGGACCATTCAGATCTATATCTGCCGTCATTTACTATGTTAACTTGTATGGTAGTCAAATGAATTTTTTTCATGTTTTGTTTTCTTTTACTTATTTGTCCTTTTGATTTGGGATGCCAAAATACCGAATACAATATTAAGATTACCACAATATTAAATTAACAATAACATTTACAAATATTAATCATTATAGTTCTTTGTTAGGTACATCTTCCTGTTCCTTTCAGGTTTAATCAAAATAATGTAGCACTTAGGGAAAAAGATACAGCCCAGCAGTCCAGTGCTGGAGGCCAGGATAGCAAATATCTCTACGCCCACCATGTACTTGCCTTTGGTGCTCAGGTATGTTGGGATGAAAGCTACCCAGACACTACAGAACACCAGCATGCTGAAGGTGATGTGCTTGGCCTCGTTGAAACTATCAGGTAAATTTCTTGCTAGAAATGCTACGATGAAACTAGTACCAGACAAAATTCCCAAATAACCCAGAACACAGTAAAAGGCAATTACTGACCCTTCCTTGCACTCAATAAGAATTGTTCCAATTTCTGATTGCATGTTAAGGTATGGAAATGGAGGAGAAGTGAGCAACCAGATAAGACAAAAAAATGCTTGAAGAAGAGAACAAGAAAGGACTATAGAGCTAGATAATCTAGAACCCATCCATTTTCGGAGCTTGCTTCCTGGTTTGGTGGCTTTGAAGGCTATAACCACAGTGAATGTTTTAGCCAGTATAGAAGACAGAGAAATAGAAAAAGTGATCCCAAAGGCAGTCTGTCTGAGAACACAAGTCATCTCATTAGGATGGCCAATAAATATAAAGGGACAGAAGCCGCAGAGCATGAGGGAGACAAGGATGATATAGCTGAGGTCTCTGTTGTTGGCTTTCACTATGGGAGTATCTCGGTGATAAATAAAGATTCCAAGAATGACAACAATGATTATGAAGATAATACCACTGATGAGGCTCAAAGCTATCCCCAAAGGTTCTTCATAGGACAAGTAATTTCTAACTTTTGGGATACAGGCATGTCTTTCCTTATTAGGCCATTGATCCTCTGGGCACCTTGTACAGCTGTCCATATCTGTAAAAGAATAATATGTCCTTAGTATGTTACCAAGATTATTTTTGAAAACTTGGCACATTTTTGAAAGATTTTCTTAAGGTTAGAGAAGATGCTAATGTAACTGTGTAGGACTAAATCAACACTCTATGGGATGACTCTGGAGGTTTAGATTTGAGACATCTTTTATTGATTTTTTGATTACCTTTTGATTATTGTATATCTTGGATACGATTTGATTTATATTAATTTAGCAAATTTTATTTATCCTTATTGAATGTGCTTGTTATCTGAATTATTACCTTTTTGCTATAATATCCAAAACTTGGGTGATATGTATGCTCGGAAAAAGTAAAAAAAAGAAAAGAAAACCTGGCATATTTCTAAAGTATCTAAGTATGTGGAGGGGCATAATAAAAAAAATCGTCTAAGTCCCCTATTGGCCTAAGGATCTAAACGCTGAAAGTAGCAGCAGGGAAAATGTTCATTCTCCAAAAAAACATCCAAAATGATGTTTTTTTTGAGAATGGCCTACCTCTACATTCAGCAGACCACTACTACGTCTAAACATACAACACATTATCAATCAAAAAATAGCCTAAGTCCCAAATGCCCAAAACAAGACCTTTTAGGCAAAGGAGGGGCCAGTCCTTCACCTAAAAGCTAAATTCTGTAACCAGCATCTGTCAAAAACAACACCGGTTACAGAATCCCCCCTCCCCCACAATGATCACAGCAGGACAGATGACTCAACTCCCCTGCCCTGATCGCGATCGTCCCCCCCTGAACTATCGCAGAGATGCCCAATCTCTCCTGCTTCGATTGCAATCCATCTCCCCCGAAACAATACCAGCAGGAGGGAGCCCAATCCCTCCTGCCAAGGCGCAAGCCCTGCAACCCCCCCACCTAACACAATACTGGAAGGAGGGAGCCCAACCCCTCCTGCAGAGGGATGAGCCCCCCAACTCCCCATCCCCTTAAAATATAGGCAGGAAGGATCCCATGCCCTCCTGCCCACGGCGACCCCCCCCACCCCTCTAAAATATGGGCAGGAAGGCAGCACCCCTCCATGAATGCCCTCTGAACCCCCGATCAGCCCCTGAACCTCTTGACCCCCGACCATCCCCCTGACACCCCCTCACCCCCTTTACTCAAAGTAATTTGGATGGATGGACAGGTACCAAGCACGTCCACTCGGCAGGCTCTGAATGGCAATCCTTAGGGCCTGATTGGAACAGGCACCTAAGGCCCTGCCCACAGAAAGGGCCTTAGGCACTTGGGCCAACCAGAATTAGCCCAGTTGTCTTAGGTTCTTCCTGTGGGTGGAGCCTTAGGCACATGGGACCAACCCAGCCCAAGTGCCTAAGGCCCCACCCACAAGAGGGACCGCTCTGGGTGTGGCCTTAGGTGCTTGACCCAACCAGGCCCTAAGTCTCACCATTCAGAGGACAGCGGGCCTGTCGGGTGGATGGGCTTGGGACCCATCTGTCCGTTCAATTTACTATGAGTAAAGGGGGGTGAGGGGGGTATGGGGTCACAGGGTTCAGGGGTGATTCTGGGTTTGGAGCAGTCGTGGGGATGTTTGTCATGGGCTGGAGGGCCTGGGATCCCTCCTACCCGTATTTTAGGTGGGGTGGGGGATCGCAGTGGGCATTAGGGCCTGGGATCCCTCCTGCCCATTTTTTAAGGGGGGTGGGGGTGGGGAGTCACGGGGCTCGCGCATAGCAGGAGAGGTTGGGCTCCCTCCTGCCGGTATTGTATTGAGGGAGTTGGATCGCGATCGCAGCAGGAGAGATTGGCCATCAAGTATTGGTGATAATGAGCAACAATTTCAATTTACACATACATCAAGTACCTTTCTTATTTCTAATCTTAATGTATATTTTCTGTAAACCGCTTAGAACCTAACGGATGTAGCGGTATATAAGAAATAAATTACATTACATACATCTTGCTAGGCACCATTCTATAAATAGTAAAATTATATAAAAAATACATATAAAATTACATGACACCCCTAACCCTTCCAATCACCTCGTACTTTCTTTCTAGCCACTAATCTTCCTTACATTCTTCTTAGGAGCCGATAAGCCAGACCTTAACTTTCTTACCAAAAGTTAAGTAATTGGTCTCATTCCAAACTTCTCATGATAATAAATTTCTTAAGTGGAGGGGCTGCAAAACTAAAAATAGTCCGTCAGAATACTTGCAAGTAAATTTCACAAGGTGAAAATATTTTTAATAACAATTGAGCATCTGATTGCAAAAGATAACTGGCTAATATCTTTATAATAGAGCCACATGATAAACTAAAGATTTCAAGAGGGGGTGGGGAGAGAGTGTAGCGTAGTAGTTAAAGCCACAACCTCAGCACCCTGAGGTTGTGGGTTCAAACCCACACTGCTCCCTGTGACCCTGGGCAAGTCCCCCCATTTTTAATCTTTTAAGGTTTAAATCATTTCAGACATTGTTTTATTGTTTACACCATTAAGAACATAAGAATTGCTGCTGCTGGTTCAGACCAGTGGTCCATCGCGCCCAACAGTCCGCTCCCGCGGCGGCCCCCAGCTCAAAAACTAGGGCCCTAACTGAGACCAGACCTACCTCCGTTGATCTTTGGGGTTTTGGTTTGATTTTGTCTTTGGCCCAGTTGATGTGTAGTGGTCTGACCAGAGGGATCGAGACATTTGATGTTTGAATCTCTGGCAGTAAGGGATGTTGGGTCATGTAGGCTGTGATGTCTAGTTGGTGACCTTTCTCATGTGTGGTTTGTGGGTCTAAAATCTTGTATGTTAGGGCTTCGAGGAATGACAGTAGGTTTTAAGAACATAAGAATTGCTGCTGCTCGGTCAAACTGGCGGTCCATCCTGCCCAGTAGTCTGCTCACGCAGCGGCCCTCAGGTCAAATGAGTCCAGCCTCACCTGCGTACATTCCAGTTTAGCAGGAAATTTTCCAACTTTGTCTTGAATCCCTGGATTGTCTTGTTTTCCCCTATAACAGACTCCAGAAGAGCGTTCCAGATGTCTACCACTCTCTGGGTGAAGAACTTCCTTACATTTTTACGGAATCTATTCCCTTTTAACTGTAGAGAGTGCCCTCTCGTTCTCTCTACCTTGGAGAGAGTGAACAACCTGTCTTTATCTACTAAGTCTATTCACTTCAGTATTTTGAATGTTTCGATCATGTCCCCTTTCAGTCTCCTCTTTTCAAGGGAGAAGAGGCCTAATTTCTCTAATCTCTCACTGTACGGCATCTCCCCCAGCCCCTTAACCATTTTAGCCATTCTTCTCTGGACCCTTTCGAGCAGTACCGTGTCCTTCTTCATGTACGGCGACCAGGGCTGGACGCAGTATTCCAGGTGAGGCCGTACCATGGCCCTGTACAGCAGTATGATAACTTTCTCCGATCTGTTCGTGATCCCCTTCTTAATCATTCCTAGCATTCTGTTCGTCCTTTTTGCCGCCGCCGCACATTGTGCAGACGGCTTCCTCGACTTGTCGACTAGTACTCCCAAGTCTCTTTCCTGGGGGTCTCTCCAAGTACCACCCCGGACATCCTGTATTTGTGTTTAAGATTTTTGTTACCGACATGCATCACCTTACACTTATCCAAACTGAACCTCATTTGCCATGTTGCGGCCCATTTCTTGAGTGTGTTTATGTCACATTGCAGATCTTCGCAGTCCTCCTGCATCTTCACTACTCTGGATAACTTCTTTGATATTTTTGATATTTATGAGGTTATTAATAATTATTTTGTCATTGTTGCATATGCATTATCTTTATATGTTTTTTCATATGTATTCTATATGTATCTGTTTAGACTCCTGAGGCAGGCCCATTTGGGGCCGAAACACGATCGTGTAGAGTCTCGACATATGAATAAAGGACATTTGAGCACTAGACTCTTCCTTCCTAGTTGTCACTGTTAAAAGATTTATCAACATTTCTTTATAGATTAGCATTTAGCCAAAATATGCATGCAAATCCTATTTGGAGCCAAAACATATATAAAATATTGATGCTCAAATGGAAGTTAACTGCAAATTGAGTCCTTAAATTTTGCAGTACACAGTCAATCATACATATTATAGCTCTAAGTTTCAAAAAGCTGTGGCCAAAGTGAATAATCTGTAGCCACGGACACTCTGCAAATCCTATAATATCACCTACCGGTTTGATTAGAAACCTCTCCCTCTGGACAGAGGATACAATCATAGCAGCAGACAGGTTCTCCATCTCTGGTTAATTTCCTGAAGCCTGGAGGACAGCTTTTACTGCATTTAAATTCTGGAGGTGTCTAAATATTGTAAGAGAAAGAAAATTGTACAAGATCCTTTATCTGAAATCCTTGGGACCAGGCATATTTTGGTTTGGAGAATTTTTCAGATTTTGGAATAATGTCAGAAAAAGACAGACAATAAAACCATAAAATTACCTCCAAATATTTTTTTATTATTTCAAAATAAGGCAAACATTTCTGCAGTCAGCCTTCTGAATAGTCACACCCACTGTCAATGTCCAGTTCTCGATGGTATTTTTTGGCTTGCTTCATTTCCATCAAATGAGTCAATGGCACCTTATCTGCCAAACCCACTCAATAAGCACAAGATCTAAATCTTTATTTTTTTCCCCCTGTGTAATGTTTTCCCATGTCTCATTAATTTCAAATCATTGTTCTTGCTGTAAATCTTCAACAATTTATCTTTCTGTTTCTTTAAGTCATATATGATTGTTGTTCCCACACCGTATTTTCTAGCCATTTTACCGATACACCATGAGCAATACCTCTACTTTCTGTGCTGTTGACAGAGATAAGTGTTTCCTTTCTGCTTCTCACTGCCACCCTAAGTGAAATCTGCAGCTCTCTTTGCCATTTATTCAAGTCTTCTGACTTGAATTGCACAGAGAACAGAAGAAATGCATGCATCTGCGTTGGTTTCAGTGAGTGCCACTTTGGGGAAATTGATTACTACTGGTTTGTGTCTGTTACATTTTTCAGAGCTTTTAGATTTTAGAAATTTCTGTTAAAGAATCTTGTACATGTACAACCGTGTGCTCTAATTTTGAAATTTAATGCTCCCCTTCTCTCTGAATATGGGACAACTCAATACATTGGGTTTGATTTTATAAGTCCCTTATAAGATGTCAAAAAAGGTTTCTGCAAAATGGGAATCTGTATAACTTTTGCACTCATTTTCAAAGCATATGGACATCTCAAAAGGCCAAAATGGATGTCCATATGTTTGGAGAGTCCAAATCTCAAATTTGCAAAGGAAGAATAGTGTAATTCAACACTGCAGTAAGTCAAAATAGTAAGGGAGCATGTTAAGATTGTGTTTCGGGTGGGACCATGTAACTTCTTTGCTGATGTTTAGTTACTGGTTGCCAGTTTACCACCATGTTAGATATAAACTTATGGCATTTATATTCAAAGCTTTACACCCATGTTTACTGATTACTTTCTCTAAATTGATAAAACCGTATTAGCTCTGCAATAAATTATGTTCTAACCAGGCCTTTCCCCTTGAAGTTCAGGGTGTTAGAAATGCAAGATTGGAATGCACACAAAAAGGCATTTTTATTATGCTGCAGCTGTTATATGGAATTGTTTTCCACAAGATTTAGAAAGTGTCTGAAGGCCTGTCTGCTTCAGCAGGCCTATTGGACCGTATTAGAGGAATAATGAAAAATATTGAAGAATTGCAAATTCAGAGAGAATGGACTGTGACTATGTTTTATGGGGCATTTTTCTGGGATTCTCTGGGGCGGTTTATGGGATGGGCTTTTATCTATTTGAACTATGGCGTTCCTTTCTTGTGATTGTATATTTTACATTACCCGAGGTACAACTATACGATGGGAGGGATGTTATTGAATGTGAGTACCCAAGAAAGGGACTTGGGGGTAATGGTGAACATGACAATGAAGCCAACGGCACATGCACAGTAGCCAAGAGAGCAAATAGAATGCTAGGTATAATCAAGAAGGGTATTACAACCAGAATGAAAGAAGTTATCCTGCCGTTGTATCAGGCGATGGTGCATCCACATCTGGAGTACTGTGTCCAATATTGGTCGCCGTACCTTAAGAAGGATATGGCGATGCTCGAGAGGATTCAGAGAAGAGCGACACGTCTGATAAAAGGTTTAGAAAACCTTTCATACGCTGAGAGATTGGGAAAACTGGGACTCTTTTCCCTGGAGAAGAGGAGACTTAGAGGGGATATGATAGAGACGTATAAGATCATGAAGGGCATAGACAGAGTAGAGAGGGACAGATTCTTCAAACTTTCGAATAATAAAAGAACAAGAGGTCATTCAGAAATGTTGAAAGGGGACAGATTCAAAACGGATGCTAGGAAGTTCTTTACCCAAAATGTGGTGGACACCTTGAATGCACTTCCAGAGGGCATAATAGGGCAGAGTACAATACTGGGGTTCAAGAAAGGATTGGACAATTTCCTACTGGAAAAGGTGATAGATGGGTATAGATAAAGGATTGCTGCATAAGACCTGGACCTGTTGGGCCACCGCGTGAGCAGACTGCTGGGCACGATGGACCTCAGGTCTGACCCAGCAGAGTCATTGCTTATGTTCTTATTACATTACATTGGTGTCTTCTATTCCACCAATACCTTGCAGTTCTAGGCAGATTACCATAAGAGGGATTCTGGCATTATCCAGAAGATTACAAGACAGATATTTGGTTGAAACGTTTAGGGTCTGGAGATAGATTGAAGTAACCAGTTCTATCATGAGCTTGGCTTGATTAATTTCCTAAATAGCATGGTTTCAATTTCTCTTCAATTTCTCTGCTGAGGTCAGTAAATCAGTGAGGTGGCTTCCTAGTTTCACTGCTTGTGTGGCGAGTAGACCGCCATGTATTTTCTTTCACTGTATACCTTTTGTTGGAGGGTGAGTGAAGGGTTTCTGTGTTCTCCTTGGTCTGGATGAGTTGTTCTGAATTAGGCAATTAAGTAGGCTGGTCCATTGCCATTTAGGGCTTTGGGACGGCTGGGCCAATCTGGCCCCATTCTGGAATCGGCTGCCTGCCGGACGAGCGGGTTTGGCACCCGTCTGTCCGGCCAACTTTGAAAAGGTACGGGGAAAGGGGGTGAGGGTGGGGGGGTCATGGGGTCAGCCGGGGGGGTCGTGGGTCAGCGGGGGGGGGGCGATTGGGGATTCTGGGGGGTGATCGTTGGAGGGAGGGGGGTTGCGTCGTGGGCAGGAGGGCCTGGGATCCCTCCTGCCCATATTTTAGTGGGGGGTGGGGGGTAGGGGGTCACCGGGGCCAGGAGGATTTGGGCTCCCTCATGGCCCATTCCTGCCTGGATCGTTGTGGGGGGGATTCTGTATCCGGTGTTGTTTTTGACAGACACCGGTTACAGAATCCAGCTTTTAGCCGAAGGCCTGGCTCCTCCTTCACCTAAAAGCACTTCTGTTGGACGTTTGTGGCTTAGGCGTTTTTTTGTTTCATTATGGCTAAAAAGTGTAGACGTCGTGTGGGTGTATTTTTAGACGTAGTGGTGATTGGGCGTTTAGGCAGAGGAAGGCCATAATCAAAACAAGGACGTTTGGTTTGGTTATGGACACTTTCCCTGCTTCTGCTTTGAACGTTTAAGGACTTAGGCCAAAAAGGGACTTAGACGGTTTTTTTGATTATGCCCCTCCACGCGTTTTACAATCAAAAATTTAAAAATGGGTCCAGTTAACAAACTATTAACGACATAACTTTACTTACATGAGACAGTAGGATAGTGGGGAGAAATACAATTTAAAAGAAAGGGAGAACAATTAAGGATAATAACAAGGGGAAAGGGAAAAATCAATTTTGGTTTGGAAAATGAGCAAGAAAAGTCCCATAGATAAATTAACAGTCATATGCGTCTTTAAATAAGAAGCTTTTGAGGCCACCCTTGAATTTACCTAAATTCTGTTCAGACTTTAAATATGATGGTAACGAATTCCATATTGTTGGGGCTATCATTGCAAAAGAAGAAGCCCTAAGGGTACTAATGATTTTTAGGGATGGGACATGACGAAGATGCTATGAAGCAGATCTTAAGGTTCTCGGGGGATCATGTGGAATCAGGTATTTATGGATAAAAGTGGGTTCCTTGGTTTTCATAGTTTTGAAAGAGATTAAAGCAAACCAGTTCACTTTGCTATGTGCTAGGCTCCTGCCAAACTCTATGGCATCAAGCCCATGTATCACCAGCCTGGACTGGGTGAGCTGTCCCAATTATCAATAGCCCACCCACCCAAACTGCAGTGCTTTACTTTCCACATACAGTCCAGCCACTTCCCTGCTATTCTCCAGCCTAGGGGCACGGTAGCACTTTGGGCAATCTCTTGATTTCTTTTCCCAGTAATAGTAGCTGAGAAAACAAGCAAAAAAACCCCACCCCTAAACCAGTCCATAACCAAAGAAAAGCTTAAGAAATTTAACTTCTCATACATAGTCTTAAGAGATCCTCCCAAATGGACAAACCACTATGCCCAAGGGTTCACGTTACAGCAGCAGGAAAACAAAACACGGTAACAAAATTTGGTCAAAAGAAACACTCTGACCTGTTTTAAAAAGTTCAGCTCAAATCCATAGTGTCCTGCTTTGTAGCAGGCGGGTCCGCCCAGTCCATTCCTGGATCCCATTCACCACTCTCCATGGGTATGTCCTCATCCATAAGGAAGTCCTCACATGGCACCCCTGCCTCCCAGCTGTTCCAATGGTCTATGTTCTTCCCCGGCTCCTCCCTTTCTCTCTGAGCTCTGCGTGAGGAAAAGGTTCATGCCCCTCCCCCTTGATTAGCTCAGGTCTTTTCTCAATGGGCTCTACAATTCTCTTTCCTACAATTCCTTAAAGGGCCAGTCTTAAAGGGTACAGGACAAGCCTGTTTTTCTTTCCTGTGCTGTACTTGGACACAGGGATAGGACTAATGCACTCTGGGTCATGCATTTCTAGGTCAGGGGAGTGCAGTGCAGGGTCCCTGCCACAACATGTACACTTTTCATGTATATATTTTTTCCACATTTGCAGCTTCATTAATTTTTTAGAAGTGCATTGCTGCTTATAAAGTAGGCATTCAACATGGGAAAAACATTCTAAAATTACCCCATAATTTTTTTAATCCTTTGCCAAGCTACTTAGGAGACAGCTGCTCTAACCACTAGGCCACTCCTCCACTACTTTATAAAATTACTTTTTCCTCTTTGGATTCCATTTTAGAAAACAAGTCCTTTATTATTCTTTAATTATAAAATTGTAAGTGTTCAAGGCTTGTGCACATGAGGATAGAGCCCATGGGGACAGGGCATTACATTACATTAGTGATTTCTATTCCGCCAATACCTTGTGGTTCAAGGCGGATTAAATAAGAGTTTTTGGAGATTATATCAAAGTTTACAGGAATAGCATAAGAGATGTCAAGGATAAGGATGAGGACAAACTTTGACCCCATGCCATTCTCTATTTGAAAAATATATTTCATGAACAACCACTGTTCCCTCTAAGCTGAGCAGCAGTCCTCCACCTGTCGTCGTGCCAGTGGATGGTACTGTTTCACTATCACATTTTCAATAGTGAGAGATAGGCATGCTGTGCAGAATGCCAGGCAAACTTCCTGTACCTAGTGATGAAGACACAATATTGAAGCACTGCCCCCTAATGGTAGCAATGCAATTGGAGGACTCTCGCCCAGCTTAGAGGGAACATTCCATACTATTTCATGCTAATGATATTACTTGGAATATCAGAAAGCAAACCAAACAAGGTATGTTACTCTGTTAATGATACTGATTAAGCAGATCATTTGGCAGATAATCACAAAGCACTCACTATCTTCCACTATACTCTAATGTCAATTCTGACCTGGATAAATGAAGTAGCCCACACAATCTCCTCATTGATGATGAAGTCCTGCCCCGGGGGAGCATAAGGGTTATAGCTTGCCACAAATTGATCTCTCTGCGTCCTATTAGGTAGACAGACTCTATTTATAACATCATATCCATTAGCAAGGCCACCATTCTCATCAAAATAAACCTCTTCACCCAGCCTGTTCTTAAAACGGACCTTCTTCAAATAATGATGGAGCTAAAAAATGAAGCACATGTTTCAATGGCAGTTCAAATGAGGAGTTGCACACACAATTTCAAGCAAATATAAAATCAATCCAATTGTCCCTTTCATAATATAAATAAATTTAGTGTAAGGATTATAGAAAGATTATATGAGTTCATTATGGATTTCCAATACATATCCTAGTAGAGTCTAAGAAAGCAGAGACAAAGAGAGTAGGCCAAAAAGAAACACAGTGACCCTGATTCTATATAGCGCTAAAAGCAATTCTAGAAAAGTTAAGAGCACTGTATAGAATCATTCTTAGCACCTCCTAAGCAGTGTTAGGCATCACTAAGCAACATTACCTATAGACTCACTTTATTTATGCCTTGGTTTTCTTGGCTTAAATCTGTGCACATAAGTTAGCGCACAACACACCCACAATTAATTCCTAACAATGCCTAATTTAGGAAGGCACTTTGGACTAGGCACCTAGGGCCTGATTCTATATAGGACACACAGTCTCAGCAACCACCTAAGCAGCTTTTGAGAATCGCACACAGGTGTCCTATATAGAATTGTGTCTGTCCTAATGGACAGACACCTAACCCCTGACTAACCACCCCCAATTCTCTAACTGGCATCTATATCAACTCAGTGGCAGCAGCAGGGTACTACTGAATCCCACACACTGTCTGTGGCAGGAAGGATGCTTACTCCCCCCCAATATCTCCAGCAGGAGAGATGCCCACTCCTTCCTGCTGCAACCTCCAAACCCATGATGCCCTGAAACCCTAACCTCCCAAAATCCACCTGGACCACTCGTACTTTGAAAAGCAAGACTAACCAGAGGGATACCTACTCCTTCATGCCAGCAGGCCCACCTCTTCAGAATGATGGGCCTTCCCCTTCTCGGTTCATCCTGCTGGGGAGGGGCCTAAGACCCTTACTGGCTCATGCACTTAAGGGCTCTACTATGGGAGAGGCTTTAGGCACATGGGACAACTAGAGTCTTAGGCCTCCTTCCCAATGCATTCTGGGATAAATGCGGAGTGGCCTAAGACTCTGATTGGTCAGATACCTAAAGCCACTCCAGCTAGTGTGTGTGTGTGTGTGTATGTATATGGGGGTGTGCCAACAAGAGGGTTTGGGCATCCCTCCTGCCAGGGAAGTTGTATGTGTGAGTGTTGGGGGGAGTGCCAACAAGAGGGAATGGAAATCCCTCCTGCCATGGATCCTTTTGTGGCATGAGGGAGTGAGCATCACTCCTGCCACAGACAATGTTGGTAGGGGGGTTCGGGGTGGCAGCGGGAAGGAGTGGGCATCCCTCCTACTGGCCAACTTGTGGTGGGATTCAGGGGATCCATGCCTTGGCTGCTCAGCTGATCATGGCAGGGAGATTTCCTTGACTGAGTCAAAAATAATAGGGAGTGAGGAAAATGCTCTCAAAAATATACAGAAGTGAGAGGTCAAAGTCAATTACAAAAATATAACTATAAACAAGACCTCAATATATAAATCAAATAATAAGACGAATAGAAATGTGAATTGCCATTGAGAACAAAGTTATTAATCAGTAGAGCATGTAGCCTTACTTACTATCTTTCACATCAAAGTCATACACAGTGATGGGACGGTGGGTTCGACTGTAGGAGCTACGGCTCTTGGTCGGATTACACAAATCTGAGTGTATGTGAAAAATTGCATTATATTTTCAACATTTATATTCAAGTCTTATTTGATTTATATATTGAGAAGTCTTGTTTCTAGTTATATTTTTGTCGTTGAGGGAGATTTCCTTGCCACAATTAGTTTAGCAGCCATGTCCAATTGAAATGTAGACCAGAATTTCAATGGCTTACATTTCAGTCACTTATCGTGGTCCAAAGGAGATGCCTAGGGCCACTTCTAAGCAAAACCATGCCCATACCCAGCCTTGGGTGAGCTTAAGCATCTCTATGCATCTACCTCATCCATGACAGTTGTCTACAGTATAGGCAGCCTGGCTAGGGTTGTTTTTTTTTGGAAACCGTGTGTCTCGATTGGCTGGTTAGACAGCGGTAGGATGCCTAAAATTGGGACACTGTTCATAGAATATAACTCCTACTTTTTATAGAATTGTGTTTTTCAGGTTCAGCACCTAACTTTCAATAAGTCCAATTAAAAGCAAATGAAGTATTAAGTGCCAATTACATTACATTACATTACATTACATTACATTAGTGATTTCTATTCCACCATTACCTTGCGGTTCAAGGCGGATTACAAAAGGAGTTATCTGGTCATTTCCAGAGGAATTGAAGAATAGAGCAGGTTGTTTCATAGAATTGGGACGAGTCTTGCGGTGTTAGTTTGTCTTCAAGGATTTCTTGAATAGCATGATTTTTATTTCTTTTCTGAACCATTTGTAGTCTGGGGTTGTTATCAGTAAATTGGAGAGTTGGTAGTCTAGTTTGCTGCTTTTGTGGCTAGAAGGCCATTGTACAGTTTTTTTCTTTTGATGTCTCTGATTGGGGGATGCGTGAACGGTTTGTGGATTCTCCTATGTCTGGTTGAGGTAGTTTGGATTAGGCGGTTGTATAGGTAGGCTGGGCTGTCTCCGTTTATGGTTTTAAATAGTAGGCAGTAGAATGTGAATAGTATTCTTGCTTGTATTAGGAGCCAGCGTGAGTCGAGGTATGCTGCCATGATGTGGTCGTGTTTCCTCAGTGAATAGATAAGTCTTAGCACTGTGTTTGTAGTTGTTTTATCATGGTTGCAGTAGTCTAGAAGACCTAGAACTAGGGACTGGACCAAGAGCTGGAATTGTGCTCTGTTGAAGAATTTTAGAACTTGCCTTAAGTTTCTCATGACCGCGAATGATTTTTGTATTGTTTTGTTGATTTGTGGTTGCATGGTACAACATCTACCTATCGTCATTCCTAGAAGTTTTAGAGTGGGTTGTATGGGGTATGTGGGTTGTATGGGGTTTATTACTAGATTTGTTATGGTTTATTATTTTCGAGGAGAATGAATTTTGTCTTGTCTGGATTCAGTTTCATTTTGTGATTTTTCATCCATGTTGCTACTGTTTCAAGTGTCCAGTATAGTGTATCTGTCATGGAGGATGTTGGTTGGTCAAAAGGAATGAGAATGGTGATGTCTGCATAGCTATAGGAGGTTAAGCCTAATTTGTCCAGGCAGGTGCCGAGGGACACAATATAGAGATTAAAGAGAGTTGGGGATAGTGGATATCCTTGAGGTATGCTATAGGAGTTGGACCATGATTCTGATTTTTTCTTTGTTCAACTTTACTCTGTAAGATATGGATTGTAGGAATCCTTGAAACCATCATGTGTGTACCTTATCTGTGATTCCTATTGTATCTAGTATTTGTAGTAGGATGTTATGGTCTACCAGGTCAAATGCTGCGGTGAGATCCAGTTGTATAATCAGCATTTTTCTACCTCTGCTGAGGTGTTGTCTAGCTGTGTCCAGGAGGGAACCTAGTAGTGCCTCTGTGCTGTAATTGGTTCTGAAACCAGAATGTGTAGGGTGGAGTATGTTGTGGTCTTCTAGGTAGTTGGTGAGGAGTTTGAGTACTAAGGCTTCCATTAGATTGACATAAAGTGGTATTGAGGCTATGGGTCTGTAGTTGGATAGTTGTTCTGTTGCTCCTTTAGGGTCTTTTAGGATCGGGGTGATGACGATTTCACTGAGATCTTGTGGGGAAAAGGCCATCTATGAGCATGGTTTGTATCCATTGTAAGAGGATATGGTGGAATTTAGTACTGGAGGATTTTAATAGGTATGGAGGGTAGTAGTTGAGGTCGCAGGCTGCGTGGCTGTATTTTTTGTAGAGTTTGTTAAGGTCGGACCATTGTATAGTGGGGAAGTAGGATCAAGTTCTGTCTGCCACAGCTGATTCTTTTTCTGTGGGGGGCATTGTGATCTATTCTAGGTGGGTTGGGGTTCCGGTGAGGGTAGTCTTGGCAGATGTGATTTTGTTTTTAAAGTATTCATCTAAAAGGGTGGCTGAGGTGGGAGGGGTGTCGTTATTGGCCAGATAGGGTTTGGTGTCTGTGAATTCTTTTAGTATTTGGAATAGTTTTTTTGTGTCTTGGGTTTCTTTGCCTATTAGGTTGGTGTAGTGTGTCTTTCTGTTTTCTTTTAATTTTAGCTTGTATTGTTGGTCTAGTTTTCTCCATGCTGTTTTCATGAGTTCTTGGTTATTCTTTCTCCATTTTCTTTCTAGTTGTCTGCATTGTCTTTTGAGTAGGAGTAGTTCGTTATTGAACCATTTGTCTGATCATCTGTTGATTTTGGTTTTGTTTGTATTGGAACTAGCTCGTCTAGGGTAGCTGTGCTTAGCCTTCACCATTGTGAGATGAAGTCCTTGGGGTTGCATTCTTGGACTGTTGCATCTGTTTTACTCCAGAATTTGGAGGGGTTGATGTATTTACGTGAGTTGTAGGTTGATCTTTGGGGTTTGGTTTGATTTTGTCTTTGGCCCAGTTGATGTGTAGTGGTCTGACCAGAGGGATCGAGAACATTTGATGTTTGAATCTCTGGCAGTAAGGGATGTTGGGCCATGTAGGCTGCGATGTCAAGTTGGTGACCTTTCTCATGTGTGGTTTGTGGGTCTAAAATCTTGTATGTTAGGGCTTCAAGGAATGACAGTAGGCTTTAAGAACATAAGAATTGCTGCTGCTGGGTCAAACTGGCGGTCCATCCTGCCCTGCAGTCTGCTCACGCAGTGGCCCTCAGGTCAAATGAGTCCAGTCTCACCTGCGTACATTCCAGTTTAGCAGGAACTTTTCCAACTTTGTCTTGAATCCCTGAAGGTTGTTTTCCCCTATAACAGACTCCAGAATAGCGTTCCAGATGTCTGCCACTCTCTGGGTGAAGAAGAACTTCCTTACATTTGTACGGAATCTATCCCCTCTCAGCTTTAGAGAGTGCCCACTCGTTCTTCCTACCTTGGAGAGAGTGAACAACCTGTCTTTATCTACTAAGTCTATTCCCTTCAGTATCTTGAATGTTTCGAACATGTCCCCTCTCAGTCTCCTCTTTTCAAGGGAGAAGAGGCCCAGTTTCTCCAATCTCTCACTGTACGGCAACTCCTCCCAGCTTCTTAACTATTTTAGTCGCTCTCTCTGAACCCTTTTGAGTAGTACCGTGTCCTTCTTCAAGTATGGCGACCAGTGCTGGATGCAGTATTCCAGGTGAGGGTGCACCATGGCTCAGAGGATTGGTCTTCGAGATGGAGGTTTAGGTCTCCTAGGATTAGGTTGTAAGTTGCTGTTAGTGAGTTTCGTTATATAAAATCTTCAAATTCAGGTCTTGCTGTGTTCCAATTCCCTGGTGTTATGTAGCAAAGCATGCAAGTTATGGATCCTTTTAGTGTGGTGCATGAAAGTTGGCAGGCTAGTAGATCCATGTAAGGGGTGGACGTTTGTCTAGTATATTCAGATTTAGGTAGTTTCTGACTAAGATGGCTAGACCTCCTCTTCTTTTTTCCCCCCTGCAGATCACTGTTATTTTGTATTCCTTAGGGCAGACTTCCATTATCCTGGGATCTGAGTCTGATGTAAGCCAGGTTTCTATGAGGAAGAGGCAGTCAAGAATCTCATTTTCTATCCAGTCTTTTATGTGTTCTGACTTTGGGCCTAGAGCTCTGATGTTTATGTAGGCACATATAAGTGTGGTGTATTCTGTTTGTGCACTGTTTATTGTTTTTGGGTAGATGGGTGAGGGTATGGTTTGGTCTTAGAGGGGTTTATTGGTCTTCTTCCCCATGTTGATCTGATGGTGTGGTGTGTATAGGTCTGGCAATTTATGTTTCTGTCCACTGTGATTCTCCTGGCTGAGTGGTGAATTCTGTTAGCAGTTGAAATAATTGGAATTGGGGAGATGTTGTTTGCTGCTGCCTTCCGGTTGGTTAAGAGCAGGATGATCAGTAGGATAGTTTGCATTTGTTTTTGTGGTGTAGATTTCATTGTGACAGATAGGAGGAAGGAGTTGGTGGGAGTGCGGTTATAGGTGGTCTTTTGGGGTGGAGAGGTTGTTTTTTCTCTTGGAGGTTGTTGGTGGCAGGTGGTTGGGGTTTATGTGTGATTGTGTGTGTGATCAGCGTTGCAAGGGCTGTTGGAGATGGAGCTAGTCTCCCATACCTGGCCAACTCCTTCCCTTGTGGCTGCTGCAGTCGGGCTGGGTTGGGGCAGCTCCCGATCCAAGTGGAGCTGCCTTGAAGAGGAAAATCTTTTTGAAAAGAAGTACCGCAAGGGCCGTTGGGGGTGGAGCTGGTCTCTCACACCCGATTAACTCCTTCCCTTGCGGCTGCTGCAGTCGGCTGGGTTGGGGCAGCTCCCGATCCAAATGGAGCTGCCCTGAAGAGTAAAATCTTTTTTGAAAAGAAGCACCGCAAGGGCCGTTGGGGGTGGAGCTGGTCTACACCCGACCAACTCCTTCCCTTGTGGCTGCTGCAGTTGGCCTGGGTTGGGGCAGCTCCCGATACAAGATTATTGGTGCCAATTAAGTCTATTAATCAATTAAGTTAGGTACCTACATTGACTAAGTGTGCTAATGTAGGTATCTAACTTTAGACATTCTTTACAGAATTTGGGATTTACCAAAGTGAGATGAATTAACTACAAATCTTTCTATTAGTTCAGCATAAATAATATATGGACTTTGATAGTGCATGTGTTTCTGGCTGAATTTTAAGGAGGCATTCCGGATGAAATATTTAGCTATGGAAAGCACCTGGTATAGGTGAACCTGGTATTTGATAATGTCCATGCAATACATCTTCTCTTCACTGTGCCTGCACAGAATAGCAGATGAAAACCATATGGGCAGTTTTAACAAATAACCCACTGTTAAAAAGCTGGCAGTACTCCTAATAGGGACCAATTTCCCTTAATTTGTTTAATTGAGTTCATAAAAGGAATACCAGATGAAACTGAAGAGTAAATGGCTAGAAATGTAAAAAAGGAAGACAAAATTTTGTTTTTTCAGATATAATAGTGAAAGGAGGAACATGTGAAATGGGATTAAGATACTCAAAGATGCTATAAACCATTATGTGGAGAGTGATGAGGAAAAATCAAACATGCTAAATACTTCTGTTCTGTGTTTATGGAAGAAAATCCTGAAGAAGATTGTCTAGCAAAGTTACACATGAGAATGGAGTGGAAACCACACTGTTCATGGAGGAAAGTGTTTATGAACAACTTGAAAAATTAAAGGTGGACAAAGCAATGGGATCTGTCACAGGGTCGCCCCTGTTCCTAGTGAGGAAGCCTTGCCAGAGAAGGGAAATAGGGTTAAAACCCTTGCAAGTATTCCTAAACCGGCTAGGGAGAGTCCCAAAGCATCCCCTAGGAACACTTATGTCAAGCCTTCCAACACTGAAACCTCCTAAATCCCTGCCTAAAGCAGGCCTAGAGCCAGGGGCAGGAAAGAGCAGGGCTGGAATACAAGCCACTTCCAATGAGTCCCAAATTGATTTAGGCCAGATGAGGTGCTCTGTGAGAGCAGGCTACACCAACACACCTGCAGGAAGGATTAATCAGCTTCCTGCAGTGAGAGAAAAGGGAGTAACTTTCTAAAAGCAGGGGAGCCAGCTCCAGAAGCAGTGGGAGCACCAGCCTCTGAGTACACACTGGCTCCCAGCCCAGCAAGCCAAAGTCAGTCAGCCGGTTGCAAGTTACAGATTGCCAACCCAAGGAATTAAGAAGCCACAGTCTACCTCCTGGCTACCAGTCCAGGCAGAGGTGGGTGATACAGAAGTCACAGAGAATGGTGAAACTGTGTTTGGGCAGGACATTGAGTTAGCTGATGAAGACTTTGCACATGACATGGAGATAGAGTAAACAGAGCATCCCATTATTGAAAGTTTGGAAACAAGCTGATCTTTTCATGCTATGGCAACTGGGAGAAAATGTGGAATGTGTACTGCCTTAAGACAAGGCTGGAAAGTTTTTGTGTTTGAAGAAAGCTTTACATTAAGAACCAGTTTTTTTCTCTCTTTTGGAGACCGTAAGCTGGGAACTGACTATTCTTTGTGTTCTAAATGCTGCCAGGATACCAGGTGATACAAACCTGAAGGAGCCTAGTGGAGGTTTTGTTTTGATTTTTTGTTCAATAAAGTATTCTTGAGAAATTGCACCTCTGACTCTGAACTGGTTGCTTTTCCTTTATTCTAATACCATGCTACCATTAGAATCTTGCATAACTGCCCAGCTGAGGTTTTCGTGCCCTGGGTAAGGCCACTTGCTGAGCCCAGTTTGGCCGCGCCCGGTCACAGATCGGACGGGATCTATGCTAGGATATGGAGGGAACTCAGAGAAATTCTGATGGGTCCTTTTAAAGATTTGCTCAAAAAATCTTTAGAGAAAGGAGTGGTTTCTGGGGATTGGAGAAGAGTGGACGTGGTCTCTATTTACAAAAATGGTTGCAGAGATGATGCGGGAAACTACAGGCCAGTGTAGAGCAGCAGCATCTTAAAACTTTTTTCATGTTCATTTTGATTGAGTTACTGCTAGAAAGTTTCATGAAGAAGGGGTTGTGTTCCCTGAAACCAAGCTTGATCAAACCTATGAACAACTGTACCTACCAATGGAGATGGAAAACAAACTTAAAATGCTAACTCTCCTGGTAACATTGTCACTTCTTTCATGGCGTATCACCAACACAAAGCTCAACCCAAGCTAAGCGCAGTTCTCACAGTGAAAATATTTGCTTTCAATTCCACATTTAGGCTGCTATCACAGGGTGTTGTGTTTGTGGAAGTTTTACTGTCATTATTTTGCATTAATTTATTAAATTTTGTGATGCACACGTTTATGTGAAATCCTATGATAGTGTGTGGCTGAAACTGTGAGTGGATTCTCGTGAGTGGATTCTCATGACGTTAAAGTTCAGGGCATGGTGGAGCAATGGAGATGTTGTTCCTTTTGGGACTTTGCTCCTCAGAGCTTACTACCTCACACTGAGGGTTCACAACACTATTAATAATTTTTTATCATTTTAATCACAGTGCTGTTCCTCAAACACAACCTCCTGTCAAAATTTGAACTTTATTCATTGATTTGTGTCTTTTGAAGTTATCTGAGGCAGTCACTCACGGGTTTTCTTAGGTTATTATGCCTTTTCTTCTGAGCATAACATTTTCCTAGAAAATTATAATACCTTCCATGGAAAATAATCCATAAATCTCTGATTTGCTCCACTCCATGTGATATTATTTTCAGAGTCAGACATAACCATGTCATGTAGCGCATGAGCCAGGGTATAAAGAGTATTGTATACGCTATAGATTTTCCCAAAATATCTAGTGTAACATTGTGGTATGGAAGAAAATGTTTCATTATTATCACAGGGTATTTTGATACTCTGGTGACACCTTTGGTTACACAGAGACTTCCACAATGTTTCAGGATATTTTTCATATGGAAGTGACAGAGGATTCTCGCAGAGAATATTTAAAAAGCTGGGAATATTTTGCTTAACTGTTGTGAATGTCAAGAAATTGGATTTAATATTAGTGATTTGTGGATAGGTTTGGGAAATGAACTCTTCACTTGTGATGATCCAGACTTTCCCAGGAACCTCCAGAATATTTATTTCAGTTAATAGAAATGCTGTTGAAATGTCATCACAGTAGCAGATGATCACATTTACAGATAATGTGTGAAGATTCTCATTAAATCTGTGCATCTTCTCTTTGTTAATAATTACAGTGAGGATATCAGTTTCTGTGAATGCAATGCAGCCTCCATTCTGCTCAATCCCTTCGCTCAGGATCTGGACTGCCTTCAGGCTTCCTTCATCTTGAGATGCCATGATACCAACCCAGGTCCAGTTGAAATGTTTTAGTAACCTGACGATGCCAGCACAGAGGTGGAGCTCACTGGGAACAGTCCGGTAGAAATAAGGAAGCTTAAGAGTATCACTCATTAAAAGATTTTGTGAAGAATAGCTGATCTGTTGAGACAAATAAATAATTTAATATGGAGTTTATATTTTCAGTCACATTTTTGGAAGATGATGATCACCTGATTATTTGAACAGTGTTTTCTTAAGGATATGGGGGAGGGAGAGATGAGTGGTGTTTTTTATTAGGGTAAATTGCAGTGAGAAGGGTTAGAAGGGGTTTTAGTGAGCGGAACTTTTTTATTGTGCATCTTAATATAATCCAACATGTTAAAAAATACAAATAATAAATAAGGAGCCCTAAGCTGTGGTAAAAAGTGGCTTTGCGAAGAAATGCATGTTATCCTATAGATGCGTTAGCGGTTAGCGCACGCTAAATCCGTGCTAAAATGCGTGGAGGGGCATAGTAAAAAAAAAACGTCTAAGTCCCTTTTTGGCCTAAGGCCTTAAACGTTGAAATTAAAAGCAGGGAAAATGTCCATAATAAAAAAAAGTCCTTTTTTTGATAATGGCCTGCCTCTACATTCAGCTGTTTAAACGCCCAGACCACCACTACGTCTACACTTGTACCCCCACGACGTCTACACTTATACCCCATAATGAACCAAAAAACCGCCTAAGCCACAAACGTCTAACAAAAGGGCTTTTAGGCGAAGAAGGAGCCAGTCCTTCACCTAAAAGCTGGATTCTGTACAATGTTGGCCGTCTAAGTCAAAAAGGTATAAGTGCCGACTAAGCAACCTGCATAAGGTTTTGGTTATATCTGCTGCACGCCTAGGTGTAGGTCGGCCCACCGCCCACCCTCTCCCCTCCTCTAAACACGCCTCTTTTCTCTCTGTGCGTTTAGTGGCAAGGGAAAGGCCTAAGCTGGTTTTAGATACGTCTAAAACCAGCTTTGATTATGGGTACTTGGACGATCAGGCTTTTTGATCATCCAAGTAGTCATTTAGGACACTTTTTAGACTTTTTTTTTTTATTATGAACCCCTTAGCGTGCCTTTGTAAAAGAGGGCCTAAGGATGTTAAATGATTCTTCTTTGAATGGCAGGAAAAATGGGCTAAGCCTTTACCTTTAGCGGGGATTTTAATTTTCCTTTAGATGCTTTAAATAAATCTGGGCTTAACACCACTAAACTTCATCCTATGCCCCCACATTCCGGAGCTCCCGATCAAATGAGAGATTCCCCTCTTTCACCTTAATACCATGCAGGTATTAAAATTGGCAATGTCATCTCTCTCCACTCCCGCCTATCCTCAAAGTACACATGAGATCTATAAATCTAACCCCATGCACTGTATGAGGAAGCCCAATGACTCTTTTTGGTAGCCCTTCTCTGCACTGACTCCATCCTATTTATATCTTTCTGAAGGTGCAAGTGTACACAATATTAGAAATGAGTCTCACCAGAGTCATACACAGGGACATCAATATATCCTTGTTCTTACTGCCCACTCATATCCCTATTCAACTAAGCATCCTTCTAACTTTTCCATCACCATTCAACCTGTTTGACCACCTTAAAATCATCACATACTAGCACTCCCAGGTCCCTCACCTTTTGCGTCCACCAAATTCTCCACCCCTTAAAATGTACAATTCCTTTAGGTTATGGCAACCCAAATGCATGATCTTTCAGTTATCATCATAAAATTTTTTGCAGCCAAATTGCCAACCACACTGCAAGCTGCACTAGATCCGTCCTCATGTAATATACATGTAATACCAAACAGACAGATCTTACCTGTCAGCCTTTCAGCTAGTTTGCTTATAAAATGTTAAAACAACAAGCCCAAGAAACAAACCTTGAGGTAACATCTCCTTCCTCAAATTAGAACATAGATATGATGGTATATAAAGGGCAAATTGCCCATCTAGTCTGCCTGTACGCAGTAACCATTATCTCTTCCTCTCTATGAGATCCCATGTGCCTATCCCAAGCACCATCTGCCTCCATCATTTCTACCGAGAGACTGTTCCACACATCTACCACTGTTTCCGTAAAAAGTATTACCTTAGATTAATCCTGAGCCAATCTTCATCCTATGCTCCCTCATTCCCGAGCTTCCTTTCAAATAAAAGAGCCTCAACTCACCGTCTGCTACCTCTGAGCCCGATCTGTACTCACCGGACCTTATGTCAGTAGTGACTGACCCCTGAGGATGAAATAGCACCCTATGGCTATACTCATTCCACGGGTCTCCTGCAGATTCCCCAGCTTTATTTACTCTTTCCCCAGCTAAACCATCCAGAACCTTCCAGATTGCTCCAATCTCCCCATAACATGCAAGTAATGAACCCCCCCCCCCCCACATGCAGTACTACCAAGCAACCAGAACCACTAGCCCAGGAATAATAATGTATACACCACAAGAAAAGACCCACAGAAATTCCACAACCCTCAAACCCCATACACTGCCACTGTCACCGAGAAAGCCATACACCCTGCAACCAGCCCCTGAGAAAATCAAAAGGACTCAAGCAGACCCCTTCATCCAATACACCAACAAGCCCCCATTGATTAGCATTATTTCCAGTATCCTTATCAATGCCAGGAACAATCACATTTTTGAGTGCGAATCAACCCACAACACTCATCCTGACAGTCTACACAAAACCCCGATTGCCCAGCCGCTCAAGCCAGGCCAATCCCTGCATAAAAACAAAATTAAATTGAAAATCACTTGCCACTAGTTCAAAGGACCAACCATGCCACATCCCACTGCACACAGACGCCCACAACACTGACCGACCCCTATGCCAACAACACACACTTCATCCACACCATTGTACACTCCATAAAACACTGCTCTAAACCAAAACCAATTCCCTACCACAAATCAATTAGCATTTTCTCTGATGGCCCAGAACACTTCACCACTCTCCAGCTGCCCTGAAACAAACTGTACTCACATAATCAAGTAGGCCACGTCCCCGATGGCAACCCGAACTAACCTCTGTTTCCCTCAATACACTGTGCTGCCAAGCTATAAAGCAGCCACACAACAGTCCAGAAAGCATTGTAGCTGCTAAATTCCCAACAGCTTTGAACCGTGAGCAAACACAAGGAATGCAACACCGAAAAGCCCCCAGAAGAGCCAGAGTGAGAAAAGAGTAGGAAGCTAGATTCTCAACATCAGCCAAAACCCTCCCTGCATGTGTCAAAGGTGCTGCACCGAGTAACCAACTGCTGCTTCACCTCCCGGCCTGCCTGGGCACCAAAAAGAAAACAACTATGCAGAAGGAACATGCCTCAGTGGCTCTGTCAAAACGTACTGGAATGTGAACCCCTTGACACAGCGTACAAAACCACTGGCCTCAACAGCAGTCAGAGGAAAACAGCGAATCCACGCTCCCCAATGCTTCGTACAGTAAGTAAAATTGTATGCTTACAAATCTCCACACCAAAGCCTCACAAATCCCTAACCCCCAACCATAGTACCCACCCAGAAGCCCTCCTCAAAAATCTCCCCCCAACCCCAATAAAAACACAGTACCCGCAAAGAAAATATTATTCAAAATAAGCTTGCCTTTAACCAGTAAAATAAGTTTACAGAACCATAATTTTTTACCTAATCCTACCCTTCGCCGTTTTCCTCACACTGTCCCTCCAACCCACCAAAAGACATGACCAATCACAAAGCCACACCTCCCCTAATCTCATTTACCTCAACCAATCACAAGCGCATCCATGTCTCCTTTAACCTTTTATCTCCTCCTTCCAAGTCACCAACAATCCTTACTACTCTGACCCTCAGCACCTGATACTAACCTGTTTTATTTATCCCACCCCCTCTCTCAATTACTCCTCACAGGTGACTAGACTCTGATGTCTTCTAAAAATTAAGATTTTTATTTCAGAGATTTTTTCAAATTAATTAAGTCTTATACACTGTGGGAGGCTTTTAAGGCTTCCTTACAAGGCAGATTTATTTCTTTAGCTGCTCATAAGCATAAATAAAGAAATCATCATATTTCCACTTTAGAAGCACAAATTTTTTAAAAAACACAAATCTCAGTATAGTGCTAATCAAGACCCTCAGGTGTTAAATCAGATTTATGCTTTGAAATATGAATATAATAAATATTGGAGTAAAAAAGCTGGCCAAGAAATATATGTTAGCAAATTATCTTAATATACAGGTCAAAATAAATGTGGTAGATTACTTTCTTTTTAAAAAATATCATTTTTATTAAGGAGTCAACAGGGGAAACAAGCATGGTACATGGATGAAATAGGCAAACAAAGGCAACAATGAAAAGAATCATAACATCCAGCAACAAGAGTACATAGGAAACCAGTAAGACACATGACTAGATTACTTTCTAATTATCTAAAGTGGAAAATTTCTAGAATGCAAATTCATGCAATATTTAAAAGAGGTAATTTGATTACTTTCAACACACAAGACATTTTAGCAGTTTTTCGTTCATTTTATTCCTCCTTATATGTTTCAGAAGCTAATGGAATTATCTCTGATATAAAGAAGTTTTTGAACACTCTCCCTAAGGTTACATGGTCATTGGAAGAAGCTGCAACCTTAAGCCTCTCTATTTCTGAAGAGGAAATATCTGCCATTGCTCAATTGAAGATCAGGAAGGTATCAGGACCTGATGGTCTGAGTGCTGTATTTTTTTAAGGTATTAAAGTTAGAACTTATGCCTTATTTGCAATCCTTTTTTTTTCTTTCGTAGAAAATGATGATAATTCTGTTCATGCTGGATCTGCAGCGGAGTCAAGTGTGGAAGTGCTAGACTCCCTGGCTCAAATTTTACTCTCGCCCCTGATGCTGGCTATGACTCCTTGCCCTGCGGGGACGAGGAGAGAGAAGACCAGCCCGGGGAGCAAAGGAGAGGAATCGCCGGAGCTGGATTCTACCGGCGGTTCATCCAGAAGAGAATTGTTGGCAGAGAAGATCAATATTCAGGCGGGCAAGCCTGACATTAAACCAGGAATTACACTGGAAATGCTTTATGAGGCCATCAAGGTATTGGATGTGAAAGTTGTGAAGACCTCGCAAGATATGGAGGTAATTGTTTCTAAAATGGGTACTTTTTCCTTGAATATAGAACAGGCTAAACAAGAATGTATGCAAAAAATAAATCCAGAAACTGGCCAATTGAAAGAATCAATATCAGCAATTGTTAAAGAACAGAATTTTCTTCAAAGGAAGATCGAGCAAATGGAAATTTTTAATAGGCATCTAAATTTAAGGATTTTGAACTGTCCTAAGATTCCTGCTTCATCTCCAATTGAAATTTTTAAGAAGATTCTGGTTGAAAATTAAAATTTTCCATTATAGGCTATACCACCTATTAATAAGGCCTATTTTCTTCCAATACATAAGGAGAAAAATACTTACCCTGAAAATTATTTAACAACCAGAGAGAATGAAGATTTCCTTATCTGAAGTTAAAGATTGAGCTACCTTACTGGTGAACTTTGTATTTGCATCTGTGATGAAAATTTTCTTCAAGAAGGGAGTAATCCCATGTTGTGGACAGAGAATATGGATGTATCCAGATGTAACAAAGTCCACGCAAGACAGACAAAGAGAATTCTTAGTTTTTTGAGATGAAAACAAGAAAATTGAGTTTTACCTTCTTGTTTGCCTATCCCTGCAAATGCATATTTGAGTGCAAGGTATTTGTTCTTCTTTCCGGAACATTTAAGATCCTTTTTGGACCTTAAAGAAGCTGAGCAGTACCTCTGAATAAGAAATACATGAAATAGCTGAGATTTAGATCAGTGGTTCCCAACCATGCCCTGGAGGACCACCAGGCCAATCGGGTTTTCAGGCTAGCCCTAATGAATATGCATGGAGCAGATTTGCATGCCTCTCACTTCCATTATATGCAAATCTCTCTCATGCATATTCATTAGGGCTAGCCTGAAAACCCGGTTGGCCTGGTGGTCCTCCAGGACAGGGTTGGGAACCACTGGTTTAGATCATTTAAGCCTTTTCTTGAAACTTATTTTTGAAAAATTTTCTCCCACATAATCTGTATCTCTCTTCTATAAAGTAGTGGTCTGAGGAGGAGAATTATTCCAAAGATGTATTTATTTAGGGATCCTTGTACAAAGGCGCGCTAGCCAATTTAGCAAGAGCTAACATATTTAGCACAGGCAAACAATTAGTGCATGCTATACGCTAATGCGTCCATTATACTCTGTTAGCTTATGCTAAATCGGCTAACGCACCTTAGTAAAAGAGGGGGTTAGTAAATAATTTCATTTTCATTTTCTTTATTGGAATTTACTCTATGTTACTAAAGCGAGTGTTATGACTTTTAATAATTGTATATATATAAAGAAAAGGTACAGATAAGGGTGACACAAATGATAAAAGGGATGGGACAACTTCCTTATAAAGAAAAGCTAAAGTGGATAGGGCTCTTCAGCTTGGAGAAGAGACAGATCAGAAGTGATATGATAGAGTTCAATAAAAGTTGGGGCTGTTCTCCCTGGAGAAGCGGAGACTTAGAGGAGACATGATAGAAACCTTCAAGATCCTGAAGGGCATAGAAAAAGTAGACAGGGACAGATTTTTCAAATTATGGGGAACCACAAGTACAAGGGGGCACTCGGAGAAATTGAAAGGGGACAGGTTTAGAACAAACGCTAGGAAGTACTTTTTCACCCAGAGGGTGGTGGATACATGGAATGCGCTTCCGGAAGCTGTGATTGGCAGGATCACGTTACAGGGCTTCAAAGAAGGTTTGGATAGGTTCCTAGAGGACAAAGGGATTGAGGGGTACAGATAAGAGTTGACGTAGATGTAGGGATAGGAGTAGAGATAGATTATAGAAATAGTCAAGGACCACTGCTTAGGCAATGGGCCTGATGGGCCGCTGCGGGAGCGGACTGCTGGGCGAGATGGACCTCTGGTCTGCCTCAGCGGAGGCAACTTCTTATGTTCTTATGTTCTTAAAATACTGAGTGGAGTGGAAAGGGTAGATGTGAATTGCTTGTTTACACTTTCCAAAAATGCTAGGACTTGGGAACATGCCATGAACTTACTAAATATCAGATTTTAAACAAACCAGAGAAAATATTTCTTCATGGAATGTGTAATTTTGGAATTTGTTGTCAGAGAATATGATGAAATCAATTAGATTAACAGGGTTTAAATAAGGTTTGGATAAATTCTTATAAAGGAGATGATTTGGGGAAATCCGCTACTTATTCTTAGGATAAGCAACATAAAAACTGTTTTATTACTAAGGATCTAGCTAGGTACTTAAGACCTGGTTTAGCCACTGTTAGAGAAACAGGATACTGGTGTTGATGGATCTTTGGTCTGTCCCAGTATGGCAATTCTTATGTCCTTAAATAGCTTAACAAGAAATCGTAATGCATCAAAAATATTTTTCACAAAGTAGTGCATGTTTTTTTAACAGAATCTGATGATTTTTTCAGGATATTGAAAAGTTTGTCTAAAGATTTTCCATTGCAACCTCTACCTTCCCAGTCAGTATCAGGGTAACTGAAATATCCTATTATTATTGTGCTGCAAAATATTTTAACATCCTTAAATTATTGTTAATACAGTATTCCCTCGCCTGTCTGTTAATTCTGGCTAATTGTATGACAGTACACCCTTACCACTATACTATTTCCCATCACACATAGACCTTCTTTAACAGATAGCACCACTCCCACATCGATTTGTTCTACCTCTCGTTGTAAAATAATTTCAAATCTGATATCAAAGTATCCTATTGGTTACCCTCCACTCTGAAATGTCATGACATCTACCTACTCATTTAGGGATCCTCTTACTAAAGCCATGGCAAAAGTGTCTTTAGTGTCCCACAGGATACGGCCACATGCTGTGGTTGGAAAATGGCATATTTTCCCATTTCAAATAATTTTCCAATTCAAAATAATATTTTCCCATTTAAAATAATTTCAAATCTGATATCAAAGTATCCTATTGGTTACCCTGAAATGTCATGACATCTACCTAGGTAACTAGGTAAGTTGGGGGAGGGTACATACTTATATCCCAGAGCAGTAAGAAACCACCCTGTGGAGGCGAGTCGCACTGACACTACCAAATCTAAGGTAAGTACCAATGATATCCACAATTATTCAGGGAGAAAAATCACTGATAATCTAGAAGCCACACTAACTCATCATAAAGGAATCTCTTCACAGATATGGAGGGCTATGTATGTTAATGCACACAGCTTGGGCAATAAAATTCTAGAATTAGAGACTGAGATAACAAACGCCGATCTTGATGTGATAGCGATATCCGAAACCTGGTTCACAGAATCGCATGGGTGGGATATGGTTATACCAGGGTACAACCTACTTCGTTGCGACCGAGTGGGTAAATTGGGGGGAGGAGTAGCACTATACACTAAGGAAAGCATCAAAACCACCAGAATCACAGATGTTAGATACACCGGGGAATCCATCTGGGTGAACCTGGCCAGAGGAAAGGAAAAATGCCTATACCTTGGTGTGATATATAGACCTCCCAGGCAACAGGAGGACAAAGACATAGAATTAATCGAGGACATAGAGAACATCACACTGCGCGGGGACTCAGTAATGCTAGGAGACTTCAACATGCCAGATGCAGATTGGGACACACTCTCCGCGACTACGGGAAGCAGCAAAAGAATATTAAACTCCATAAAGGGTGCACATCTCAAGCAATTGGTATTGGAGCCCACCAGAGACCAGGCGTTACTAGACCTAGTTCTCACCAATGGAGATAGCGTCACGGAAGTCTCAGTAGGAGACACACTAGCCTCCAGCGACCATAATATGGTATGGCTCAACCTCAAGAAAGGTTTTCCTAAGACAAACACAGCAACAAGGGTTCTCAACTTTAGAGGCACAGACTTCAACCGCATGGGAGATTTTGTCCATCAGGAGCTAGATAAAGAAGCAAAATCTGACAATGTGGAGGACATGTGGACGTCTCTGAAGTCCATACTACACGAAGCAACAGACCGATACATAAAGACAGTAAGTAAACGCAGGAGAAACAAAAGACCCCAATGGTTCAGTAAAGAAATTTCAGACCTAGTTAAACAGAAAAAAGATGCATTTATCACCTACAAACACTTAGGCAGAGAGAGGGCAAAAGAGGACTATCTAGAGAGATCTAAAGCTGTCAAAACAGCAGTCAGAGAGGCCAAACTCCAAATGGAGGAAGAGCTAGCACGGAAAATTAAGAAAGGGGATAAATCTTTCTTCAGCTATATTAGCGACAGGAAAAGAAATAAAGATGGGATAGTACGCCTGAAGAAATCGGACGGTAACTTTGCGGAATCAGATTCTGAGAAGGCAGAACTACTAAATCAATACTTCTGTTCAGTGTTCACCCGCGAAATGCCGGGAGCTGGTCCACAGCTGCAGAAAGGAGATAACCAGAAAGACCCGTTTCAAGATTTCGAATTTACGCCCAGTAGCGTCTACGATGAACTATCAAAACTCAAAGTAAACAAAGCCATGGGACCGGATAACCTACATCCCAGAATGCTCAGGGAGTTAAGGGAAGTCCTGGCTGAACCATTATCTGTTCTTTTCAATCTTTCCCTAAGCACAGGAAGAGTCCCCTTGGACTGGAAAACCGCTAATGTAATCCCACTCCACAAGAAGGGCTGCAGGACAGAGACAGCAAACTACAGACCAGTGAGTCTCACGTCTATAGTGTGTAAACTCATGGAAACACTGATCAAACAGAATATTGACACAATCCTAGACGAAAAAAAACTGCGTGATCCACACCAACACGGGTTCACCCAGGGAAGATCTTGCCAATCTAATCTGATTAGCTTTTTTGACTGGGTTACTAGACAACGGGACGCCGGAGAGTCACTGGACGTGGTATATTTGGACTTCAGTAAAGCATTTGATAGCGTCCCTCATCGAAGATTACTGAACAAGCTGAAATCGATAGGATTAGGAGACACTCTAACTACATGGGTTGGGGATTGGCTAAGCAGTAGACTTCAGAAGGTGGTGGTGAACGGTACCCCATCCGAAGCATCAGAAGTGATCAGTGGAGTGCCGCAGGGCTCGGTCCTGGGCCCAATTCTATTCAACTTATTCATAAGAGATATGACGCGGGGACTTAGAGGAAGGGTATCACTGTTCGCCGACGCCGCCAAACTTTGCAACATAGTAGGCAGAAGCTTGTTACCTGATGATATGACACACGACCTACTGCTTCTGGAACAATGGTCGACTACTTGGCAGCTAGGCTTCAATGCTAAAAAATGCAAGATAATGCACCTGGGTAAGAGAAACCCGCGCAGAACTTATGTACTAAATGGTGAGACCTTGGTTAGGACCACGGCGGAACGCGATCTAGGAGTGATCATTAGTGAGGACATGAAGGTTGCCAATCAAGTGGAGAAGGCTACCTCCAGGGCAAGACAAATGATGGGATGTATCCGCAGAGGTTTTGTCAGCAGGAGACCTGAAGTTATGATGCCGTTGTATAGAGCCATGGTGAGGCCTCACTTGGAGTACTGTGTTCAGTTTTGGAGACCACACTACCGAAAGGACGTGCTGAGGATCGAGTCGGTGCAGCGAACGGTCACCAGGATGGTCTTGGGACTCAGGGATCTCACGTATGAAGAAAGACTAAAGAAATTGCGGCTGTACTCACTTGAGGAAAGAAGAGAACGGGGAGATATGATTGAAACGTATAAGTACATCACGGGACGCATCGAGACAGAAGAGGATATCTTCTGGCTCATGGGACCCTCGACCACCAGAGGGCATCCACTGAAAGTCAGGGGAGGGAAGTTTCATGGCAACTCCAGGAAATACTTCTTCACCGAAAGAGTGGTGGATCATTGGAACAGACTCCCACTCCAGGTGATAGAGGCCAGCAGCGTGACGGATTTTAAGAGAAAATGGGATACTCATGTGGGATCGTTAAGGGAGTAAACTCAGGGGGGAGGGATACTTGGAATGGGCAGACTTGGTGGGCTATAGCCCTTTTCTGCCGCTTTTTCTATGTTTCTATGTTTCTACCTACTCATTTAGGGATCCTCTTACTAAAGCCATGGCAAAAGTGTCTTTAGTGTCCCACAGGATACGGCCACATGCTGTGGTTGGAAAATGGCATATTTTCCCATTTCAAATAATTTTCCAATTCAAAATAATATTTTCCCATTTAAAATAATTTCAAATCTGATATCAAAGTATCCTATTGGTTACCCTGAAATGTCATGACATCTACCTACTCATTTAGGGATCCTCTTACTAAAGCCATGGCAAAAGTGTCTTTAGTGTCCCACAGGATACGGCCACATGCTGTGGTTGGAAAATGGCATATTTTCCCATTTCAAATAATTTTCCAATTCAAAATAATATTTTCCCATTTAAAATAATTTCAAATCTGATATCAAAGTATCCTATTGGTTACCCTGAAATGTCATGACATCTACCTACTCATTTAGGGATCCTCTTACTAAAGCCATGGCAAAAGTGTCTTTAGTGTCCCACAGGATACGGCCACATGCTGTGGTTGGAAAATGGCATATTTTCCCATTTCAAATAATTTTCCAATTCAAAATAATATTTTCCCATTTAAAATAATTTCAAATCTGATATCAAAGTATCCTATTGGTTACCCTGAAATGTCATGACATCTACCTACTCATTTAGGGATCCTCTTACTAAAGCCATGGCAAAAGTGTCTTTAGTGTCCCACAGGATACGGCCACATGCTGTGGTTGGAAAATGGCATATTTTCCCATTTCAAATAATTTTCCAATTCAAAATAATATTTTCCCATTTAAAATAATTTCAAATCTGATATCAAAGTATCCTATTGGTTACCCTGAAATGTCATGACATCTACCTACTCATTTAGGGATCCTCTTACTAAAGCCATGGCAAAAGTGTCTTTAGTGTCCCACAGGATATGGCCACATGCTGTGGTTGGAAAATGGCATATTTTCCCATTTCAAATAATTTTCCAATTCAAAATAATATTTTCCCATTTAAAATAATTTCAAATCTGATATCAAAGTATCCTATTGGTTACCCTGAAATGTCATGACATCTACCTACTCATTTAGGGATCCTCTTACTAAAGCCATGGCAAAAGTGTCTTTAGTGTCCCACAGGATACGGCCACATGCTGTGGTTGGAAAATGGCATATTTTCCCATTTCAAATAATTTTCCAATTCAAAATAATATTTTCCCATTTAAAATAATTTCAAATCTGATATCAAAGTATCCTATTGGTTACCCTGAAATGTCATGACATCTACCTACTCATTTAGGGATCCTCTTACTAAAGCCATGGCAAAAGTGTCTTTAGTGTCCCACAGGATACGGCCACATGCTGTGGTTGGAAAATGGCATATTTTCCCATTTCAAATAATTTTCCAATTCAAAATAATATTTTCCCATTTAAAATAATTTCAAATCTGATATCAAAGTATCCTATTGGTTACCCTGAAATGTCATGACATCTACCTACTCATTTAGGGATCCTCTTACTAAAGCCATGGCAAAAGTGTCTTTAGTGTCCCACAGGATACGGCCACATGCTGTGGTTGGAAAATGGCATATTTTCCCATTTCAAATAATTTTCCAATTCAAAATAATATTTTCCCATTTAAAATAATTTCAAATCTGATATCAAAGTATCCTATTGGTTACCCTGAAATGTCATGACATCTACCTACTCATTTAGGGATCCTCTTACTAAAGCCATGGCAAAAGTGTCTTTAGTGTCCCACAGGATACGGCCACATGCTGTGGTTGGAAAATGGCATATTTTCCCATTTCCTGAATTAATGACCCCGCTTGGAGTATTGTGTTCAGTTTTGGAGACCGCATGTGGCGAAGGACACAAAAAGGCTTGAAGCGGTCCAGAAGAGGGTGACGAAAATGATTGGAGGTTTGCACCAAAAGACGTATGAGGAGATACTGGAAGCCCTGAATGTGTATACCCTAGAGGAAAGGAGGGAAAGGGGATTATGATTTAAGACGTTCAAATACTTGAAAGGTATTAACGTAGAACAAAATCTTTTCCAGAGAAAGGCAAATGGTAAAACCAGAGGACATAATTTGAGGTTGAGGGGTGGTAGATTCAAGAGCAATGTAAGGAAATTCTTCTTTACGGAGAGGGTGGTGGATGCCTGGAACGTGCTCCTGAGAGACTAACATGCATGCGTTAGTATTTAGTGCGTGGTTAGCATTAGCGTTTAGTGGTTAGTGTGCACTAATATTTAGCGTGCGCTAAAAGCATAGCACACCTTAATAAAAGGAGCCCTTACAGAACAAGTACTGAAATAACCATTTCTAATGAGCATTGTAACCATCTTGTGTTGGTATGATAGCCTCCGATAACACAATGTTGGCACATTTTCCAATGAGTATAAATAATAAAATCTGAATGTTTTGACCCTGCTTTCAAGCCTCGTAAGATTTTCATACTTTGATTTTAAAAAAATAACAGAAAAAGGGCTATTCCTATGTAAATTTGTAACAGCTTGTATTTTTTCTTCATTTTCCCCTGTCCTTTACATAAGAACATAAGAAATGGCTTCGCCGGATCAGACCCTTGGTCCATCTAGTCCGGCGACCCGCCCCCGCGGAGGCCAAGCCAGGTGTTCCCTGTTGAGAAACCTTGTTTACTCGTATCCCTCAGGGTGATTTGCGAGAAGGTGTGCATCTAACTTGCCCTTGAATCCCGGAATGGTGGTCTCCATCACGACCTCCTCCGGGAGTGCGTCCCAAGCGTCCACCACTCGTTGTGCGAAGCAGAATTTCCTGATATTTGTCCTGGGCCTCGCGTAGCGAGGGTTTTAGTGCTGGAAGAGGCGGTAACTGCTCCGACGCTCATAGGGATTCTATGAGCATCGGAGCAGTTAACACCGCTGCCTGCGCTAAAATCCACGCTATATGTTAATAAAGGAGGGGCTTAATTATGTTAATTTCTGCCTTATTTTAATTTTTTATACATGTTATTAGTTCCATTTCTCTTGTAGAGGCGTAAGAAACTTTAAAAGTGAATAATACAGTTGAGTGTAGAGTGAAAGACTGAAGCTCCTACCTGTGGCAAGTGATATAAACTGAACACGTGGGACATCTGTAGTGAGAACTCAGAAGGAAGACCATCAAGAACAGCGGTCAGTAGGCCAGTTGTTCCACATCTGTAATTAGGGAAGCCATTCTCATAAGACACATCAATTTCATCTAAAGATATTAGAAATGGGCGGTTGCCAGATTCATCAAGGTTGAATCTCAGTGTGATGTTGGGTAAAAGTTCAGGGTTGTTGTTGACCTCCTCCACAGCATAAAGAAATGCCAAGTGATTATAGGATACTGTTTCCAACATCCTGAAATGACATTCAAAATTAAAATTAAGTTACTATCAAAGTGGAAATACTCTGGAGATAAGGAGGAACATTTGGAGTTGAATACAGGCAGCCAAGTAAGGTAAAAAAAAAAAAAAAAATTCCCAAAACAACGAAATCAAACCCTTTGGAAACTGACAGTATCTATCAAGCTACCATATATTCGAATATAGGATGAGAATTTGGGGCCAAAAAATGGCCCAAAAATGGGGGTCTCATCCTATATTCGGGCCATCACCCAGTGACGACCCAACCCCCTCCTATACTTGTTAAAGGCCTTTGTCTGCCTGCCATATGACCTGATAGGCCAAGACAGGAGTGATCCCTCCCATCTCCCGTCTTGGCCTATTTTAACAATTTTTTTACTCTCCTCCCACCATATACCTTTTTTCTCCTTTTCTAATCCTTGGTGGTCCAGCAGTGTATTGGCAGGAGTGAGCTTTCTGCAGTCTTGGCCCGAGCTGAGCCTCTCTCTCCCTGGATGGCTGCCTGTCAGATCGCGTGGCCAGCAGTGCACCCGGCATGCAGGAGGGAGCTTTTCAAGCTCCAGCCTGGCCCTGCGTTGCTCCCTGAATGGCCGCCGCCAGTTCCCATGAGTCTCACGAGAACTGGTGGCAGCCATTCAGGAAGCGGCGCAGGGCCTGGCAGGAACTCAAATAGCTCACTCCTGCATACCGGATGCACCGCTGGCTGTGAGATCTGACTGAAGCAGCCATCCAGGGAGGGAGGGGCTCCAGGGATTTGAAAAGGTGAGAAAAGGTACATAAGAGAGGGGGTAAAAAATTGTTAAAATCAGCTGGGATGGGAGACAAGAGGGATCCCTCCTTTCCCAGCCTACAACTAGACCACCAGAGGGGGGATAGGGTACAGAGAAGGAAGGTGGGACAGGGTACAGAGCCTGGTAGGGAGGGGAGATAGGGTGTAAAGCCTGGCAGGGAGTGAGGGGGCTAGGTATAGAGCCTGGTAGGGAGTGAAGGGGGCTGAGTTCAGAGACTGGCAGGGAGGGGGGCTGGCTGCATAGTCTGGGAGGGCAGGAAAGGAAGGGGGCTGGGTGCAGAACCTGGTAGGGAAGGGAATAGGAACCATTGAACTGCTGAAGTTTATGTTTGGGAACTTTTTGCTTTCCTGTGCTGAAGTTTGTTGAGGGCAGAACTGTTCAGTTTGCCACAGCCTGGTGATATTGCCAAGAGAGGAGTTTTTGTTTAAAAGTTTACTTTTTCATATGTTTAGCAATCTGACATAGATTCAATGACAAAATTGTGCTTTAATTATTAAAGGAAAATTCCTTTGCCTGAGAGTGAAGACTTGTGATCCTTGCACAGATAGAAATGCAGCTAACCTTACAGCCTCAAAAGTATTACCTAACAGTGGGCCTGGGAGTCACTTTTTCTTAAGGCTAAGGTCACACACTTGTTCTTCCAGGCAGGGCACCCTGGCCGGCTACACTGTGACTGGCTAAGCATCCCCTATCACAGTATGTATGGTAGTAAAGATGTGATGGTTGTAAAGATTGCAACGTAAACAATATCAGCAACTCAAGGAAAGTAAAATGAAACAAAAATTTATACGAAAAAGGAGATTAGCACTGAAAAATAGCTGGAAAGCAATGACCACAAATGTTCACAGTCTAAGCAACAAAGTTCATGATCTGCAAGCCCTGATGTTAGAGGCAGATCTGGATATTGTCGCTATCACAGAGACGTGGTTCAGTGAATCCCATGGATGGGATGTAAACATACTGGGATATAATCTTTTTAGGAAGGACAGAGATGGCCAAAAAGGTGGAGGAGTAGCTCTCTATGTAAAATTTGATATCCAAGCGACTGAAATGCAAGGGATCTGGGGAGAGGAAGCAGCGATATGGATCACTCTGAAAAGAGAAGATGGAAGTTCTATCTATGTGGGTGTAGTCTACAGACCTCCGACTCAATTACTACAAATTGATAAGGATCTGAGTGTGGATATCCAAAAGTTTGGAAGGAAAGAGGAGGTGCTGCTGTTAGGAGATTTCAATCTGGCAGATGCAGACTGGAATGTTCCATCTGCAGATTTGGAAAGAAGTAGGGAGATTGTGGATGCCTTTCAAGAGGCTCTGCTCAGACAAATGGTGACGGAACCCATGAGGGAAAAAGCGATACTGGATCTGGTCCTCACAAATAGAGAGAGTATCTCAAATGTTCGAGTGGGTGCTCACCTTGGAAGTAGCGATCATCAAACGGTTTGGTTTGATATAATAGCTAAAGTGGAGAGCGGCCGCACGATACTTAAAGACCTAGATTTCAAACGTACAGACTTTAATTAAATGGGAGAGTACCTGAAGAAAGAGCTGTTAGGATGGGAGGACATAATAAAAGTGGAAAGATAGTGGTCTAAGCTGAAAGGAGTGATAAAAATGGCTAGGGACCTTTATGTGAAAAAAATAAATAAAAACAAGAGAAAAAGGAAACCGATATGGTTCTCCAAACTAGTGGCGGAGAAAATAAAGGCGAAACAGTTGGCGTTTGTGAAATATAAAAAAACCCAAGAAGAGGAGTGTAGAAAGGACTACAGGGTGAAACTGAAAGAAGCCAAGAGAGAGATACTTTTGGTGAAAGCGCAGGCGGAAGAACAAATGGCTAAATATGTAAAAAAGGGAGACAAAATTTTTTTGAGATATATTAGTGAAAGGAGGAAGATGAAAAATGGAATTGCTAAACTAAAAGATGCTGGGAACTGATATGTGGAGAGTGATGAGGAAAAAGAAAACGTGCTAAACAAATACTTCTGTTCTATGTTCATGTAAGAAAATCCTGGAGAAGGACCAAGATTTTCTGGCAAAGTAACACGAGAAAATTCTGCGCCGTTCATGGAGGAGAGTGTTTATGAGCAACTTGAAAAACTGAAGGTGGACAAAGTGATGGAACCGGATGGGATCCATCCCAGGATACTGAGGGAGCTCAGAGAGGTTCTGGGGGCTCCTATTAAAGACTTGTTCTACAAATCTCTGGAGACGGGAATGATTCCTGGGGATTGGAGGAGAGCAGATGTGGTCCCTATTCACAAAAGTGTTCACAGGGATGAAACAGGAAACTACAGGCCTCACTTCAGTTGTTGGAAAAATAATGCAAGTGTTGCTGAAAGAAAGGATAGTGTACTTCCTTGAATCTAATGGGTTACAAGATCCGAGGCAACATGGCTTTACAAAAGGTAAATCGTGCCAAATTAACCTGATTGAATTTTTTGATTGGGTGACCGGAGAGCTGAATCAAGGACATATGCTAGATGTAATTTACTTAGATTTCAGCAAAGCCTTTGATACGGTTCCTCATTGGAGGCTCTTGAACAAACCTGAAGGGCTGAAGTTAGGACCCAAAGTGGTGAACTGGGTTAGAAACTGGCTGTCGGACAGATGACAAAGGGTGGTGGATAATGGAAGTCGCTCAGAGGAAGGAAAGGTGAATAGTAGAGTCCCTCAGGATTCGGTGCTGGGGCCAATCCTGTTCAATATGTTTGTGAGTGACATTGCTGAAGGGTTAGAAGGAAAAGTTTGCCTTTTTGCGGATGATACCAAGATTTGTAACAGAGTAGACACTGAAGAGGGAGTGGAAAATATGAAAAAGTATCTGCAAAAGTTAGAGGAATGGTTTAATGCCTGGTAACTAAAATTCAATGCGAAGAAATGCAGAGTGATGCATTTGGGGATTAATAATCGGAAGGAACCATATATTCTGAGAGGTGAGAAGCTGATATGCACGAATGGAGAGCGGGACCTTGGGGTGGTAGTGTCTGAAGATCTAAAGGTGAAAAAACAGTGTGACAAGGCAGTAACTTCTGCCAGAAGGATGCTGGGCTTTATAAAGAGAGGCGTAGCTAGTAGAAGGAAGAAGGTGTTGATGCCCCTGTACAGGTCATTGATGAGGCTCCACTTGGAGTATTGTGTTCAGTTTTGGAGACCATATCTGGCGAAGGACATAAGAAGACTTGAAACGGTCCAGAGGAGGGCGACAAAAATGATAGGAGGCTTGCACCAGAAGATGTATGAGGAGAGACTGGAAGCCCTGAATATGTATACCCTAGAGGAAAGGAGAGACAGGGGAGATATGATTCAGACGTTCAAATACTTGAAGGGTATTAACGTAGAACAAAATCTTTTCCAGAGAAAGGAAAATGGTAAAACCAGAGGACATAATTTGATGTTGAGGGGTGGTAGATTCAAGAGAAATATTAGGAAATTCTACTGTATAGAGAGGGTGGTGAATGCCTGGAATGCGCTCTCGAGAGAAGTAGTGGAGAGGAAAATGGTGACGGAATTCAAAGAAGCGTGGGAAGAACACAGAGGATCTAGAATCAGAAAATAATATTAAATATTGAACTAAGGCCAGTACTGGACAGACTTGCATGGTCTGTGTCTGTATATGGCCGTTTGGTGGAGGATGGGCTGAGGAGGACTTCAATGGCTGGGGGAAGTGGTGTAGATGGGCTGGAGTAGGTTTTGACAGGGATTTCAGAAGTTGGAACCCAAGCACAGTACTGGGTAGATCTTTGGATTCTTGCCCAGAAATAGCTAAGAAGAAAAAATAAAAAAAAATTAAATTGAATCAGGTTGGAGACTAGATTCGGGTCTTTATCTGTCGCCATCTACTATGTTACTATGTATATAGGAAAAATGCTATCTAACGGTCTACCCACACATAGATGTGTTTATTCTCTAGAATGGCTTTATAAGAAGTTCACTCCTGATGAATCAAGTGAGTGAAATGGGGAACCTCTGTAGAGCACCAAAGTAGAGAATGACACAGGGACAAAATTTTCCCCGTCCCCGGGTAACTGATTTTCCTGTCCCATCCCTGTGAGTTCTTTTCCTGTCCCTGCCCCATTCCTACAAGCTCCATCCTCATCTGCACAAGCTTCAAACCCTGTAAAGTCATAAGTGATCGAGGCTTGTGCAGTTAAGGCTGAGTTTACAGGAATGGGTCAGGGACAGGGACAACAACAAAACTCGCGGGGACTGGATGGGAAAATTGAGTTCTTGCAGGGACGAGGAAAAATTTGTCCCCGTGTCATTCTCTACACTGAATATCAAAATTGCATGAAGCATCTAGGTTTAGCATCACATTTTTTTTTATAACGGGAATTGTGAATCATTTATACAAGATAGCTAAAAGCTAAGGTGTTCATAAAAAATAAAAGTCTAAAAAGTGGCCTAAATGGCTACTTGGACGATCAAAAAGCCTGATCGTCCAAGTACCCATAATCAAAGCTGGCTTTAGATGTATCTAAAACCAGCTTAGGCCTTTCCCCTGCCACTAAACGCACAGAGAGAAAAGAGGCATGTTTAGAGGAGGGGAAAGGGTAGGTGGTGGGCGGGAGGTGGGCCGACCTACACCTAGGCGTGCAGCATGTATAACTAAAAGCTTAGGCAGGTTGCCTAGTCGGCACTTATACGTTTTGACTTAGATGAAGTCAAAACAAGTCTAAGTGCCGAAAAAGGGGCCGCTGAGCTGATCGTGGCTGCTGCAATCAGCTCAGCGGCTCCAGCAACCTGCCTACCCCTACAGCAATGATCGCGGCAGGAGAGATGCCTCATCTCCCCTACCGCGATGCCATCACTCCTCTACCCGAACTGCTGCAACCCGCGGCAGGAGAGATGCCCTATCTCCAGTCGTGGCAATTTGGGTAGAGGAGTGATGGCATTGTGGTAGGGGAGATGAGGCATCTCTCCTGCCGTGATACATCACCCCCCACACACAACATCAGGGCAAGAGGGAGCCCAAGCCCTCTTGCCCCGCGGCACCGACCCCTCCGATTAGGCAGGACCAGGCGGACCCCCTATCCCCCACCCACCACTACAATACAGGCAGAAGGGATCCCAGGCCCACCTGCCATCAACACAACCCACCCAATGACCACCCCCCGAACCTGTGGGTGGGGTTTCAGATGCCTGGGCCAATCTGGCCCCATTCTGCACCCGTCCGTCCGGTCAACATTTTACAGGTATGAGGGGTGGGATTGGGGTTGGGGAGGGTCGTGGAGTCAGCGGGGGGGTCACGGGTCAGCGGGGGTGCTGATCGGGGGTTCAGGGGCGATCATTGGAAAGGTTGTATCGAGGGCAGGAGGGCCTGGGATCCCTCCTGCCCATATTGTAGTGGGGGTGGGAGTAGGGGGTCTGCCTGGGCAGGAGGGGTTGGGCTCCCTCCTGCCCGATCATGTAAGGGGGTGGGGTTCAAGAGGCCATGGGCTCCCTCCTGGCCTGATCGTAATCGGGGGGTGCCGCAGGTGCCTGGGGCAAGAGGGCTTGGGCTCCCTTTTGTTTCAATGTTGTCGGGGAACATCGGGGTACCTGGGGCAAGAGGGCTTGGGCTCCCTCTTGCCCCAAACGTAATCGGGGGGGGGGGGGGTCGGTGCCATGGGGGCAGGAGGGCTTGGGCTCCCTCCTGCCCCAATGTCGTGGGGGGTGGGGGTTGATGTGGATTCTGTAACTGGTGTTATTTTGACATAATCCAGCTTTTAGGCGAAGGACTGGCTCCTCCTTCGCCTAAAAGCCCTTGTGTTGGACGTTTGGGACTTAGGCGTTTTTTTTGGTTTATTATGGGGTATAAGTGTAGACGTCATGGGGGTATAAGTGTAGACGTAATGGTCGTCTGGGCATTTAAACAGCTGAATGTAGAGGCAGAAAACAAAAGGAATTGACCCCAAAATATCCACAAAGAAGAAAATCCAAAGAAAACCAAAAAAACTCTGTGGTACCTTTGGAACTTTGATACTTTCAAATAAAGTCCATTTGGGAACATCGTCACTCCACAGAGAATGTAGAGGCAGGCCATTATCAAAAAAAACCTCCATTTGGATGTTTTTTTTGATTATGGACATTTTCCCTGCTTCTACTTTCAACGTTTAAGGCCTTAGGCTATAAAGGGACTTAGACGTTTTTTTTTATTATGCCCCTCCACGTCCTTTATTGTAATTAATTTATTATAGCTAAAAGCTACTTTATTCTAATTAATTTATTATAAAATGAGTAAGGAAAATTACAAATATAGTAAAAGGGAGGTTTTTCTAATAAGGAGCCCGAGAGGCTGGGAGGCCTCGTGTTGCCAGAAAGGCAAGGTGGGGGGGGGGGGAATTGGACCGTTAGTTAGGGAAACTTAGTAAAAGGAATTGGGGAGGGGTTACCGCCAAAAGACAGGGCTAGGATAGGGTGAAGTGAGTCGGAGGGGTGGGGCAGAGGGAACGAGTAGACCGGGACCCTGGAGGACTCGGTTCTTTCAGGTCCTCCAGGGCGGTTTTTCTCTCACCAGCGTTCCTCCGTTTCCATGGCTGCGGACGGTCGGGTTAGCGTTGGGGCGGTGGTGGATGAGGCAGAGCTGTCCTTGCTGGCTGGTGACTCGTTCTCTGAGGAGCCATCGGAGCAGGTGGGTGTGGGGCATGTTGCGGAGCGTGCGCGGCCCACGCGGCGCTCCAAAATTCAGGCGCTGTCGGTTTTGGCCCGTGTTTGTGCTAGCGGGGCTAAAACCAGTAGATCCGCTTCGGCACGTACCGCCAGGAAGGTTAGTCAGCAGGCAGGGTTGTCGGGCAGCGGGAGGGGAGCTGTTCCGGCCGGTCGCAGTTCGTCGGGGGGCGTGGCTTCTTTACTGGAGGAGAATTTGACCAGGGTGTCGGAGGAACAGCCTGTTAGCAGGGAGATGGTTGGAGGCGCGGGCTCTTCTGTTAGTCGGGCGGTTTCGGCTACCAGGGAGATCCCCAGCGAGCTGTCTGCCTTGGGGTCTTCCTTGTCAGGGGTTGTGGGAGATGGGGCGGCTTCCTCAGAAGGCGTAACAGGGGGCGGTGGTGAGCTTGGTGGGTCTCCTGGGTTGTTTGCCATGGGGAGGGGGTCCAGCGCTCCTGGGTTTTTGCATACCCCCTATGGAGGGTCTGTTGGGACAGGGTCCGGGTTTTATCCTACAAGCTGGCCGTCCAGTTGGGGACCGGTTTCCTGGGGTTCCGGCTCTTCTGTTAGTGGTGCGGGGCCGTCTGCTTCGCACTGGGGGGGGTATTCCAGGGAGCATGGCATGGGGGATGGTTCCTGGAGGTGGGTTTGGAGGGGGTTGGGGGGTCCCGGTGGGTGTGCCTGGAGCTTGCTTTCCTGGTCCTGCCTCCTTTTCTGCTTGGTCTCCGCAGGTTTCGTGCATCCTTCCTGGTGGACAGGTCGTTCAGACGGAGGGCCTGAGTGCAGCTGGAAGTTCGGGATCGATGGAGAGACCAGGATGTTCCACTTCAGAGCGTGACTTGGCGCTGAGAGCTACTGTGGCTGCTGGCGGGGGCGCCACGGGTTCTACACCGAGTGCGTCTGAGAGGCCTGAAGTTGCTGTTCGTGGCGGTTCAGTGTTGGTGTCCAGTCTCCCAGCGGCGGCCGGGACTGCTGATCGAGACATCACTGGAGTGACTGCTGGTGTTCCGGGAACTTCTACTCCGGGTAACAAGGCGCCTGCTCAGGTTGCTGGGGGGGGGTAAGGCGCGGCGTAAGAAGCATAGGCATCGCCGTAGGGGGTCTTCTTCCTCTTCGTCCGGGTCTTCTTCGTCGGAGGACTCGTCTTCCTCGTCGTCTGCCGCGGGTCCTTCGGGCGGCTTGGGGTCTTCAGGTGGGGGTGGTGGGGAGGTCACTACGGGAGAGGTTAGGGGTACTCCGGCGTTGGTGGCTCTTACGGAGTTGTGGGAAAAGGTACCGCGGGATTTGCGGCGGAAGATTCGGAGGCGGTCCTGCCTGGATATTTTTCGCCTTTTGGAAGGTAGAGTTCATAAGCGGAGTCGTAGGAAGGCAAAACGGGATAGAAAAGATTTTAAACCTTTTCCGGTAGCTCGTTCAATCATTAACTGGGTCCGTGCGTTTTTGCGGCTTGCGAGTGTCTGGGGTAGGTCTCATCCGGCGGATTATGGCCTGCTGCTGGCTTATGCGGACTCCATTTTAGACTCTTATCAACGTTTCGGAGGCTGGGCCTGGTTAAATTACGACGAGGCTTTTAGAGATAAAATGGAGGAAAATAGTTTTATGTCTTGGGGTACCCAAGATGTTAATTTATGGCTCACCCATATGGCCTCCAAATCTATATCGGGTACGACCGTTCGCCCCACAGGGGGTGTTGGCAGTGGGCGGCCCTTTCGTGGGGGGTCGGGGGGGACATCCTCAGCAGGTGCCGACGTGTGTTGGAAATTCAATAAAACCACCTGTCCTTTTCCCGACTGTAAATTTCGTCATGCCTGCTCCAGTTGCGGTCAGCCACATGCGGCTGTTAAATGCCCCAAACGTGCTGGGGGGGCAGCTGCTGGACCGGGAAAGTAATTTTGTGGTCTCTTTGCCTACCCCGATTCATGTTGATGCCTTGCGCCCATGGTTGAGGAGTTATGGGCGTCGAAAGGAGGCTGTCATGTTGGAAGTTGGTTTTACTGGAGGGTTTGAGATTCCTTTTCTAGGTGTGTTGCAGGAGGCGCGGGTTCAAAATTCTTCCTCGGTTTCCCGACTGCGGTGCGTGGTTTGGGGCAAGTTGGCAGAGGAGATTCGTTTGGGGCGTATTGCAGGCCCCTTTCGGGAGCCTCCTTTTTCGCCGATGCAGCTTTCGCCTCTTGCTGTTATACCTAAGAAGGTTCCCGGCCAGTTTCGTTTAATTCACAATTTGTCTCGGCCCTTAGGGCAGTCGGTTAACGATGGCATTCCGCGTCACCTCTGTTCAGTTCGTTATGCGTCATTCGATAGTGCTCTTCGGCTTATTGTTAGTGCTGGGCGGGGTGCTCAGTTGGCGAAGGTGGATATCGAATCAGCTTTCCGTTTGTTGCCTATCCATCCTCGGTCCTACCCGCTGTTGGGTTTTCGTTTTGAGGGTTCGTATTTTTACGATTGTTGTTTGCCCATGGGTTGCTCCATTTCTTGTGCGTATTTTGAGATGTTTAGTTCTTTCTTGCATTGGGTTTTGGTTCAGAAAGTTGGAGTGGATTCCATTGTGCATTACTTAGATGATTTTTTGTTTATTGGTGCGGGAGGTACTGGATTTTGTGCCCGCCTCAAATTGTTGTTCGAGAGGATGGCGGACGATTTTGGTGTTCCTTTAGCTTCTGAGAAATCTGAGGGGCCAGCTACTTCCTTGGTGTTTTTGGGGATAGAGTTGGATTCTGAGGCTATGGTTACTCGCCTTCCTGCGGTGAAGGTTCGTCAGTTGCTTAGCCTAATCGAGCAGGTGGTTTCTACTCCCAAGTCTACGTTGCATACTGTTCAATCCTTGCTGGGCTCTCTTAATTTTGCTTGTAGGGTGCTGCCTATGGGTAGGGCTTTTTCTCGCAGGTTGGCGGCTTCCACTGCGGGGGTTCGAGATCGCAGACACTTTCTGCGTCTTTCAGCGGGAGTGAGGGCTGATCTTCGCATGTGGTCTGTTTTTCTCAAAGATTTTAATGGGACTGTTCCTATGTTGGCGCCGCAGGTCTCGAGCGTTGACTTGAATCTCTTTTCTGATGCGGCTGGGGGTGTGGGTTTTGGCTTGTTCTTTAATGGTGATTGGTGTGCCGAGCGTTGGCCGGCCGAATGGGTGCGGTCGGGCATCACAAAAAACATTACTTTGTTGGAATTGTTTCCGTTGTTAGTGGCGGTTGAGCTTTGGTCGGAAATTTTTCATGATCGTCGGGTGGTTTTTTGGTGTGACAATCTGGGAGTCGTGGAGGTTGTTAATCGTCAGGCTGCTCGTTGTTTGGCTGTTAATGCGCTAATGCGTGAGTTAGTTTTGCGTTGTCTGCGGCTGAATCTCTTTATTCGTGCGCGTCATGTTCCGGGTTTCCAAAATGGCATTGCTGATGCTTTGTCTCATTTTAATTTTTTGCAGTTTCGTCGACTAGCGCCCGGAGCGCGCGTAGAAGGTTTGCCGATCCCTGTTCATTTGTGGAGCCTGGTCGGGAAGGAGTCTGGGAGATGCTCCGCTTGTCGGTAGCCCCTTCTACTTGGGCACGCTATTCGGCGGGGTTTCGGTCCGTGGCGGCTTTCTTAGCTGCTAGGGGCTGGTGCCTGGGAGATGTGGCCGAATCCTTGTTGGAGGATTTCGTGCTGTCTGCTTTTCAGGATCAAGTTTCTCGTGGGGTTGTACGTGGGCAATTGGCGGGTTTTGCCTTTTTCTGCAGGGCCCTGGGTTGGGTTTGTCCGGTTTCGGGGTTCATGGTGCAGAGGTTATTGCGAGCCATGGGGCGGGTGCTCCCTCGTACCCGGGATTCGCGGTTACCCATTACTCACGAATTGCTCCTTCAGTTGCTAGCTGCGTTACCGGAGGTTGCCAGTTCGCCTTTTGAAGTTTGTTTGTTTCGAGCAGCTTTCGCTATTGTTTTTTTTGGGGCCTTGCGGGTCGGTGAGTTGTTAGTATGTCCATCTTCTCCCGTTGGGTCTCGTGGGCTTTTGGTGCAGCACGTGATTTTTCAAGACACAGTGTTACGTTTATATATTGTGAGTTCCAAGACAGATCAGTGTGGTCTTGGTCACTGGGTTGTGCTGCATGCAGTGACTGGATGTTCGTCCTGTCTGGTGGTGCGATTGCGGGAGTATATGGCCATTCGTCCAGTGGATCCCCAGATATTATTCGTTCACGCGTCCGGTGCCCCTCTGACGCGATATCAATTTCGAGCAGTTCAGAGTTTGGCTTTAGTTCGTTGTGGAGAGAATCCGGGTGCCTTCGGGACTCACTCCTTCCGGATTGGTGCCGCAACGAGTGCTAGTTTGGCGGGTATGTCAGGGGAAGGTATTCAGAGATTGGGTCATTGGGTATCTGATGCCTTTCGCGGTTATATTCGTTGGGGAGTCTCTGGGGTAGGGCAGGGTGCGGGGAGGGGTTCTCAATAGTTGAGTTACAAAAGGGGGTATATGATGCTGAGTGTTATTTTGCTTGGTTTTTCTTTCAGCTCCCCGAAGCCGATCTTCCTCCCTCTGGATTGTGGGCCATTCTTTTGTCCATTGGGCGGCTGAACGTGCGCTTGTCTGCCCTGGAGGGCGTCACCTTGGTCTTGCTCATCTTGGACTTCGGGTTTCCTGGTGGGGACAGCGAGGGATGCGGTGGAGACAACTGCTGTATTTGTTACAGGATCTGCGGTCTCGGCCTCTTCATCCCGACATTCTTTTGATTCATTTGGGGGGTAATGATGTGGATAATTGTGCAGGGAAGGATTTAGTGAATATGATTAAGGACGACTTGAGGGTGGTGCTTGATTGGTTCCCGGGGGTGTTGGTTGAGTGGTCGGATATTGTTCCGCGCCCTAGTCGTTTAGAGTCGCGGCGTTGGAAAAGGGGGTTGGCTAAGCTCAATAGACAGGTTGGGAAGTGGGTGGTGAGTCATGGTGGCTGTCAGATTTTGCATGACTGGGTGGATGTAACGTGCGCAGGTTTATATCACCGGGATGGTGTTCATTTGTCGGCGGTGGGCTGGGACCTTTTGCTTAACGATTTTTCATCGTGTTGTGAGCAGGTCCTTAGCGCCGGATGTTAACCGCAGCTTTTTCTTTGGGGGAGGGCCTGTATGGTTACAGGCCTGTGGCGGGTCTCCCGAGCTACTGGGTGCTGGGGCTCATCAGGCGATGAGCGGGGGGCCGGCTGGGAGCCGCGTCTTGGGGTCAGGAGACCCGGGTTAAAGGGGCATGAGGTCATGCCACCCCTCGGACGCTTGCTGTTTGTGGCGGGGTCGGGGGCAAAGGTTAATGGTTACATAGGGGTAGCTCGGGAGGAGCTTGCTGATGTGGTTTGTTAATAGAGGGTCAATATGTTTATGAGGTTATGTTATTTATGTTATTCATGTTAATTTATTGTTATGGTGGATTTAATAAAGAGCTGCGGCTATATATTCCATAATGAAGTGTGCTGGTCTCATTTGGGGGTGGGTTATGGGAAAAAGGGAGTTGATGGGTAGCAATAGAGACTATCCAGATCCCGCTGTTACTAATGATAGCTCCCAAGTTTGGTGACAAGGCTAGAACATTCTAATGCCTTGCTGCCTGGAACACTTGAAATCTTTTCCTCCTTATAGTTTAAATAAGCAATTGGTCTAGACCAGGGATCTCAAAGTCCTTCCTTGAGGGCCGCAATCCAGTTGGGTTTTCAGGATTTCCCCAATGAATATGCATTGAAAGCAGTGCATGCTAAACTAAGTCTAGACTAAGTGACAGACCTACTTTTTGTTGATACTAGTCATTTTAGACTAATCACTTAGGTGTTTGTAGTTTTGTGCTCACTATTTGGAACATTTAGCAACTGAGTTCTTGGGCAGTAATTATGAAGCAAATCTGCTTGCACTTATAGTCTTGTACTATACACACATTTGATTAAACCGGCAGAGGCTCCCTCGCACCTCGGAGCAGGGAACACAGCTCTGCTCCTCTCCTCTTGCAAGAGTGGAAGTAGGCAGAGATCACCCAGAGCCTCCTTTCTTCAACCCTTCCCCACCAAGAGGTGGCATATCGTGTGTGTGTGTGTGTGGGGGGGGGGGGGGGTGTTGAAGGAAGGAGAGGTTCTTTGCGATAACAATTCCATTTTGAGATGGAGAGGGAAGGTTGGAGCAGAAAAAGTCTTGGCTCATAGCAAACACATGTGATAGATGACAGAATACAAACGCCTGGGAGCAGTGGGAGATGGAATGAAAGGTGAAGTGGGATAGAAATGGAATAGACTGGGTTGAAGACAAAGCAGCGTTGGGGTCCCTTGAGGGGGAGAACAAAGAGACTGTGCTTAGATAGTAGTTCAACCAACCTTTTGCACAACTAGGGGTTTTTATTTTATGTTTTATTTTGATGTTATTTCTCCTAAGTTTGCTTAATTTTTATTCCTCATAGCTGGCTCTCTGTTTATTGCAACTCCTCTAATATAGTTAATTTTAGGTTTTTAGTTTTTTTTATCAGAAGAGTTGTCATCAGAGTTTTAAATATGGATATTTTATTTGGGGTTTTATGTCTATTTCTATATGCCACTATCAGTCCTGTCCATCTCCTGGTTTTATCACCCTATGGCCCCTTTGAGTCTAGCTTAAATATATTTCTTGCTTAGGCCAACAAATCCCTGTAGTTTTTGGTAATAGAAAGCCTTTCCGCAAAAAAAATAATTCCTTCGAGGAACTTTAATGCATTGAAACAAATCCCTCCTGCTAATACAGCCCTGGATGTACTTACTGAATCTCTCACTCCTGTTCTGGTTCTGTATTGCAATGCAAGGTCTGTTTGCAATAAACACAACTGATTATTAGAGACCTACTAGATGATTTAGACCCCGGTTTAATGTGTGTCACTGAAACCTGGATTTCTCAGGAAGACACATTTTCTCAGAGTAGCCTTATTTCCTTTAGAAGCAATAAAAGAGGAGGTGGATTAGCATTGATTTATAAATCTTTTTTCAATGTGCAATTAGTGGACAAGGCCAGCCTCCCAGAACTGGAATATCTCTTGGAATCTGTTAAGGATGAATTGTCTTGTTATCCTTTGGGTATCCTCCTTTTATATCGTCCTCCAGTTCTATGACATAAATCTAGCCCTCTTGTTACTGGAATTATTGCAAATTTTTCAGTAAAATTTCAGAAATTACTTGTAATAGGTAACATCAGTTTATATCTTGAGCATAGCAATGACAAGGATACTCTTGATTTCATCTCCATGCTTCACTCTCTGGAGCTATCCTTGCCCCAAATAACACCTTCTCATGAGAAAGTTCATTCTCTTGATATTATCACCTTTATGGATCTTACCACTCAGAGCTCTGTTATCGATAATGTACATTGCCTATTTTTTATGTCTCATATACCAGAAAGGGTTCAGCACAAGAGAGCTGTAACTCTTAGAAAGAAAATTAGTCCAGATTTATTCTGGACTCAAACTTTATTTATCAAATTTTTTTATACATTATCATTTATACAAATAATAAAGAAAAAAAGGAATTTTTCACAAAAGCAAAAAGATACATATATAACCTCCAAAGGTTCACTATACATTTTCCTCTAGTCCACATAATTGGGAGAGAACAAAACAGGCAAATAATACAGAAATATTTAAACATAATCATGATCAATAAAGATCAACATTCTGGTGTACTAATACATATAAAACTCCAAATATTAATTATGTGGTGAGAGAAGTAGAAGGTAAACTTGTTTCATGACGTTGTAAAAATTGTTCTAATTGTGTTGCGTCCCAATAAACATAGTCATTTTCCTGAAATTTAATCAAACATTTACAGGGAAACTTTAAATAGAATGTGGCTCCCAATGCTAATACCCTAGATTTCAAAACCAAAAAAGATTTCCTTCTTAATTGTGTTGCTTGGGCCACATCCGGAAATATTAATACATTGTCTCCACAAAATTTTGTTAATTTATTTTGAAAATAAGCTTTCATTATCAAGGATTTATCTATTTCTCTCGTGCATGTTATTAAGAGTGTAGATCTAGTTTGGATTATATCCTGCGAGTCCTCTAGAAAACCAGTCAAATCAAAATCTATCTGTTCCAACTGATCTATACCCTGTTCTATGGATACTTTCTTCTTCTGAGGAATGTAATATAAATTTGTTAGAGGCAAAGTTTCTATGTCCGCCATTCCCAAAACTTCCTTAAAATATTTCTTAACCAATATTTCAGGAGATATCAAATGGGTTTTGGGAAAATTTACTAGACGTAGATTTTTTGCCCTCTGCAAATTCTCCATTCTTTCAAATTTCAAATGAGTAATATGAAAATCCTTTACCGCTGTTGAAGAGACTGCTTGTAAAGTCAACATTTGGGACTCAGTTGACCTAATTGATTTTTCTATAATCTTTAAATTTGAATCAACATTCACAAACTTGTCAATCACTTCCTGTGAAAATTTTACATTCTGTGTCACCACAGATTTTAATAACCCCTCCATTCGAGTATTAATAGACCATAAATCTTTCAAAGTAACTTCCTGAGGTTCAGTCATAGAGTCTCTCAGAGCCAAAGCCTCATCTTGAAAAGATAAGGCTTTCGGCATCACCCCATAAGACAATAAGGGTGATGTCTGTTGCTCAGAAACTCTTTCTGACTGAAAAATGGAGCCCAAATTGGGTTCCAAAACACCAGGAATACTTGGTGGAGGTGGTGGAGTTCTACCTGGTGGACTAAGAGATGCTCCTGAGATTGAACTCGCTCCTAGGCTGTGGCTGGGAACACTGGATGGGACTAAATGTCTATCTATGGGACCCGTCAAAATAGGCGTAGAAACTTTTGCTTTACCTTTCCTTTTCCCCATATTATAGTTAAACATACATACGTTTCTCCCGTTTCTCCCAGTGTCTCCAAGGGGCTCCCAAGGGGCAAACCGTGCCCCTTAGGGCACGCCCCTTTGACCATGCCCTGCGGCCGCGCGCCGCAGTCGCGGCGTCCCTTTCAAGCACGAAGAAAGGACCCGCGTGACGTCGGGCGTCTGTCTCCACAGATGCCTGCAGGGGATCAGCTACCCGGTGTCCAGCTTAGATGGTAACAAAAGCGGTGCAGTCCAGAGCAGATATTAAGTCCAGCAGATAATTTCACCAATATGCCCGTGTCTCCCCGGTCTCCTGCAGTCGCGGCGTCCCTTTCAAGCACGAAGAAAGGACCCGCGTGACGTCGGGCGTCTGTCTCCACAGATGCCTGCAGGGGATCAGCTACCCGGTGTCCAGCTTAGATGGTAACAAAAGCGGTGCAGTCCAGAGCAGATATTAAGTCCAGCAGATAATTTCACCAATATGCCCGTGTCTCCCCGGTCTCCTGCAGTCGCGGCGTCCCTTTCAAGCACGAAGAAAGGACCCGCGTGACGTTGGGCGTCTGTCTCCACAGATGCCTGCAGGGGATCAGCTACCCGGTGTCCAGCTTAGATGGTAACAAAAGCGGTGCAGTCCAGAGCAGATATTAAGTCCAGCAGATAATTTCACCAATATGCCCGTGTCTCCCCCGTGGACTCAAACTTTAAAGTTGTTACCTTGCTCTCCTAGAGAATGCTCTGTAGATGGCAGTTGGGCTAACTGGAGTACAGTTTCCAAGAGTACATATTTAACTCTTGCTCCACTTGTTACTAAATCCATCTCTCATTCCAGGAATTCTCCTTGGTTCACACCATATCATAGAGAACTTAAGCAAACATGTAGGAAACTTGAACGAAAATGAAAGAAATCTACTTCAGACTTAGATTAATTTGAATTGGAGGCTTACTGTAAGAAAATATACCTTTGAGCTGAGGAAAGCAAGAAAAAACTATTATGGAGGTAAAATTGTTAATTCTAATAATCAAAATAGTACCTTATTTGGACTCTGGTGCAAACTGACCAATTATGATCATACATCTTCTCAGGCTTCACTACCCACAGCAGACTCTATTGCTTTTTTTTTCAAAGATAAAATTGTTACTATTATGAATTATTTTTCTGCAGTGAACCTTAGTCTTTTTTTAAGGGATTCTAAGGATAATTCTATGTTGATGCCAGCTGATCATTTCTGGTATTAATTTGACTCAGTATTTGAATCTCAAAACTTTGTGCAAAATTGATGAGATGTATTCTTGATCCTTTTCCCTCTTATCTTTTTGCCAATATTCCTCCTTAGGCGATCAATTGGCTGACTATATTATTAAATTATGCTTTGGAAACAGGATTTTTGTCACATGATATGGGTATAAGTCTTATTTCCCTTTTGAAAAAATCAGATCTCGATCCAACTGTTACCTCCCACTATAAACCGATTCTAACATACCTCTCTTAACTAGATTTATAGAATCAGTTATTGCCACCCAACTCTCAAGTTATCTGGAGAAATTTTCTATTCTTTTGCATTTTCAGCATGGGTTCCTCCCAAATTTCAGTACAGAAACTTTTCTGGTTTCACTTCTTTCTAAGATTCAACAGCTACAGCACACTATCTTATTTCAGTTTGATCTCACTATAGCTTTTGATGCAATTAATCACAATATTCTGTATTACCTGCTTTCAGAAATCAGCCTTGATCAAATTGTTATAGACTGGTTTGACAAATTCCTCTCTTCTCGCTCTTATTCAGTTAATATGAAAGGTTCCAATTCAAAATCATGGAGAGCCCTCTGTGGTGTCCCCCAGGGCTCTCCATTGTCTCCAATCTTATTTAACATCTACATGAGTTCATTGAAACATTACGATTTGAATACCCGAGAAACTTTACTAACATACGCTGATGATATCTTCATATTACTTGGTTGATACACATCTTGATAATTTGATACCCAATATTAATCATTGTATTTCCAAACTTCAGTCCAGATGAAATTAAATGCTGGCAAGACTAAACTTTTATGGCTTGGCCCAAAGTTATATTCTCTCCCTTCTACTGTGATCTTAGACTCAGGAGAATCTTTGAAAATTGAGTTTTCCTTGTCAATACTGGGTATTGTTATCGATTCTTCACTTACATTTAAGGACCAACTAAACTCGCTTATTAAAAAGTGTATTTTCAGCCTCCGTGCTCTGAGAAGAGCAAGAGCACTTTTCCACCAACAACACTTCTCTGTATTGGGTCAATCAATCATTTTATCAAGGTTGGATTACTGCAATTCAGTGTATTTGGATCTTTTAAAGATCAGTCTGCAGAGACTTCAATTAATACAGAACACTGCAGCTAAACTTATTTTTGGTAAGAGTAAATTCGACCACATAACTCCTCTGCTCAAGGAATTACATTGGCTTCTAGTGTATCTCAGAATTCAATTTAAGTGCATTTGTATTGCATTTAAGATCCTATTTGGCATTTTTGCCACTTTGATTCCTTTAGACTGGAATGTTCATAGATCTCATCTTGACAGAAGTTCTCAAAAATTAAAACTTACATTTCCCTCTCTGTGGTAAAAACAGAACCTTTAAGAGATTTACCCCCTCTTACTAAGGTGTGCTAACCGAATAGCGTGCGCTAAATGCTAACGTGTCCATAGACTACCATGCACACGTTAACGTTTAGCGTGCCCTAAATCGATTAGCGTGCGCTACTTGGTTAGTGCACCTTAGTAAAAGAGGGCCTTAGTCATTCTTTTGCTTTTAAATTAACTGAATTCTGGAATGCTTTACCGCCTACAGTAAGAAGTTTAGGTACTTTTGTTTTATTCCAGAAAGTTCTGAAAACTTTTTTGTTTGCTAAACATTTTGGAAATTAACTATTTCAGTCTACCTTCCTTGTCAAGTTTATGTATTATGTATTACATTATTGTTAACTGAGTTGAGCTCTTCTTGGTTGATGACTCAGTCTATAAAACTAAGTTTTAGTTTAGTTTAGTTTATGTATCTGAAGTATTAGAAGTACCTCTTGACTGGAGGAATTGGAGGTATCCTGAAAGGGGCTTGTGGATCTTTGAATTCTGTATCTTGGCAATTAACTGTAAAAGCCACATTTCCATATCATATGATCCCATATTACATATATAGGGTATTTACTACTATTTCAGTTATGTGTATCTTTTGCAAGTCTGATTGAAATAATATCTATTGGAACTAAGTTCTATTGGCTGGGAACACATGATAAATCTTGGCTGCATCTTGTAGAAGAGCTCCTATATTTACAATTATTTGCTTAAAGACAGTGAAATTTTGGTAACGCACTATCCAGGGAGCAGCAGGATATTAGTGTCAGCACAAGATAGTATATTTTTATTCTAAATGAGAACACAAAAGATAGATGAAACGCCAACATGGAGATTAAAAAATGCAAGTCATACTGTAGCCTATCAAAGTGCAATTAAATTCACAAGAGTTTTTAAGGAGTTTATATGATAATGATACTTACGTTTTTCCATCAGTACATGGATGCGTCTTGAAAGATAATGGAAAGAAGGTATAAAAGTATCTAACAAATATAATGCCCCCAATTGTGACATCATCTATACAGAGTATACTCCTCGAGTGCAACCTTTCCTGTTTACACCGGTGCTCATTGGTCTTTTCTATAATATCACTAATCAGCAGCAATATCAGAATCTTGGAGCTAACCATTTTTCATATCTGATCCAGATACGACACTAAGTTTTATTCCCACCACCAATCCTTGAGAATGGGAGAGGATACTCTATATGTCCTCATTGCCCCAATCAGTCTCAAATATGTTCTGAAAATATTCTCTATTTCCCAAGTATCGTAGAGCTGCGTACAGCGAACCACTGACAAATGAATACAGCAGATATAACAAACTCCCTGTTTCTAGCTAAGGTCCTTCTGTTGTGATCTTTATAGCACTTGAGATCTCACTTGACTTTTCTCATGGGCTATCTGTTTACCTAATATTAATTATAAGTTAGTTTTTTTTTTGCTAATGCCACTTTTCAAATGTTGAGCTGTTTTTCCTCTCCAAAAAGTACAAATAATAGAAAACCTGCAAAGGAGTATAATTAAATTTTAATCTGAGTATTTTGTTGATAGATTAGAGAAAATAAGCTACTGTAATTTTGACAGCAATATTTACTTCTCCTCTTTTACAAAGCCATGTTAGCAGATGCCACTGTGGCAACTGCCCCAAAACTCATAGCAAAGGTATCAAAAGAGCCAAGATTTTTGGTCAGTCTTTGACCTTCAAGTTCTCTCAACTTTGGAACAATCTTTCACTCTTTTTAAGAAGCTCCGTCTCCCTTCCCTTTTTTCATAAGTCTTTGACAACCATCCTGTTCACTAAGCATTTTGGTAACTAATTCTCTTCGATATCTCTTTCTCTATAACCCTTATTGTCCTAAACTAACTATTGTAAACCGAGCCAAGCTTTCCTGGATTGAAGTCTTCGTATACAAAGCCAAGCATTAGATTAGATTTTAAGGGCTTCAGGGTTTTGGCAATATGGCAGCTGCTAGTGCTGCTTTGTAATGGGGAGTTTAATTTTAAAGTGCATTGCCATCTCTTATATAAGAAACATTATTAAAACCATCTATTAATGAGATAAACTAACTACCTATATCTAATTCATGATTTTGATTGACAGTGTAAGAAAAAAAAGATGACAATCCTCTATGTAGAACAGAAGAGAAGAGACGGACCAGCCAAATTCCAGAACAATGGTTCTATTTTAATAATAATAATAACTTTATTTTTGTATACCGCAATACCACAAAACAGTTCAGAGCGGTTTACAGGAGAAGAGACTGTACATTTACAGCGAAGATGCAGAGTCTGATTAACCAGGGTAAGTAACCAGTAACAATAACAATTAAAATTAAAAAGTAAGATAGGTACTTAGAAATTCCCTTACAGAATTGTGTTTCAGCACAGACTTGCCTGCCTCAGAAGTCAACAATTTACTGTAAACAGGTATATACTATAGATGCGTGCAATATTCATGCAGATGAACTGCAGAAACTGGAACAAGCTGCATCCACAACAGTGAGGGCCTGATTCTATGAGGTACCTAAGGGAGGCGCCTATCGTCATTCCCTAAACCATCTTAATAGCTTCAGTTTTGAGCGTTAACAAGCTCATAATTGAAACAAAAAAAGTAATTGATTGATAGGCGCCTGCCCGATTCTATAAAATGAATGAATGAAATTCATTCCCGCTTGTCCCCGCTGTAATCAAATCCATCCCCGCCCCTCCCTATAAACTTCAGAAGTAGTTATTTAATTTAATTATGCTACTGAATTAAAGACAAATAAGCAAAGATACTTTATTAATTTAGAAATTTTAATTGGGAAGAATACATACTTTGTAAACGGGTTTCTACTAGAGCCTCTAATGTAAATAAAAAATATAAATACTCAGCTGATGAGGACCCCCAAGCTGTCAGCTGAGAACTTCATCTGCAGTTGGCCGGGGATCCCTTTTACCAAGCTTGGCAAGCAGCAATAGCATCCCTGAGTCACAGATGCTGCCAGTGACTGCTGCACTTGGTGGAGGTGAATTCTGACCGTCTCTAGAGGAGGTCCTCTGCTGGCAGTGCTTGGGGATCCCAATGAGCCGCAACAAGGGTCAGCAAGTATTTCAACACTGTAGAAATAAAACCAGAAATACATTTCCTTTTCTTTTGAACACAACACAAAGACATCTGCTATATACATTTCCAAAAACTAACATATTTTAGTCAATAAATTCCATTTTTTACCTTTGTTGTCTGGAGACTTATTTTTCCATCAAGTTGGTCCCCGTTTCTTTTTTCCACTTTCCCGTCTCCTGCAAAGAACAAGAAAAACCTAGCCTAAAGATATCTCTAAGATTTCAGAGACAACGAGAGCCAGAAGGCCTTGAGCATGCGCAGATGCTCAAGGCCCAGCCTAGGCAAGAGGCGGGAGCTTTCTTTAACTCGCACAAGCAGCAGATGGAGTAAGCAGCATGTTTGGGAGGGAGGGAGGGCAAGAGGATGCTGCTTCCAGCACAGGGGTACAATGTGGTTTTCTCGGGGGGGAAGGGGTTGCAATGCCAGTTAGAGCAGGGGGGAAACTTGGTTTGATATACGAGTAACTTGGTTTACGAGCATGCTTCTGGAACGAACTATGCTTGTAAACAAAGGTTCCACTGTAGTTGTTTTAAAGTCAGCATATATCTGTTTGCATTGAAACTGAATGGGAGCAGTTGTGACTGCCATCTATTTGTGATGCAGAAGAATTGCATCCAATTCACATAGCTTACATAGCAGAGGGGGTTGGATAACACGTTATGTAAATCATGCACTGACCCCCTCTTTTACAAAGGCGTGCTAAGCGTTTTAGCGTGTGCTGATTTAACTGGCGCTAAACCAGCTACCACACTTTAGTAAAAGGACCCATAAGGAATGAACACTCAGACATTTTTAAGGGACTATTTCATGAATGTGAATAAAGTTTGTGGGCCCAAATGAATGTGGGGATATAAACTGAGATGAGCTGTATCAGAATAGGGAAAGCGGAAATCTACTCCCCATGAAATCAAAAGAGACAGGAAATGGTTAGGGAGATAAAGGTAGAAGGGTCATGGCATAGGCAGCGGAACATATTTTTGTTTCAGGGGGACACAAACGCTCTGTCCCAGACCCTGTCCAAGCTCCACCCCAGAACCAACCCAGCCCTACCCCCATAATAATAGTACTAGTTGTAATGCCATTGTTTCCATTCAATTATATTATCTTATTAACAATGCATAATGGTTAACCCCAAAATTAAACTACACTCTATGCTTCTCAACATTCATTCCTACCAAAACACTGTCACTACAGCTAGGCTTGTTCCAGGTAGAAAGCCTAGAAAAATAGCCCTGAAGCTGAGGAGAGCTGCAGCTCTACTAATAACATGGACCAGGACTTAGATTCTTTTAGGTCAAGTATTTTTATTAATTTTATATGGTAATTATCAAAATATACAAGATATACAGATATTATCAAGGACAAAACAAAAGCAAAACAATCCAACTGTACAAATCATGGGTGATATATACAAAGGGTCAGTACACACATTATCAGTGAAGGGTATATATGTGAACTTGTAATAGAATTTTCAACGAGCATTACGTATTGACTTAATGTAAAAAAGAGGTGATCAATATATATATATTGTGCAATATATTCTGAATTACTATTTGTCAGTGGTCTAAATCATAGTAAGTTTGGACAGGGCCCAAGATTTTAAGGAATGAGCTGCTGGAATGATGTTTTTCTGCAATCAACCTTTCAAATTTAGTAGTGATACATCCAGGCTATATGCTGGAAATGAAGACGGAAAGCTGACAGGATTGATGGTCAGTCTAGAGGAGATGTGTAGGCAGATTGATAGGCTTAAGAGCGATAAATCCCCGGGACCGGATGGCATCCATCCAAGGGTCATCAATGAACTGAAAGGGACCATAGCTGAACTGCTTCAACTAATAGCCAATCTGTCAATCAAATCGGAAAAGATTCCGGAAGACTGGAAGGTGGCGAATGTTACACCGATCTTCAAGAAAGGTTCAAGGGGAGATCCGGGGAACTACAGACAGGTGAGTCTGACCTCGGTACCGGGAAAGATGGTAGAGTCACTGATAAAGGACAGCATCATTGATCACCTTGACAGACACGGGCTGATGAGGACCAGTCAGCACAGTTTTAGCAAAGGCAGATCGTGTTTGACGAACTTGCTGCACTTCTTTGAGGGAGTAAACAGACAGATAGACAAGGATGATCCGGTTGACATTGTACATCTGGATTTTCAGAAGGTTTTCAACAAGGTTCCGCATGAACGACTACTTCAGAAAATTGTGAGCCATGGAATCGAGGGTGAAATACTCACGTGGATTAAAAACTGGCTGGAGCATAGGAAACAGAGAGTGGGGGTAAATGGACAATACTCGGACTGGAAGAGCATCACCAGTGGGGTGCCGCAGGGCTCGGTGCTTGGACCCATGCTCTTTAACATCTTTATAAATGATCTGGACATAGGTACAATGAGCGAGGTGATTAAATTTGCGGACGATACGAAGTTATTCAGAGTAGTAAAGATGCAGGGAGATTGCAAAGATCTGCAACGAGACATAATCAAGCTCGAGGAATGGGCATTGACAAGGCAGATGAGGTTCAATAAGTGTAAAGTGATGCATGTCAGTAATAAAAATATCATGCATGAATACAGGATGTCCGGGGCGGTACATGGAGAGACCTCCCAGGAAAGGGACTTGGGAGTTCTGATCAACAAGTCGATGAAGCCGTCCACACAATGTGTGGCGCGGGAAAAAGGGTAAACAGAATGCTAGGAATGATAAAGAAGGGGATCACAAACAGATCAGAGAAGGTTATCATGCTGCTGTACTGGGCCATGGTACGCCCTCACCTGGAATACTGCATCCAGCACTGGTTGCCGTACATGAAGAAGGACACGGTACTACTCGATAGGGTCCAGAGAAGAGCGACTAAGATGGTTAAGGGGTTGGAGGAGCTGCCGTACAGTGAAAGATTAGAGAAACTGGACCTCTTGTCCCTCGAACAGAGGAGATTAAGAAGGGACATGATCAAAACATTCAAGGTACTGAAGGGGATAGACTTAGTAGATAAGGACAGGTTGTTCACCTTCTCCAAGGTAGGGAGAACAAGAGGGCACTCTCTAAAGTTGAAAGGGGATAGATTCCGTACAAACGTAAGGAAGTTCTTCTTCACCCAGAGAGTGGTAGAAAGCTGAAACGCTCTTCCAGAGGCTGTTATAGGGGAAAACACCCTCCAAGGATTCAAGACATCATCATTTTGATTGCTGCAAGTCAATCCCACCAGGACTTAGATTCTGAAATGGTTTCCCAAGAGCAGGTGCCCTGGGAGGACACTATGAGGGTAAAACCACCTTTAAACCTAAGCCAGACACTGGTAGGACACAGCATAGGAAACAGGCACTGTTCCTTTTAGGCACACACCTGCTTAGGTTAATTGTAGAGAAAGGAGAAAGCCCAGGGAAAGCTGAAGCCTGCCCATCCCCCATGTAGACTGGGGCGTGGCACTCACAAACTAAGGCAGCTTGAGCAGTGCAAGCCAGGGAGAGACAGAGCGGCGCCATCAGAGGTAGCAAAGCCATGGTTAGGTGCTCCAGAGGTCAGGCAAGGAAATGAAATAGAAATGTTGGATTTGGAGGAACCCTTACCTGCTAATCAGCTGCCATGCCTAGGACCAGAGGAGGCAATGGAGATTGCTCTACCACCAGACAGTGAATAAATGGATGTGAGGTGAAGTTTCTGTTTTGCTGGAGTGAAGAAGCTGACACTGTTTGGTGTTTGTTGGATAAAAGGACTATGTTATGCTGTCTGGTTTTTGTTCCCAGCAGCTTGAAGCTAATTTGAAAGCTTTTAAGGGCAATTGAAAGGGAGTTGCCCTGCCTGAAAAGGACTCTTTTGTTTTTGCCATGTTTGTTGAAGAAGACAGTATAAAGGCTATTATCACTGCTGCCTTAGAACACTGCTAAACTCTGAGAGCACTTGTCTGTGCTGTCTGCATGACTTTGCATTGTGGGAGTTTTTTTTTTTTCCTGTTTGAAAGTTACAAGCCACTGATTGCTACAGTAGGGATTGTGGGGCAGAATCCACATGAGATCTAAAGGGTTGGGATTGTGGGGCCTAAAAGGCTTTCTTTAAAGTGGATTCAGCAATTCCCCATCCCCTCAACTTACTAGAGTTAGTAGGGGAAGCCTGATTACATTTAGACAGGCACAGTGAGTTTTCTAAGGAAAAGTTATGTGATGCAATGAACTGTGAAATATGTACCTGTTTTGTATTTTGTTTTTCATTGGCAAAATGTCAGCTATGTGATTTCGTGGACTTACCCTGAAGCAAGGGTGTTGCCAGCCCTGTACTGACCTGAGAGGCTGCAGTGAAAACTGCAGGAAGAGGAGCACTCTTTGGTTTTTTTCTTTTCTTTTGGATACTTTTGTAGTCACCTGTAAGCAGAGACTGTGAGATCCTGATTTACAGGGAATTGAAGTATCCAGGCCACTGAACTAATGATAATTTTTGTTGTTATATGTTTTGAACATTGGCTAAGTACAAAAATAAAGACTACTTCATTTGAACAGTGGCTGGACTGTGGCCTTATTGTATTTTGGGGAGCGTTTTGCCATTCTGACTATTATTTTCCAAGCAGGGCTTTCACCTTTTGAAGGCACGCCAAGATCATAAATTGCACTGAGTGAGGGTACCTGCCTCAGGGCCCGGCACCCGCTGAACAACAACACCTGCCCCCTATTTTACTAAAGCGCACTAGCCGATTTAGTGTGCGCTAAATGCTAATGTGCCCATAGACTATAATGGGCCCGTTAGCATTTAGTGCATGCTAAATCAGTTAGCGCACTTTTGTAAAAGAGGGGGCTGGTCTTGGTCACACATGCAGAACACAGATAACCCCTATGCAAACACAGGACCAGAAACTTACCCCCCCCCCTTTACAAAATCATAGTGCGGTTTTTAGCACCGGCCATGGTGGCATGATGCATGGGAGCTGTTACCGCCATGGCTGACGCTAAAAACTGCACTATGGTTTTGCAAAGGGAAACCAAAGAACTAATATACACAAATGAAACTCTACATGCATTATAACACCAGCGAAATAGAAAGCAATTAATTTCTTTCTGAATAATGCAACATATAGACAGGAGATATAAATTCTCAAAACTGACACATTTCAAACACTAAATTGAAAATAAATCATATTTCCTACCTTTTTTATCTGGTGATTTTATTTTTCTATCATCTTTTCCCAGTCTCTGGCTGCACTTCCTTCTGTCTGTGCTCTGTGTTTCCAGGACCTTCATATCCTTCCTGGCATCTTTTTGGGGTTCTAGGGGGAGGGGGAGATGGTGGCTCAGGGGTGCTAGCGTGGAGGGAGCTTTTTTATTGGGACAGATGGTGCTTGTTTAACACATGTACAACATCTGTGCCATAAAAAATAACCCAGAAGCCCTAACAGCAGTGACAGGCAGCTGCTTTCCTTGTCACTGCTGTTAGGGCTCCACGCATGTGTCAGTCACTTACTGAGCAATTCAATCATTTGGACATCGACTAGCACGCCTACTTCAGAAGGCTTTAAACTAGGTAAGTTGGGGGAGGGTTCATACATACATACCAGAGCAGCAAGGATCCACCCTGGGGAAGCAAGTAAAACCCACACTTCTGAGCCTAAGGTGTACACCCATAGTATACACAAAAAAACAAGAGTCACACTAATGGGGATAGGCATCTCATCACAAATTTGGAGAGCAATGTATGTTAATGCACACAGCTTGGGCAACAAAATCCTGGAACTAGAAACAGAGATAAGGAATGCTGACCTTGACATAGTAGCTATATCCGAGACCTGGTTCACAGACTCGCATGGGTGGGATATGGTTATACCAGGATACAATCTACTTCGTCGGGACAGAGAGGGCAAATTAGGAGGGGGGGGGGGGGTAGCACTATACACTAAGGATAATATCAAAACTACCAGGATCACAGAGGTTAGATACACAGGGGAATCACTTTGGGTAAACCTGGCCAGAGAGAATGAAAAATGCCTTTACCTCGGTGTAGTATACAGGCCTCCAAGACAACAGGAAGACAAAGACAAAGAATTGATTGAGGACATAGAGAACATCACTTTGCGTGGTGACACAGTACTGTTAGGCGACTTCAACATGCCAGATGCAGACTGGAACGCCCTCTCAGCAACTACGAGTAGTAGCAGAAGAATATTAACCTCCAAAAGGGTGCACAACTCAAACAAATGATATTAGAGCCCACCAGGGAAAAAGCAATACTAGACCTGGTACTCACAAATGGAGACAGTGTCTCAGAAGTATCAGTGGGAGACACGCTGGCCTCCAGTGACCACAACATGGTATGGCTTAACCTCAGGAAAGGCTTCTCTAAATCAAACACAGCAACGATGGTCCTCAACTTTAGGGGCGCAGATTTCGACCACATGAGAGACTTTGTCCATCAGGAGCTGCAAAACCATGCAGAAACTGACACTCCAGAAACTATGTGGTCAAATCTAAAATCCATCCTGAACGAAGCATCTAGCCGCTACATAAATACGGTAAGCAAACGCCAGAGAAACAAAAAACCACAATGGTTCAACAAGGAAATTTCGGACTTCATTAAAAAGAAAAAAGAAGCATTTATCACCTACAAACACCTTGGGAAAAAGGAGGCAAAAGAAGACTATCTGGCCATATCTAAGGCTGTCAAAAAGGCAGTCAGGGAAGCCAAACTTCGAACAGAGGAAGATCTAGCACGGAACATTAAAAAAGGGGACAAATCCTTTTTCAGGTACATTAGCGACAGGAAGAGAAACAAAAATGGGATAGAACACCTTAGGCAATCAGATGGAAACTACGCAGATTCTGATACTACCAAGGCAGAACTGCTAAACGAATACTTCTGCTCAGTATTCACCTGTGAAGCACCGGGAGCTGGTCCACAACTACAGATAAGAGACAGCCAAAATGACCTGTTTCATGATTACGAGTTTACACCCAGTAGCGTCTACCACGAACTTTCAAGACTCAAAGTAGACAAAGCCATGGGACCAGACAATCTATACCCCAGGGTACTCAGAGAGCTGAGTGAAGTTCTGGCTGAACCACTATCAGTACTCTTCAATCTTTCCATGCGCACGGGAAAAGTACCCCTAGACTGGAAAACAGCTAACGTAATTCCACTCCACAAAAAGGGCTGCAGAACAGAGACAGAAAATTACAGACCGGTGAGTCTTACATCCATAGTGTGCAAACTCATGGAAACACTGATCAAACAGAAACTTGACAAAATTCTAGACGAAGAAAATTTACGTGATCCACACCAACACGGATTTACCAGGGGAAGGTCCTGCCAATCTAATCTGATTGACTTCTTTGACTGGGTGACCAGTCATCTGGATGCCAGGGAGTCCCTGGACGTGATATATTTTGACTTCAGCAAAGCTTTTGATAGCGTCCCACACCGCAGGCTGTTGAACAAACTAAAATCGATGGGATTAGGGGATACATTCACTAAATGGGTAAGGGATTGGCTAGATGGTAGGCTTCAAAGGGTGATGGTAAACGGTACCCCCTCCAAAACATCAGCAGTGACGAGTGGAGTACCTCAGGGCTCCGTCTTAGGGCCGATTCTATTCAATTTATTCTTAGGAGATTTGACCCAAGGGTTTAGAGGAAAAGTATCACTGTTTGCCGACGACGCCAAACTATGCAACATAGTAGACAAAAGCAGTGTGCCTGACTTTATGACGCAGGACCTATGGCAGCTGGAACAGTGGTCATCAACTTGGCAGTTAGGCTTCAATGCTAAAAAATGTAAAGTAATGCACCTAGGCAAAAAAAATCCACACAGAACTTACACACTAAATGGTGAAACCTTGTCCAGGACCACGGTGGAACGTGATTTAGGAGTGATCATTAGCAATGATATGAAGGCTGCCAATCATGTGGAGAAGGCTTCGTCCAAGGCAAAACAAATGATGGACTGCATCCGTAGGGGTTTTGTCAGCAGAAAACCTGAAGTCATAATGCCACTGTACAGATCCATGGTGAGACCTCATCTTGAGTATTGTGTTCAATTCTGGAGACCACACTACCGGAAAGATGTGTTGAGAGTTGAGTCGATTCAGCGAATGGCTACCAGGATGGTCTTGGGGCTCAGGGATCTCACGTATGAAGAAAGGTTAAAAAAACTGCGGATGTACTCACTGGAGGAGAGAAGAGAGAGGGGGGACATGATTGAGACCTTTAAATATATCGCGGGGCGTATAGAGGTGAAAGATGATATCTTCAGTCTTACAGGGCTCACGGTAACCAGAGGACACTCGCTGAAAATCAGAGGAGGGAAATTTCAAGGTGATGCTAGGAAGTACTTCTTCACCGAAAGGTTGGTCGATCATTGGAACGAGCTGCCTCAGCAGGTGATTGAGGCCAACAGCGTGTCAGATTTTAAGAGAAAATGGGATATTCATGTGGGATCTATAGGGGAGTAAGAATCAGAGAGTGGGTCATTGGTATGGGCAGACTCGATGGGCTATGGCCCTTTTCTGCTGTCAATTTCTATGTTTCTATGTTTCTATTTGTGTGCAAGCTTGATAGTGAATCAATCGCTGTTGGAGAATCAGCCAGAGAATTGGCCAACAGCAATTGAGTCACTATCTTTAGTGAATCTAGCTCTTTGTGTGTTTTTTCTTTTTCCTTTTTGAATGTGCTTACTGAACAGGACTATAACTAAAGCAACCTGCTTATGTGTTTTAGGTATGCTTATATTTTGCACAGTTTGGTTTGCCTATTTTACAGATGAATGTTTTGGACCAGAGTTGGGCGTAGTTCTAACCTGAGCCTAGGAAAACCTTCCTGAGAATATTCATTTTTTTTGGCTTAGAGCATGATTCTTCTTGTTTTCTTTGAATACTCTTTTTGCCATCTGACAAAGTTTGAAATTGGATTTTGGGGAAGCTAAAATAAACCAAGCTTATTTTCTTTGAACTGATAAAGTGTATTGTGTGAATTTTTACACCTGATTACTAATACCAACTGCAGAATCATAGGTCACCAAAACACTTATTCCTGGTGGCAGAGTTGCGGCCGAGTGTTCACCTGCTTAGCCAGGCGTCCCTGCCACAGGACATAGACATTTATTCCACTTCTGAAATAGGAGTAAATGTTTATTCTTAGGCCTGCCCTTGTCTCATCCAAACCACACTCACACAATGACCTATTAACATTTGCATGTTCCTCAATCTTAAACAGGTATATCCTGGCATTTCATAATGATTCAATTTTAGGTTTTGATTTAGTGTATAATTTTAGTTCATCCATTTAAAATTGGTGGGTTTTTTTTTTTAATTTTTAACCTTGCGTTGACAGTTGGTAGCCATGCTTTGCCTTGTTCAACAGCATTGATAGTTATTATTACACTTCCCAATGTACCAAAGGTTTTTTTAAAAAAAAAAACCAAAACCCAGCAGTGGCATAAAAAACCCAAAGCACCATGAGAAGTATAATGTAGCATCAGCAAAAGTTAGGAGATAGCGGCAAAGCAATACCACCATTGATATGAATTCCTTCCAATACCTAATGAGAGACGAAATAGAACCAATAGTACCGTAGTTTGAATATAAAACATCACAATGATATTAAAAGAGTGACAAGGCAGAAGAAGGTGAGATAAAAGTGGTAGCAAGATTGGTAACGAGATATTCAAGGTAGACTTTATTCTATGGCCCAGAAATATCAAAGAAGAGACAAGTTAATTTAATCATGTATTTTTAATGAGAATAACTCTTGGGCAGACTGGATAGACAGTACAGGTTTTTATCTGCCATCATTTACTATGTTACTTTGGGCTAGATTCACAAAGCAAACCGATCGTGTACCGATCGGTTTGCAACCCCTTTGCGACCAGATTTCCCTCAGGCACAATTCACTAACCTCTCTTGCGATACACTTCGATTCTGTGCATGCAAATGAGGAGAAATGCATGCAAAGTACACAGGGATGCGATTCATGAATCAAATTTTCCAATCTGACTGGGCTGGCTGATCATCTCAAAAAGCGACTGCTGGGGACCAGTCGAAAATGTCTTTCTGACTCTCTGAAGCCCTGCTCTCTAATCTCTCCTGCCTGCCACCCCGATGCTCTTCTCCTGCCTGCTCCTGCCTCCCGCTGCCCTGATCTGCCTGCCCCGAATGCCTCCCGCTGCCCCGATCTGCATGCCGCAGTGCAGCCCTGCTTTAAACCCGTGGGCTCGCACTACAGGGAAGGCGGCAGAGAGCAGGAGAATCTGGGCGGGAAGAGCAGGGCTTGGCTGGAGAGCAGGAGAGTCAGTGCACATCAAAAAAAAACAAACAAACATCAATTTAATTTCTCAGATGGCTTTAGGTTGCAGAGGGGGGTTAGACAAGGCTGTCCTTTATCTTTTCTGCTTTTTGATTTTGTATTGTATTGGAACCCCTGTTACTAGCTGTTCAGCAAGCAGATGAGATTCAGGGTATTCCTCGTAGAGATTGGGAATATAAGGTCTCAGCTTACGCAGATGATATATTGCTCTATATTTTCAGGTTACAAGATAAATTAGAGTAAAACAGAAATTCTTCCACTTAATGTCCATTGTACAAAAGGTTTGTTTGATTCATTTCCCTTTCTATGGAGGGAAGATGGAATAAAATATTTAGGCATTTGGATTAAAAATACAATGGAAGAAACAATAAAAATAAATGAAAAATCGTTATTACAGAAGGTCACAGAAATGTGTGAGCAATGGAATCCTTTTCATCTTTCATGGTGGGGGAGAGTCCAAACTATTAAGATGATGATCTTGCCTGTGGTTTGTTATCAGATGGGTATGTTGCCGGTTTATTTTCAAGGGTCTTTTTATAAAAAATTAAATAGTATTCTCATAAAATTTATTTGGCTGAGTAAAACTCCCAGAGTAGCCTTGGTATCTTTACAAAGGCCAATTTAGAGGGAGGGGTAAATTTTCCCAATTTTTATAGGTATCATCAAGCCTATATTTTGCGCCAGGGTATGTATTGGGTCCTCCCAGAGCTCATGGAAAAACTCCCAGATTGGTTGTGGCTTGAATGGCAACTCATGTCTCCTTTACGCCTTTGTCATGTGCTCAGTATCAAAATGCCTAGTTACAGTAAAGATAACAGAATATTAGCTGATACATGGAAAACATTGCATTATGTAAGTAATTTAACAACAATTCCAATTCACAAATCTACAAATCATTTTATATGGCTGAACTACAAGATTCAAATTGGCGGAGAAAGGCTCGCCTGGAAGCATTGGATGATAGCAGGAATACATTTATTAGATGATGTTATCTCTAATGGTAAAATGCTTGAATTTTCACAGTTGCAACAAAAATATGGCCTTAATAAATCAGAAAGTTTTAGATGGTTGCAACTGAAGCATGCCATTCAGGCAGGGTTCCCTGACTGGAAAAACCTTAATCAATATAGTATGGAGTTCTTATGCTTTCAGGCGGACTTCTTGGGTCACCAGGCCGTCCAGTGGTATAAATTGCTGACTGGATTTATTAAAAAGAAACCAAACACTAGTCTGAGACACATTTGGAGCATTGAGATCAAGCATCAAATTACTGCGTCTCAATGACCACGAATTTGGACTTTGAGGATAAGATGTACAGTGTCGACATCTATGAGACAAACTTGGTTTTTTCTGTTACATAGAGCATTATGGACACCTGTTCGGTTACAAAAATTGGATAGCTTTAAGTCTAATAAATGTTGGCACTGTCATCTCGAAGCAGGGACATTAGATCATTTATTATTCTATTGTCCATTTATTATGAATTTCTGGAAATCAATTTGGGACCAAATTAATTGTTTATTAGATAACCCAGTGGCATTATCATATGATACTGTGCTATTTGGTATGGCAATGAGAGCAAAAAGTCAGATTTCTACAAATAATAAATTATTACTTATAATGACTGGGGTTGCCATTCAACAAATTACGTATAATTGGAAAAATTGGAGTAGATTAAATTATAATTTCTGGTGGAATTCCTTATATCATGTTTATAAAATGGAAAGATTTATTGCAATACAGCGCATTTTTTTCAGGAAATTTCAGGATGTGTGGGAGCCATTTACAAAGTATTGTACCGATTAGATGACATTTTATTTTATTTTATTTTTCCCTTAAATTTTCAAGTTTGATTGTGAGGGGGGAGGGGAGGGTAAATTTATTGTTACATATTGTATAAGGTATTGATTATATAAGAAAGGGTGAGAAGGGTGGGAGATAAGAGCATATTATTTGTACAATTGATGATTATTAAGTGTTATATTTATTATTAATTTGTTTGGATATATTGTTACACTTATTGTAAATTTGAAAATGAATAAAGAATTAAAAAAAAAAAACCAACGGACATAAAACGCATGCGCAGACCATCTGCAGAGAAAGCAGATGGTTTGCGCATGTGCGGGAATCGCACAGTAGCGATTTGTATAGGCCAGATGAGGTCGTTCCTCCAAGTGCCCTCATTTGAATGTTTCATGCTGTGAATTTGTTGGGCCTGAGAGGATCTGCTACAGATCACCCATAAAAAATGGGTTAGTGAATCTAACCCTATGTAGGGTAGTCAAATGAATTTTTCCTGTTTTTTTTTTTTCTTTTACTTTTTTATCCTTTTGCTTTGGGGTGCCAAAATAACCAATACAATTTAAGAATAACTTTTATAACTATTAATCATTCTAGTTATTTGTACTAATTGACAGAACCCTAAAGCCATCGGCGCAATGTGTGGCGGCGGCGGCAAAGAAAGCTAACAGGATGTTGGGCATGATTAAGAAAGGGATCACGAGTAGATCGGAAGAAGTCATAATGCTACTTTATAGAGCAATGGTTAGACCACACTTAGAATACTGTGTCCAACACTGGTCTCCTTACCTCAAGAAGGACATAACTATGTTGGAGAGGGTGCAAAGACGAGCCACGAAACTAGTCAAAGGAATGGAGAATTTTAGCTACGAGGAACGCCTCAGGAAACTGGGACTGTTTACACTCGAGAGGAGAAGACTGAGAGGTGATTTGATAGAAACTTTTAAAATATTAAAAGGATTTGATAAGATAGACCACGAAGCAGCACTACTAACATTTTCTGATGTGACACGGACAAGAGGTCACAGCCTGAAACTGTGTGGCAGCAGGTTCAGGATAAATGTCAGGAAGTTTTGTTTCACACAATGAGTAGTGGATGCTTGGAATTCACTTCCGGAAGATGTTGTGGCAGAGACTACTCTTCTGGGTTTCAAGCGCAAGTTGGATATACACCTTCTTGCAAATCATATTGGGGGGTATGGTAATTTCAGGTCTCCACAATGGAGAACCTAGTTGGGCCACCGCGTGAGCGGATCGCCGGACTTGATGGACCTCGGTCTGATCTGGTGAAGGCATTTCTTATGTTCTTATGTTTGTTAGGTATAGCCTGCTGTTCCTTTCAGGTCTAATCAGAATAATATAACACTTAGGGATAAAGATACAGCCCAACAGTCCAGTGCTGGAGGCCTTCTCTACTGGATGACAGCAGTGATTTAGGATCACACACTTTATGGGAAGACTGGGAGAATGTTCAGAAGAGAAAAATAAGAGCAGAATTACATGGAAGTACCCTTATCCAATACCTAAAGAAAGCAATGATTCCCCGGGGTTTGAGGATATTAAAAGAACCATGATTATTCACCAACGATAAAAATTTTTTTGAAAAATGGATTGCCATTTTAAACCGATGTAGTCGTGATCTGATGGTGTTAATCGTAGAAACAACAACTAAATTAGAGGATGAGTTGAAACTCAAATTAGATAATATGGAACAAGAATTGAAATCAAAATTTCCTATAGAAGATTTTGAAAAAAATCTTAATGATTTTCAACAATCATTGATCACGTTTAAGGACTCTTTAAAACAATCAAAAATAAAAAAGTTTAGGAGGGATGAATTTGACTACCTTAATGAAAAAGTTTACACTTGGAATAGAAAGGATATCCGTCAAATAAAACAGAAGAAGGTAGCTTTTGGAAAAATCATCTGAAGAGTCTGAGTATTCAAGTGATGGTGGTAATGAAAGTGGTCAGACAAATACAGGCACAGAAGCCACAAAACCTTTTTTAGGGGTTACCAAAGGAAGATCCAGAGGGAGCAAAAGGGGACGGAACATAGGCTCGAGAGGACCAGCGGGCCAAGTGACATGGAACAGTCAACAGTGATAAATTTAACCAACTGTGTATTAACAAGATTCCAAGAGGAAGTTCTACAACTGGGTTTAAATTTTATACCTACCAGCATGTATGACCCCTTTGGGATAAGGGTAGCTTTATTTAAATTTTTACGGAAGTTACAACTCCGAATATATTTTTGTGACAACCCTCCCAGTATAGATATATCGATAAAGAAACCTCCTAATAAATGGATACCTCCGGGAAATACACATCCTTCCATAGTTACTTTTCAAGAACTGGTTCTAATGGACTTAAAAAAAACAAGAAAATTGTCCCGGGGAATATGAACAAGAATCAGAGACAAGCTTTAAAGGAACTGGTGGAGAACAAACAGTTAGTAATATTGAAGGCAGATAAGGGGGGGGGCCACAGTACTTCAGAGTAGAGAACAATACAATTCAGAGGCCTATAGACAACTGAGTAACACGAGTGCCTATCGTGAATTAGAGGCAGATCCGGTAAGAACTCTACAAGAAAAAATTAGTTCTATAGTGGAACCAGCTCTAAAACGAGGAATGATAACTAAAAAGGAGGCTAGTTTCCTGATGGAACAATGGCCCACTACCCCCAAGATGTACTTGGTTCCGAAAGTACATAAAAATGTTCACAATCCCCCTGGGAGGCCCATCGTTTCTACTAAAGGATCGGTCTTAGAACCGCTATCACAATTTGTGGATTATTTTCTACAACCTTTTGTGGCAGGGGTCACATCTTTTATAAAGGATTCGTCACATTTCATTACCATATTACAAGATTTGGAGATACCAATTGAAACTCCCATTCTAGCCTCGCTTGACATAACATCTTTGTACACCATGATTCCACAGCAAGCTGCGTTGGAAACTATAAAACAAGTTCTGGAAAAAAAGAACAGGCGAACCTAGAGTACATACAGCATTTTTACTGGAATTAGCAGAACTGGTTATATCAGCTAATTACTTTTGGTTCAATGGAAAATATTATTTGCAAACCCAGGGTGTGGCAATGAGAGCCACTTTAGCCCCCTCTGTGGCAACTTTATATTTGGCAAATATGGAGGAGAATATGATTTATCCATTGCAAAATTTTGGCAAGGTGGTGATATGGAGACGTTTTTTAGATGATGTCTTTATGATTTGGAAAGATTCTGAAGAAACATTAAGAGCTTTCATACGTGAATTGAACAGTTTGAACCAATATATACAATTCACGTTAGAGTATAACATTGGTAAAGTTGATTTCCTGGACCTTACAATAATTTTTGAACAGGGCAGATTCATAACCACGCTGTATCGAAAACCAGTATCTAGGAACATGCTATTGAAATTCCATAGCCATCACCCATATAAATTGAAATACAACTTATCGGTGGGACAATTTTTGAAGAACAGGACTTTATATATCAATCAAAACAACTTGAATATAGAATCCGAGCAAGGGGTTACCCGAACAGAGCTACCCGAAAAGCTTTTTTGAGAGCAAAGTTTACCAACCTTGAGTTGTTGTTGAATTCTTCATCTACCACCCGAGAAGAAGGAGAAGAAAAAGATCTAGATGAGAAGAATTTTAGAATGGTATGTGTGCTGCCTTTTCACACGGGATCGAATTATCTGGTTAACAGTATGAGGAAATACTGGCACGTTCTACAAACAGTTTCGAACATCTTTGAAGATTTCCCTATAATAACATACCATCGAGGCAATAATATAGGCGAATGCCTGGCACGTCATCGATATTATACTGAGTTGAATGAAGTACAAGGCGCTCCGGGTCATCAGAAATGCCAAAAGTGCCAATGGTGCAGTAGCACAATAGAAGGAGCAGAATGGCAGCCTCCAAATAGGGAGACAAATATTATAGCTAGAATGGCCACTACTTGGAAGGCATATAATGTAGTATATGTTATTTTATGCCCGTCTGATTTAATATATGTAGGTAGAACAAGCCGTCAGATGAACATCAGACTTAATGAACATAAATCCAGAATAGTGAATAAAATAATGGAGGCCCCTTTAGTCCAACATTGGGAAACCCATGGACATGAGATCACTGATATAAGGTGGCGGATTATAGCACACGTAAGAGAAGGGTATGAGGGTGGTGACTATAAACAAAAGTTAAATTGGTTGGAACAAAAATGGATTTACAGGTTGGATACAGTGGAACCAGGGGGTTTAAAGCAAGAAGTTGAATGGGGCACTTTACTATAGTGTGTGATTCTGATTCGCTATACAAATGGTTGACGTCAGAATGAAGAGGAGGTACTTATAGGAGTAAAAAAGACGCCGTGGCCATCTTATCTGATTAGAAAACACATTGATCGGGATGGTTTGCTTAAATGGAGAAAGGGTAAGCGTATGATATTATATTTATTGTATGGTTCCCTGAAGTATTGTTGAAAAACTATGGGGTTAGGAGTAACATTGCCTTCTCTTATTTGTATAGGGGACTTATTCTTGAAACAGCCTCACGGCGAAACATGTCGATGTGACAGGTCCCTTACCCGATTTGATCAAGAGACAAATGAATGAAACAACATCTTTTAAGATAAGTTTATATTCTTAAGTTTAAAAGTATTTATGAAAGCACTAAGCACTTTATAACAGCTTACTAATAAGCAATAATATAAGAAAAGTAATACAAAGACGTTAAAAACATACATAGAGGGGGCAAATGAAGAAGCCATAGCCATCAAGATATTTGTGTCACCGAACAAAAACGGGAGACCAAATGGCATGTCTGAAGCCCTAAAAAAATATATATAAAAAAGTTTGCTGCATTGATCTTTGAAATAAGGTATAATAAGTATTGGTCAATGTTTCATGATTGACTGGGACATTTACTTATGCAGTCTCGTAAGGAGATGTGCATCTTGTTTGCTTTTGAATCCTAGAACGATGGATTCCGCAACAACCTCCTCTGGGAGAGCATTCCAGGCATCCATCACCCCCCTCAGCTTCAGTCCATGTCCTCTTGTCCAAGTCACATTGGACATTGTAAATAATTTTTTTCCTGCTCTATTTTGTCGATTCCTTTCAGTACTTTGAAAGTCTTGATCATATCCCCTCGCAGTCTCCTTTTATCATGGGAGAACAATCCCAGTCTCTTAAGTCGTTCCTCATATTTCAAGTTCTCTATACATGTTGTTAGTTTTGTTGCTCATCTCTGCACCCTCTCCAGCAGTTTTATATCCTTTTTTAAGTTGGGAGACCAATGTTGGACACAGTATTCCAAGTGTGGTCTGACCATTGCTCTGTAAAGCGGCATTATAACTTTCTCCAATCTACTCGTGATTCCTTACTTTATCATGCCTAACATTTTATTTGCTTTCTTTGCCACTGCTGTGCATTGTGTCAAAGGTTTCAGGGTCCTATCTATCAGTACACCCAGGTCCCTTTCTTGTTCGCTCTTACCCAGAGTTGCACCTGACATTCTATACTTGAGTTCCTTGTGAACCAATAGTAGTTTGAATATCAAAACCTCAGAATGATATAAAAAAGTGACAAGAGAAGAGAAGGTAGGACAAAAGTGGTAACAAAATATCCAAGGTAGTCAAATAAATTTTTCCCATGTTTTATTTTCTTTTACTTATCTTTTTGATCTTTGCTGCCAAAATATACAATACAATCTTAAGCTTATCACAATATTAAATTAACAATAACATACAAATATTAATCATTATAGTTCTTTGTTAGGTACATCTTACTGTTCCTTTCAGGTCTAATCAGAATAATATAGCACTTAGGGAAAAAAATACAGCCCAACAGTCCAGCACTGGAGGCCAAAATGGCAAATATCTCTACTGCCACCATGTACTTGCCTTTGGTGCTCAGGTATGTTGGGATGAAAGACACCCAGACACTGCAGAACAACAGCATGCTGAAGGTGATGTGCTTGGCCTCGTTGAAACTATCAGGTAAATTTCTTGCTAGAAAAGCTACGATGAAACTAGTACCAGACAAAATTCCCAAATAACCCAGAACACAGTAAAAGGCAATTACTGACCCTTCCTTACATTCAATAAGAATTGTTCCAATTTCTGATTGCATGTTAAGGTATGCAGATGGAGGAGAAGTGAGCAACCAGAGAAGACAAAAAACAGCTTGAAAAAGGGAACAAGAAAGGACTATAGAGCTAGATAATCTAGAACCCATCCATTTTCGGAGTTTGCTTCCTGGTTTGGTGGCTTTGAAGGCCATTACCACAGTGACTGTTTTAGCCAGTATAGAAGACAGAGAAATAGAGAAAGTGATCCCAAAGGCAGTCTGTCTGAGAACACAAGTCATCTCATTAGGATGGCCAATAAATATAAAAGAACAGAGGCAGCAGAGCATGAGGGAGACAAGGATGATATAGCTGAGGTCTCTGTTGTTGGCTTTCACTATAGGAGTATCTCGGTGATAAATAAAGATTCCAAGAATGACAGCAATGATTATGAAGATAATAACGATGATAAGACTCAAAGCTATCCCCAAAGGTTCTTCATAGGACAAATAATTTCTAACTTTTGGGATACAGGAATTTCTTTCCTTATTAGGCCATTGATCCTCTGGGCACCTTGTACAGCTGTCCATATCTGTAAAAGAATGATATGTCTTTAGTGTGTTACCAAGATTATTTTAGAAAATTTGATACATTTCTGGAAGATTTTCTTAAGGCTAGAGAAGATGCTAATGTAACTGTGTAGGACTAAATCAAAACTGTATGGGATGGCTCTGGAGGTTTAGATTTGAGATATCTTATGCTGATTTTTTTTATTATCTTTTGATTATTGTGTATATCTTGGATATTATTTGATTTGTGATGATTTAACAAAATTTATTTAACTTTATTGAATATGCCCATTATCTGAAACATTACCTTCTTTCTGTAATATCCAAAATTTTTAGTGATACTTATGTTTGGAAAAAGTTAAAGAAAAGAAAACCTGGCACATTTATTCAGTATCTAAGGATATTATGTTTTAAGGATTAACCTAATGAATTAAATTATAGGCTACTTAAAAAAAATAATCAGCCACTTAATTATGACATTAGGTAATTAGATCCTTGGGGAGTGACAGCATTTCCTGCAGAGTTAATAAGCTTAGCAAAGTTTTACTGGGTAACTCTATTATCAACTCAAAAGTGGACAATTTGGGGCTGATATTGCAAATGGGGCTTGATTCACTAATGCCCTCTTACCTGTCCTATCCAGTTCCGATCCGTTTCCGAGTCTTGCTGGGCGATCCATTCACTAAAGGCTCCCCATGCAAATGACCTAATCGGAAACACGCCCACAAGTGATCCCATGGATTGCTGAAGAGCAGCAGAGTCGGGTTGTCACTTTTCCCCACAGACACAAAGGTTTAGTGGATGGAGAGGCAGGCTTGCTGCTTGAACACATCAGGCAGGGCAGCAGAGAGTAGGATTTTTTTCTGGGCTCCAGGTTGATATTTCAAGGTGGGAGAGAGCAGGAAAGGAGTGAGTGCCTGGTCCTCATCAATCGCTTGGTTTTGGATCGGCCAGACCAGTCGGTGTGCCTGAAAAATGTTAGAGAATCGCTACCTTGCTAGATTTGCATGCCATTTCCCTCATTTGCATGTGTGGATCGGATCGGGTGTGGACAGGATCAGCCAGAAGTTTAGTGAATCGGGTCGGGGTAGCAAAGGGGTCGCAAACCGATTGGTACACGATCGGTTTGCTTAGTGAATCAAGCCCATGGTATTGTAAGTTAGGCAGTGGTAGGTCCCTACCACCACCTCACTTAATTACTTTAATTGGCTCTAATTGTCATGGCTATTGACTGTTGACAACTAACAATTAAACATTTGTTAAAAAAGTAGACACTGGAATTGCATGTACAGCATGGAGTCTAGCGATGCCTATGGTCAAAGTAGGTTTGGTTATGGTGCTGTTAGATGGGACTCTCTGTAAAACGTAGGCACCTGAACTGTAAGTCTCTAAATACCTGGCCTACATTAATGGTGCCTATACTTTTTTCTTAAGCGCTAGTAGCCACTATTATGTTAAAAGTACCCAAGTGTGATTAACATGCAGCTAGCACCATTTTTGTAGACACCAACTGATTTAGACACCCTTTACAGAATTCAGTCCTTTGTGTACAAAATTTTGCAGATTGGGGAAAATTCAGTTATCAGCAACATAGAAACATGAAGACAGAAAAAGGCCAAATGGCCCATCCAGTCTGTCAATCCGCAGCATCTACTGTCTCCTCTCCCTAAGAGATCCCACATGCCTGTTCCATGCTTTCTTGAATTCAGACACAGCCTTTGTCTCCACCAGCCTACCAAGATACTTTGACGCTCATATACCACCCTTTCTATAAAAAAGTATTTCCTTTGATTACTTCTGAGACTATCACCTCTTAACTTCATCCCTTGCCTCCTCTCTCTCTCTGGAGTTTCCTTTCAATTTATAGGAAACTATAAATATACCTCATGTGTATTTATGCCATAGTAAGTATTTAAACATTTCTATCATATCTCCCCTCTCCGGCCTTTCCTCCAAAGTGGAGGATGAAGGACAATGCTGAAACTGTTTTTTAAAACAAGCTACGGTATCAAGAGAGACAAAATGGCTGGTGATGGTGAATTTGTAGGAGTGATAAAAATAGCTTAGAATCGAACAGGAGATGGCATGCAAATATTATTGACTATCTAAGGTGCTAACATTTCTTATTATCAAAATTAATAGCATATAACACTTCAGGTGGCTATTTCTTAAATATCAGTTCAATAGAAATAGGAACTTCTTCCTTATTTCAGCTAGCAACCTGTTCAGTCAATTATTAGGCCCTCAGCGTCACCACTCAGAACTCAAACATATCACCGTTCTGAGCTTTACGTGACAAATCGTCACTGGGTCTAGTTTTTCTAATTTTTCACTTTTACAAGAGCTTTATATGTTTAAATACTTATGACTTTCTTATAATTTTCAATGTAATTCAACTTCATTTTACTTAGCTTTAATGTAGTTGTCTCTAGTAGAGATGTTTTTTAATCAAGCAGGGTGACATAGCCGACATGTTTCGCGGGAAACCGCTTTATCAAGGCACCACCCCTAGAAGAGATTAAAAGAAGTATATAGTAACTCCTGCAGAAAAGACTGGAATATCTATCAATCAGAATATATACCAGATTTGCTTAGAATAACCTTCTCTCTCACCTTTAACACTATCGACCTCCTCGACTGTTTTACAGAGGAGCCGACAGCGTTCTCCCTTTTTAATACAGCGTACCGGCTCTGGAGCCACGCCCCCTAGATGACGTGAGTGCCTGACGACAGAAACCGGCTGTTTACAGTACAAACAAACTATTCAAAACCCTTTTTGGATCCCTCTCACTGGGAGAAGAACTAGATCAAGGAAGTCCACTCCAGCTCGAGATTTAACCCGTGTGGGATAACAGTATTTAACGCATAAATCCAGCGTTGTTCCTTATAGTCAAGCATTCATCTATGTTTAACCTTCCCTCCCTCCCAGCATTTAACTGATCTATAACTCTCCATTTAAGTTGACTCACTTCATGACCCAAGGTAACACAATGTTCCACCATAGGAGCTTGCATGGTTTTTGTTTTTATCCATGATTTATGTTCATTAAGACGAATATGAACAGGTCTTGAGGTACGACCCACATAGACTAAATTACATGGGCATATCACTATGTATATAACCCCTGCCGTCTGGCAATTAGTATTCGCTAAAGCTGTTATAGTGTGCTGCGTTTGGGGGTCTATCCAACTCTCTCCCTCAATGGTGTTAACACACCATTGGCAATGGCCACATTTTTCATGTTTGCCCTTGTTTCTAGGTTTCTTTAAGCCTGTCTTTTGGGCTATTAAAACCCGACTTATAGTTTTTGCTTTTTTAAAAGAGAACATCGGAACCTCTGTAAAAACCTCATGAAGTTGGAGAATATGCCAGAATTTTTTAATTTGAATAATCAGTTCCTTAGCTGCTTCAGAATATGGCAACACACATATTAATTTCTCCATTTTCTCCCTGTCTGTTTTTTCTTGCAATAAAAGATCTCTATTTGCATATTTTGCCCTTAAAAAGGCTCTATGGATTGACTTCTCTGGATAGCCTCTTGTCCTAAACCTATTTTTTAACTCATCAGCAGCTTCTTTAAATGTTTTCATTTCTGATGACACCCTTCTCACTCTCAGAAACTGACTCACTGGGAGATTAAACTTTAAATGGTAAGGATGATAACTTAAAAAGTGTAAAAAAGTATTCCTTGCCACAGGTTTCCTATATAATCTAGTATCAATTTTTAAATCTTTTTTGCTAATTATCATGTCCAAGAATTCAATCGTGGTTCTATTGTAAGTAAGAGTAAATTGAAGATGGGAATCCCTGGTGTTGATCCATCTAGTGAAATCTATAAGCTGTTGTTCTGTCCCCGACCACAAAAAGAAAACATCATCTAGAAACCTTTTCCACAAGATGATATATTGAAAGGAACTTGAAGGATAAATTTCTATTTCTTCAAAAGAGGCTGCATAGAGGGTAGCTACTGAAGGGGCCATAGTGGCTCCCATCGCCACCCCCTGAATCTGTTGATAATATACCCCCTCAAACTCAAAATAATTATTTTCAATGACCCACTTTGTTAACTGTAGTAAAAAGTCATTGCTAATCCTCAGATTTCCCGTTCTCTGTGCTAAAATGTTTTTTACTACTATTTGTGCTTTATCTTGAGGTATCTTCAATTTACTCTTACTTACATTAGAAGCACGATTGAATTCTTGGACATGATAATTAGCAAAAAAGATTTAAAAATTGATACTAGATTATATAGGAAACCTGTGGCAAGGAATACTTTTTTACACTTTTTAAGTTATCATCCTTACCATTTAAAGTTTAATCTCCCAGTGAGTCAGTTTCTGAGAGAGAGAAGGGTGTCATCAGAAATGAAAACATTTAAAGAAGCTGCTGATGAGTTAAAAAATAGGTTTAGGACAAGAGGCTATCCAGAGAAGTCAATCCATAGAGCCTTTTTAAGGGCAAAATATGCAAATAGAGATTTTTTATTGCAAGAAAAAACAGACAGGGAGAAAATGGAGAAATTAATATGTGTGTTGCCATATTCTGAAGCAGCTAAGGAACTGATTATCCAAATTAAAAAATTCTGGCATATTCTCCAACTTCATGAGGTTTTTACAGAGGTTCCGATGTTCTCTTTTAAAAAAGCAAAAACTATAAGTCAGGTTTTAATAGCCCAAAAGACAGGCTTAAGAAACCTAGAAACAAGGGCAAACATGAAAAATGTGGCCATTGCCAATGGTGTGTTAACACCATTGAGGGAGAGAGTTGGATAGACCCCCAAACGCAGCAAACTATAACAGCTTTAGCGAATACTAATTGCCAGACGGCAGGGGTTATATACATAGTGATATGCCCATGTAATTTAGTCTATGTGGGTCGTACCTCAAGACCTGTTCATATTCGTCTTAATGAACATAAATCATGGATAAAAACAAAAACCATGCAAGCTCTTATGGTGGAACATTGTGTTACCTTGGGTCATGAAGTGAGTCAACTTAAATGGAGAGTTATAGATCAGTTAAATGCTGGGAGGGAGGGAAGGTTAAACATAGATGAATGCTTGAACTATAAGGAACAACCCTGGATTTATACGTTAAATACTGTTATCCCACACGGGTTAAATCTCGAGCTGGAGTGGACTTCCTTGATCTAGTTCTTCTCCCAGTGAGAGGGATCCAAAAAGGGTTTTGAATAGTTTGTTTGTACTGTAAACAGCCGGTTTCTGTCGTCAGGCTCTCATGTCATCTAGTGGGCGTGGCTCCAGAGCCGGTATGCTGTATTAAAAAGGGAGAACGCTGTCGGCTCCTCTGTAAAACAGTCGAGGAGGTCGATAGTGTTAAAGGTGAGAGAGAAGGTTATTCTAAGCAAATCTGGTATATATTCTGATTGATAGATATTCCAGTCTTTTCTGCAGGAGTTACTATATACTTCTTTTAATCTCTTCTAGGGGTGGTGCCTTGATAAAGCGGTTTCCCGCGAAACATGTCGGCTATGTCACCCTGCTTGATTAAAAAACATCTCTACTAGAGACAACTACATTAAAGCTAAGTAAAATGAAGTTGAATTACATTGAAAATTATAAGAAAGTCATAAGTATTTAAACATATAAAGCTCTTGTAAAAGTGAAAAATTAGAAAAACTAGACCCAGTGACGATTTGTCACGTAAAGCTCAGAACGGTGATATGTTTGAGTTCTGAGTGGTGACGCTGAGGGCCTAATAATTGACTGAACAGGTTGCTAGCTGAAATAAGGAAGAAGTTCCTATTTCTATTGAACTAACATTTCTTATTATAGCACTCCTGAAAATTGTTTGATGCTTTCTACATTATCCCTGGATTGTGCGTGCAAATTAGGGCAAAAAACAATGTGTGCACACAATTTAATTGAGTAATGAAACAATTAGCACCTATACTTGGATGCTAACCATCAAGTATTGGTGCTAATTGGCCACAATTTCAATTGCTGGGTGCCATTCCCTTTATACTAACTGAGTTTGAGCGCAACCTATGCTATGTATTAGCCAGGGCTGCCGAGAGAAAATCTGGGCCCCAGTACAAAGATTTTTGAGATGACATGTTTAAGGCTGGTACCTTAAATGAAATATAGAACATAGAAATTTGCCGTATTGCTATCGAGAATTTTGTTAGTGGTTCTAAAGTTAGGACAATATTTCTATTGTCTTTCCGCTAACCGTCAAGCCGTTTATAGTCTTGAATCTCTCGATAACGTAGACAAAAAGGCACACGATGTCAGTGAGTCTTTTATGCTACAATGACAGCATTTACAGGGAACTATACCTGTGGAATTATTTCTTCCTTTGCTGTCCTGTAGTCTTCTTTGCAGTCCATGATGAATCAGCATGGCTCGTGAACCATTTTCTTCTTCCTCCCAGGATTCAATGGGAAAGCAAGGAGGAGTAATCTGAGCAATAAGTTTGAAACTAGCAATGAACATGTGAGAACACTCATTGATAGTCAATTTCATAGTTTTTGTTTGTTGAATCTTGAATGCACCATATTATTATGTCACTGAAAAGTATTTTATCATTGCTTCACACTCACTCAACGTATTGTGATCTTGTACATGAAAGCTCCCGTACCATTCTTTGTCTTAGTTTGTAAGGACATCTCTTTCTCGAGACAATGACACATTTTGGTTTTTGTGATGTTTCTTAGGCTTCATTGGCCCCCCTTGAGTTTCATAGGCCCAGGGGCGATATACTGACTGTACTCCTTTTCAGGCGTGGTATTAGCTGATGGTTCTTTAATCATTTTTTCAGTTGTCCAAGTTTCAGTGTCCCCTGAAGAAGGCATACTATATGCCAAAACTAGGATCCTTGTTGGGATATGATTTTACTTATATAATAAAAGTGATAAAGTGATATTATTTGATACCACACTTGTCTTTTTTTATTTTTGCTTTCGGTCCCTTTATTAAAGCAAGTTATCTCTCTTCTTTCTTCTTGGTTCTTAGTAATTGGAATATAATATATCTTGTGCAATGGAGGGAGACTCTATGATATTAAAACATCTTGTAGATGTTTATGAAACGCTTCTATAGGAGATATCATCATGAAGTGCAAATTTAATTATTTAGTATTATTTTCAAAGTTTTTTGCTCTTTCTGGTTTTACTGATATTTGGTGAGGAGAGTTTTTCTCTTTTTCCCTTCCATAGCTATGTCATCTTTCAGATATGAGCTAAAAGATTTATCCACATTTCTTTATTGACCAGTGCTTAGCAAGATACACCTATAAATACTAATTGGAACCAAAACATACGATATAAGTAGTGATGGTCAAAAGGAAGTTAACTGCAAATTGAGTCCTCAAATTTTACAGAACCCACAGTCAATCAAACATATTATAGCTCTAATTTCAAAAAGTCACAGTGAATAATTTGGAGCAACAGACAGTCTGCAACTTCTATGATATCACCTACCAGTTTGGTTGGAAAACTCTCCCTCTGGACAGAGGATACAGTCATAGCAGCAGACAGGTTTTCCTTCCCTGGTTAATTTCCTGAAGCCTGGAAGACAGCTCTTACTGCATTTAGATTGTGGAGGTGTCTAAATATTGTTAGAAAAAAGAACAAAACCTTTACTAATTAGTTACAGGTACACAAGATCTTTTATCCAAAATACTTGAGATCAGGCATATTTTGTTTTCTGGAATTTTTCAGATTTTGGAATAGTAATGTTAAATCAGAAAAAAATACAAACCACAAGACCATAAATTTGCCACGAAACATTTTTATTTCAAAATTAGACAATCATTTCTGCAGCCAGACTTCTGAATATTCACATTCACCATCAATGTTCATTTCTTTTGGTATTTTTGGGTTTGCTTCATTACCATTAAACCAGTCAATGGCATGCGTTCACACCTTCTTTCCCAAACCCACTCAATCAGTACATTATTTAAATTTTTATATTTTTTGCCCTCTAGAATGTTTTTCTGTTTTTCATTAATTTCTGGTCATTGTTCTTGATGTAAAACTTCAACAACTTTTTGTTTAATTAATTTATATATGATTGTTGTTCCCAAGCCATATTTTCCAGTCAGCCATTGTGCAGATACACCATGATCAATGCCTCAACTTTCCCTATCTATCCCAGGGGGGCTCAAAAATCTATCTAATGTACCTGGGGCAGTGGAGGATTATGGGATTTGCCCAGGGTCACAAGGAGCAGTTTGACCCCAGAACCTCAGGGTGCTGAGGCTTTAGCTCTTACAACTACACCACATTCTCCTCACCTGAAATCTAGACATGCAACAGCAATTACAGAAGAGGAATAAATTCCCATGTGTGAAAAGAAGGAGGTCCTTATGTAGACCTGTTTCAGGAATGTCCAGGTTCTGATTGATCAACTGTTCGCTGAGAAGATTAAAGGCAGAAGCCTCCTTAATTCTCCAATATTTGCTGTCCACCTCCATCTCCTCAAAAGCATAACTGGAGGGGGACACCAGGGTCCGTGACAGCTTCTAGTATTATGTGTTATGATGCTTGATTTTGTTGCAATGTATGTGATTTTAATTATGTTTGTATTTTATTGTGACCTGCTTTGGAAAAGGCTTGATATAAATCAATAAACTAGAAAAAAAAGAGAGAAGCTAAACCTAAAGTTGAAAGCAGGATTGAGAAATCACTTAGGGCTCCTTTTACTAAGGTGCACTTGCATTTTTAGCGCGCGCAAAGCAAGCGCTAAATGAAAAATTCTAATGCAAGCTCTATGTAGGCATTAGCGTTTAGCATGTGCGGCATTGTAGCACGTGCTAAGTAAGCGTTAAAATGACTAGTGCGCTTTAGTAAAAGGAGCCCTA